>NC_136498.1:123068281-123235781 GCF_053919585.1 Euprymna scolopes | reverse complement strand
AGGATAATGTGTGGTATTTACACAATGCTGGTGGCTGTAGGAAGAGGAGAAAGAAAAATAGAGAAAGATAAAGAAAGATAGATAGATAGATAGATAGATAGATAGATAGATAGAGAGAGATGTTATGTTACAAGTTCTACTACGAACAACATATGCGCCGGCCATATTTGTCGTTTTTTGGGGTTTTTTTTTACATAGGCATAACCACATTATCAAGGCCAAGAGGCCACTCGAGGATAAGGGTTAAAGAGTGTACAATAGACAATTGGACAATATAGTAATCGTTAGTAATGGAAATTCGGTAAATTTGTTAACAAGTGGAACGGCTCATCAAGAACTTGTTTACGTTAGACTTGAAGACAACCATATCGTAGTCAGCCGGAAAGCAGGAAAACGGAAGACAATTCCACAGGCGTGCAGTTCTAAGAAAGAAGCTTTGTTCATGGAATCTACGTTTAGGTTTAGGCACGGATAACGAGTGGGGGGAATTATTGATAGTGTTTTCAGCTAGACGAGTGTTTCTTGTGACAGTTTGGCGAGGGGGGACAATAGACTGAAGCTCAGTGGAGCACTTGCCATAAAAATAACGATACATCAGAGACAAACTCGCAACATCTCTTCTGTGAGATAGAGGTTGCAGGGAAGAGAAAAGGACATCTCCTACGAGGCTATGAAGTCTATTTTGAACTCTATCTAGGTAGACAAGTCCTTTCTAGCAGCTCTTGCCCAGATGTGGCAACACTATTCCATCCTTGGACGTACCTGGCTCTTATATAGATAGAGAATTGCATCAGCAGTGAGATATCTACTGGATCGATAGAAGGATCCCACCATTTTCCCAGCGGCCTTGACAACAGATTTGATGTACGTATTCCATTTAAGATCAGGGGTAAAGGTCAAGCCCAGAATCTTGTCAAACCTTGAGGCCTCCTCAAGACGAGAGCCATTCATTTCAACTGATGCCAGATGGGGATCAGAACGTTGATGATGTAAAGAGAGAAGCTTGGTTTTAGATGCATTAAAAGTAACCAACCGCTCCTTTCCTCATTGTACCATGTGCTAAAGATCATAGGCGAGAGAATCGGAGAGAACTTGGTCGTTTACTGACTTAGATGTGCTACCATAGTGGTAATTTCATCAGCATAAATGTCTACAAATGATGTAAGGATGTGATTTGGAAGATCATTAATGTAGATCAGGAAAAGAGTTGGGCCCAGGATGGACCCCTGAGGGACTCCAGCATTAATGCTGTGAGCTTCTGATTTTTGCCCATCAACCACTACACTTATGAATCTGTCAGAAAGAAATGATTTAATAATTGAGAAGACATTTCAGCTATACCATAGCTAGAGATCTTGTGAAGCAAACCTTCATGTTATACCCTATCAAAGGCCTTAGATATGTCAAGAGTAATTGTCCTAGAAAAGTTGCCTCCGTCGAGAGATTCGCTAATCTTATGAGATATAACTGTAAGCACATCTTCTGTAGATCTAGCAGAACGGAAACCATATTGCATGTCACTAAGAAGGTTATTTTTGCTGAGATGGTTGATTATTTCTCTATTTAACACAGATTCCAGCAACTTACTCATGATGCAAAGGAGACTTATTGACCTGTGCTGAGAGGGGGATGAGCGATCACCTGAATTCTTAAATACAGGGCATACTGATGAGCTTTTCCAGGGTGCTGGGAAGCAATTACCCTTAAGACAACGTTTAAACAGTTTTGTAAGTATGGGCGCTAGTTCTGGTTGAAGTTTTTTGAGTACTATAATTGGAATACCGTCAGGGCCGGTTGCTTTACTGGAATCAAGGTTTTTGATTAGCTTGGCAACATCACGTACAGATATATGTATATCACATAGCGTGTTTTCTGATACAGGAGGAAATATTTGGTCTATATTTTGAAAATGTGTCCGCAGTGTTCCAGATGATTTTTGTAATTGTGATTTCCCTTGAGAAAGTGAAGGACACAGTGCCGCCATTACATAACAGTAATGATATAAAAAGCTGCTACACAGCTTGTTATCCTTGACAATCTTGATGAATATAATACAAACAAATTTGTGTTGCTTTGAGGTGATACTCTTGTTTTGTTCTTTGCTATCAGATGAACTTAAATGAGAGGAAGTTGAAATGGAATATGACAGTGTGTGTGTGTGTGTGTGTGTGTGTGTGTGTGTGAGAGAGAGAGAGATAAAAAGAGAGAGAGAGAAAAAGAAGAAAACTCTGAAAGAGTTGGAATTAAAGGAAAAAATGAAAAAGGGAAAAATTGAAATAAATAAATATCAAAATCAACAAAAATGAAAAAAAAAACCCAAACAGAATATACAAAAATATAAAATACCGAAACCTCAAAAATGTTTAAAATATATAGCATAGAAAGGAAGAAAAAGACAAAGAAAAGAAAAAGAAAGAATTAAAAAATCTATTTTAAAGAAAGAAAGAAAAGAAAAAGAAAAACGTAAAGAAAGAAAAACATTTTAAAAAAAGGAGAGAAAATAAATTTAAAAGTAAAAAAGGGAATAAAATCCACTCAAAAGATGATGCAGAGAAAAAAAAAAACGAAATCACAAAAGAGAGAGATGGAAAGAAATTTCAAAGAAAGAAATACAACATCCCAAACGAATCGATGTAAGGAAAAGTTTAAAAAATAAATTTAAAAAATAAAGAAGAGAAAAGAAAGAAAAGTTACGTAAAAGAAAGACTGGGAAACATTTAAAAGACCTCCCTCCACGCAAAAAAAAAATTGATGCAGAAAAAAAGAAAAAGAAAGAAAAAGAAAGAAAAGAAAAAAGAAAGAAAAGGAAAAAAGAAAGGAAAAGAAGGAGAAAGAAAAAGGAAAAAGAAAGGAAAGAAAAAGAAAGAAAAAGGAAAAGAAAAGGAAAGGAAAAAGAAAGAAAAGGAAAAAGAAAGAAAAAGAAAAAGAAAGAAAAGAAAAAAGAAACAAAGAGAAAGGAAAAAGAAAGAAAAGGAAAAAGAAACTCTTTAAAAAAACTCCAAATAAATAATGCCATAAAAATAAAAGTCTCAAAAAGAAAAAAGAAAAAATAAAAAAATAAAAATAAGAATGGTAATCCAAACGATTCTCTAGAGACGTGGAATCAATAACTGACGTCATAGAAAAAAAACAACTCACGTCCTACTAGCATTTGGAAATGCCAAGAACCTCTCCACATTGGTCACCAATTTCGTGGCAGATCTTCATTTCTTCCCAAAGATGCATCCATTTTGTTTTGTAAACCAGGACTCCGAGTTCTGTTTATTTATTTTGCGGATTTTCTTTTCTCTCCATCTGCTTGATATTCTTAAAAGTCACGCAGACATGAACAGATTCCAGCAGAATGCATTGGAAATCTTGTACGGGTGATTTTTTTTTCAGCTTGTTTATTATTCATTGGTAGAATCCATGGAAATTATGTAGATTTATATATACTAGCAAGGCTATCCGCTGTCAGCCGGGGTTTTAATTTCTATAAATGGCGCAGATTATAGAAATAAACAGCCGCAAAACAAAACAATTTGGTTAATATTTTAATTGAAATGCCTATTTCTATTCTGAGACAAAATCAGAGTAAAATTAATTATGTCCCAGTTGAGACGTGAACACACAAACTGCATGATCTACGGCAGCAAGTACAAAAGAAAATGTGCTCTGATAAACTCATTACCCATGCGCCCCCTCGATAATGTGTCTAGTAGCAAAATCCCACCCCTTATCTAGACGATTGAAGAAGCCAGAAGCCTTCTGTTTTAATAGCTTCTTAGTTCGGACTGATACACTTGGAATTGCCTCCCTGTTTCCTGCTTTTCTAACATGCAGAATTTTAAATGTAATGTGAACAGACATCTTGCTCGTCTCCTTCTATATAATCTAACACGACCATCACCCATGTAAACGGGTGTATACGTTTCGTGCGTGTTTAAATGTTTCGTGATCGTCTAATGTTCATACGCATGCGTGTGTGGGTCATATGTGTATCTTCAACATACCTTTATCTTCTCTGCTCACTGAACCTGGTCCATCCTGACTTCATCTTGTTCTTGGAACCTTTTAGACGAAACACATTGACTCCAAGACAATGATTGGTTTCATATTGGTTTTTATTTCACTTTCCAGGATGTCGCGCAGAAAAAAATGGAAAGTGAGTTTCTTTGCTTGTGGTCTTAGCAGTCTACATTGAGAGACACGTCACTCCCTCCCAATATATATATTAAAAGAAATGATTTGGGAATCTTAAGCAGGGCGACCCTCTCAAGTGAATGTGGTATTATGGCGATTGAGAATTCTAGCTAAGAAAATGATACATAAATATTAGGTTGAGTGACTAGGATGACCATAGACTTCCTTCCCAGATCTTCACACTTTTCAATATGTTTTGTGCCTAATCTGTTTCGATAAATATGACATTTTTAAAATAAGTTTTACAAAGTGTAGTATCTGTTCTGATTCTACACTTAGTTGATTCTGTCCTTAGTCAGTGAGGGGGAAATCCTTCTGGATAAGCAATTTTTAATTTTTGATCCAATCGAAAGGTGCCTCTTTTTGGTAAGCTTGATGCTCCCCACATTAAAACTAACCTTGTGTCTCATTTTGCCCTCATGGGGAGGGGAATAAGATCCACGTAAATGCCACTGAAAATAGCGCGAGTAAAAACTATTTGTGACAAATGTTAGCAAGTTGGATGGTAGCTTTATGCGAAGTAGTCCCTATAATTTTCTTAGCCTAAAAGGTCATAATGCAATCGTATAGAAGGAAAAGAGAAAGAGAGGGGAAAAAAGAAGGAAAGAAACAGAGAGATAGAAAAAGAGAAAGAGAGAAAGAAAAAGGGTGAGAGAAAGAGAAAGAGAGGGAGAATTTCAAAAAAGAAAGAAAGAAAGAGAAAGAGAAAGAGAGAAAGAAAGAGACAGAAAGAAAGAGAAAGAGAGAGAGAAAGAGAGAAAGAAAGAGAGGGAAAAGACAGAGAGAAAGAAAGAGAGGGGAAAGACAGAGAGAGAGAGAGAGAGAGAGAGAGAGAGAGAGAGAGAGAGAAAGAGAGAGAGAGAACGTGAGGTTTGCCAACATCAATTGCTAAAAGTGATGCAACAGCTCCGACAAAACTTGAGCCGGCACACCGAACATGACGGAGAAATTTCATGGTGAATGCGAAATAAAACTTAATGGATCAATTTATTTGCTTGAGTTTCCAAACTTGGTTGCAAAAGTCAAAGGTCAAATATTACGTAACTGATGTAGGATAATTTCGCATGCTGAATTCCACATCGCCAGTTTTTATTTATTTTATTTTATCTATTTATATCTTTTTATTGTGGATGGTCATGTCTGGTTTCTAAGATATGATCGATTTTTATTCCACCATAATGTTTACGACGAAATTGCGCTCGTATCAAAGCCTTTATGAGCTGTTTTCGTTGCCACTGCAATTACGGGTAGCTTTATATATAAAAATAAATAAATAAATAAAATAAAATAAAATTTAAAATAAATAAATAAATAAACAACAACAACAACAACAACAACAACACTACTACTACTACTACTACTACTACTACTAATAATAATAATAATAGTAATAGTAATAGTAATAATAATAATAATAATAATAATAATAATAATGAAGGACCTGAAACTGTTTGCAAAAAAACAAAAAACAAAAAAAAAAGAAAAAAAAACAGAACAATAAACTCTAATAAACATGACCAGAATCTTTAACCAGGATATCCAAATGGGATTCGGTATGGAAAAGTGCACACTGCTGACCATGAGAAGGGAAAAACCAGACGCAACAGAGGGCATAGCACTGTCCAATTAAACAGAGATGTGGTGAACATGATAGCTATGAATACTTGGGAGTGCTGGAAGAAAACGCCATCAAAGCAACGGAAATGAAAGAGAAAATAGGAAAGGAATACCTCAGAAGAACAAGAAAACTCCTCGAAACTAAACAGTCGAAACCTAATTATAGAAATAAACACGTGGGCAGTGTCACTAATAAGATAGTCTGGACCGTTTATAAGCTGGACCAAAGAAAAACTAACGAATCTCGACCAGAGCACCAGGAAACTCATGACGATGCCTAATGCACTACACCTGAAGGATGATACTGACCGACTTTATGCGAAAAGGAAAGACGGAGGACAAGAGCTGGTCAGTATAAATAACAAAAAAAAAAATTAGAAAAACGCAAAAAGAAAACCTTAACAGGGAAACTGAATCACTATACACGGCTGCACAAGAATACTCCATTAGAACCAACCATTTCAAAGGAAGGATCGACAAGACACAAGAAAACAGCAAATGCAAACTCTGCGGACAAAGAGACGAAACAATAAACAACATAAGTGAATGCAGCAAACTAGCTCAAAAGGAATATAAAACTAGACACGATCAAGTGGGGAAAGAACGCACATTGGCATTTATGCAAACATTTGCTACTGAAGCACACAGGCAAATGGTACAAGCACAAACCGGCAGCAGTATTGGAAAATGTGTCACAAGATCCTATGGGACATGAATAAACAAACGGATAGACCCATCTAGCAAGACGACCACTGTCACAATAGTTAACAAGACGGAAAAGTCCTGCCAGGTTGTAGATTTTGCCAGAGAGCTCAGAGAGTTCTGGAACATAAAGGAAGTTAAGATACGACCACTAATGATAGGAGCACTAGGAAAAATACCGAAATACTTTGAAAAAAGAATGGGAGAGATTGGAATCAGAAGGATGGCAGAGAAGATACAACGAATTTCAATAATGAAAACTGCAGAAACAGATGCCAAACACAAAGGAATATCACATGGGATCATGAAAATTGAAAATGTATAATTCTAAGATATCACCCCCCTTTTTTTTTTTTGTGAGTGTCACCATAAATGCGCATCGCACCAAATAATGAGGGTCAAGGAGGAGGAGAAGTCCGAGGAGAGAAAGCCCTCGCCAGACCTCCACCGGATGAGTGCAAAGAGGATTGGGACCTTGGGGAGGCTTATTGCCATCCAAATTCCAGTGAAGACCAATGATCGCCGCCAATGATAAATCAGTGGTCAGCGGCTGTTGTAGTAATACAAATTCCTTTGCAAAGGTTATCGAAAGAGGTGGAGAGTACTGGAAATCTGGGGAGGCTTGTTATCACACAAACTCCTGAGAACACCACAAGTTGTTCTCAATCTTTGATGATGGTTTGTGTGACTACTCCTAGTGAGTAAAAAATAATAACTGATAATAATGAAAACGGCTGAAATATTAATGAAAATCCTTGAATGCGGAGACTAATAGATGTGAGCTACAGGCGGAAGATGGACATATAAACTGGTCATATATAAACTGGACACAAACTGGACATATAGAAACTGGACATATAAACTGGACATATAAACTGGTCATATAGAAACTGGACACAAACTGGACATATAGAAACTGGACATATAAACTGGACATATAAACTGGACATATAGAAACTGGACACATAAACTGGACATATAAACTGGACACATAAATTGGACATATAAACTGGACATATATAAACTGGACATATAGAAACTGGACATATAAACTGGACATATAGAAACTGGACATATATAAACTGGACACATAAACTGGACATATAAAATGGACACATAAACTGGACATATAAACTGGACACAAACTGGACATATAGAAACTGGACATATAAACTGGACATATAAACTGGACATATAGAAACTGGACACATAAACTGGACATATAAACTGGACACATAAACTGGACATATAAACTAGACACATAAACTGGACATATAGAAACTGGACATATAAACTGGACATATAGAAACTGGACATATAAACTGGACATATATAAACTGGACACATAAACTGGACATATAAACTGGGCACATAAACTGGACATATAAACTGGAACAAACTGGACATATAGAAACTGAACACATAAATTGGACACATAAACTGGACATATAAACTGGACATATCAACTGGACATATAAACTGGACATATATAAACTGGACACATAAACTGGACATATAAACTGGACACATAAACTGGACATATCAACTGGACACAAAATGGACGTATAGAAACTGGACATATAAACTGGACATATAGAAACTGAACACATAAACTGGACATAAACTGGACACATAAACTGGACATATAAACTGGACACAAACTGGACATATAGAAACTGAACACATAAACTGGACATAAACTGGACACATAAACTGGACATATAAACTGGACATATAAACTGGACATATAGAACCTGGACATAAACTGGACATATAAACTGGACATATAGAAACTGGACACATAAACTGGACATATAAACTGGACACATAAACTGGACATATAAACTGGACACAAACTGGACATATAGAAACTGAACACATAAACTGGACATATAAACTGGACATATAAACTGGACATATAGAAACTGGACAAACTGGACACATAAACTGGACAAAGAAACTGGACATATATAAACTGGACATATATAAACTGGACATTTAGAAACTGCTACTTATGTAAAACACAAAGACACACATGCAATCATGAAAACTGAAAATTTTAAGTTGAACCCCTACCCCACCCACAACAAACAATGCAGTATTCATCGCAGCAAAGAGTTAAAGAGGGTAGAGAAGGATAGAAAGACCGAGGAGAGAAAACACTAGCCAAACCTCCACTGGATGAGTGCAAAGAGGACTAGGATCTTGGAAAGGCTTCTTGCCACTATAATTCCAGTGAAGACTATGTCAAAAATAAACGATTCTGACTAAAAAAAAAAAATGATTCCGACAATGTAAAAAATATATTGTTATGACTATATAAAAAAAATGATTCCAACAATGTAAAAAATAAATAATTCTAACCATCTAAAAAAATATATAATTCTAACAATGTAAAAAAAATAATTCTAATAATGTAAAAAATAAATTATTCTAACAATCTAAAAAAATAAATAATTCTAACAATGTAAAAAATAAATAATTCCAACAATGTAAAAAATAAATAATTCTAAGACTCTAAAAAAATAATTCTAACAATGTAAAAAAAATAGATAATTCTAACAATCTAAAAAAATAAATAATTCCAACAATGTAAAAAAAAAATAATTCTAACAATGTAAAAACAATAATTCCAACAATGTAAAAAAAATAATTCTAACAATGCAAAAAATAAATAATTCTAACAATCTAAAAAAATAAATAATTCTAACAATGTAAAAAAAAATAATTCCAACAATGTAAAAAATAAATAATTCTAAGAATTCAAAAAATAATTCTAACAATGTAAAAAAATAAATAATTCTAACAATCTTAAAAAATAAATAATTCCAACAATGTAAAAAAAATAATTCTAACAATGTAAAAAATAATTCTAACAATGTAAAAAAATACATAATTCTAACAATGTAAAAAAAATAATTCTAACAATGTAAAAAAATAAATAATTATAACAATGTAAAACAAATAATTCTAACAATGTAAAAAATAATTCTAACAATGTAAAAAATTAATAATTCTAACAATGTAAAAAAATAATTCTAACAATGTAAAAAATAATTCTTACAATGTAAAAAATAATTCTAACAATGTAAAAAAATTAATAATTCTAACAATGTAAAAAAATTCTAACAATGTAAAAAATAATTCTAACAATGTAAAAAATAAATAATTCTAACAATGTAAAAAAAAATAATTCTAACAATGTAAAAAATAATTCTAACAATGTAAAAAAATAAATAATTCTAACAATCTAAAAAAATAATTCTAACAATGTAAAAAAATAAATAATTATAACAATGTAAAAAATTATTCTAACAATGAAAAAAATAAATAATTCTAACAATGTAAAAAAAAAATAATTCTAACAATGTAAAAAATAATTCAAACAATGGAAAAAAATAATTCTAAGAATATAAAAAAAATAATTCTAACAATGTAAAAAAATAAATAATTCCAACAATGTAAAAAATAAATAATTCCAACAATGTAAAAAATAATTCTAACAATGTAAAACAATAAATAATTCTAACAATCTAAAAAAATAAATAATTCTAACAATGTAAAAAATAATTCTAACAATGTAAAAAATTAATAATTCTAACAATGTAAAAAAAATAATTCTAACAATGTAAAAAATAATTCTAACAATGTAAAAAATAATTCTAACAATCTAAAAAAATAAATAATTCTAACAATGTAAAAAAATTCTAACAATGTAAAAAATAATTCTAACAATCTAAAAAATAAATAATTCTAACAATGTAAAAAAAATAATTCTAACAATGTAAAAAATAATTCTAACAATGTAAAAAAATAAATAATTCTAACAATCTAAAAAAATAATTCTAACAATGTAAAAAAATAAATAATTATAACAATGTAAAAAATAATTCTAACAATGAAAAAAATAAATAATTCTAACAATGTAAAAAAAAATAATTCTAACAATGTAAAAAATAATTCCAACAATGGAAAAAAATAATTCTAAGAATATTAAAAAAATAATTCTAACAATGTAAAAAAATAAATAATTCCAACAATGTAAAAAATAAATAATTCCAAGAATGTAAAAAATAATTCTAACAATGTAAAAAAATAAATAATTCTAACAATCTAAAAAAATAAATAATTCTAACAATGTAAAAAATAATTCTAACAATGTAAAAAATTAATAATTCTAACAATGTAAAAAAAATAATTCTAACAATGTAAAAAATAATTCTAACAATGTAAAAAATAATTCTAACAATCTAAAAAAATAAATAATTCTAACAATGTAAAAAAAATTCTAACAATGTAAAAAATAATTCTAACAATCTAAAAAATAAATAATTCTAACAATGTAAAAAAAATAATTCTAACAATGTAAAAAATTATTCTAACAATGTAAAAAATAAATAATTCTAACAATCTAAAAAAATAATTCTAACAATGTAAAAAAATAAATAATTATAACAATGTAAAAAATAATTCTAACAATGAAAAAAATAAATAATTCTAACAATGTAAAAAAAAATAATTCTAACAATGTAAAAAATAATTCCAACAATGGAAAAAAATAATTCTAAGAATATTAAAAAAATAATTCTAACAATGTAAAAATATAAATAATTCCAACAATGTAAAAAATAAATAATTCCAAGAATGTAAAAAATAATTCTAACAATGTAAAAAAATAAATAATTCTAACAATCTAAAAAAATAAATAATTCTAACAATGTAAAAAATAATTCTAACAATGTAAAAAATTAATAATTCTAACAATGTAAAAAAAATAATTCTAACAATGTAAAAAATAATTCTAACAATGTAAAAAATAATTCTAACAATCTAAAAAAATAAATAATTCCAACAATGGAAAAAAATAATTCTAAGAATATTAAAAAAATAATTCTAACAATGTAAAAAAATAAATAATTCCAACAATGTAAAAAATAAATAATTCCAAGAATGTAAAAAATAATTCTAACAATGTAAAAAAATAAATAATTCTAACAATCTAAAAAAATAAATAATTCTAACAATGTAAAAAATAATTCTAACAATGTAAAAAATAAATAATTCTAACAATGTAAAAAAATAATTCTAACAATGTAAAAAAATAAATAATTCTAACAATCTAAAAAAATAAATAATTCTAACAATGTTAAAAATAAATAATTCTAACAAGCTAAAAAATTAATGATGCTACGTAAAAAATAAATTGTTGTGACAATTTAAAAATAAATTGTCGTGACTATTTAAAAAATAAATGATTCTAACAATGTAAAAAAATAATTCCAACAATGTAAAAAAAATAAATAATTCTAACAATGTAAAAAAAATGATTTTAACAATGTAAAAAATAATTCTAACAATGTAAAAAATAATTCTAACAATGTAAAAAAATAATTCTAACAATCTAAAAAATAAATGATGCTACGAAAAAATAAATTGTGACAATTTAAAAATAAATTGTCGTGACTATGTAAAAAATAAATTATTCTAACTATGTAAATGTATACTATGTAAAAAATAAATGATTCTGACAATATCTATCTATCTATAAAAGTGACAGTTTCTGTCTGTCTGTGCGTTTGTCTGTGTACATTTCCCTACACAATAACTCTGTCAATTTTCAGTCTACAGACTCAAAATTTGATATACAGGGTACTGATATTTGGAAAAAATCTTTGTAGTCCGTTTTCGGCCAGAAATTTGGCTGTTAAGGGGTCAAAGTTCAACGATTTGACCTTTGAGAACTCTACCAAACTCCTCCTACAATTATGGGTATAAACAATTGAAATTTTCGATATAGGTTCCTTGGACATGCATCTAACTTAATAACTTGATTTGAGCCCAAAACAATAAATGTTAAGAGGTCATAATAGGGGTCAAAGTTAAAAAAATTGACCTTTGCAGTATCTACCAAATTACTCAGACAATTTCTGGTGTAAACATTTGAAATTTTACATAAAGGGTATTCAGAGATAGGGCAAACTTTTTTAATCGGTTTGAGTCGAAAATTTAAGCTACCAATATATAAATCTATGTATGCATGTTTGCATGTCTGCCTAAAACTTTCGACAGAGGCGACGAATTTTCACAAGATCAGTATCGTTTTGAAGCTCGACCCTTCAGACAACAAATACCGAAAAATTGGCTAAAAACATTAACTTCTTCACCTTCAACTTGGCACTTTTCTACAGGGAGGGGTCGCTTTTTTTACGTCGATATTTTCGAAAGTCATCCCCTCTTTTCGATTGTCTAGCCTTAATTTAAACCTACGTCACATCCGGTTTGGCAGTGGTCGTAACAGCAAAGACGTCACGTTTTTTTCCTCCTTCGTGGTACGGGTTCGAGCCTGCTTTCTTACTTCCACTTTATTTTTTTTTTTTTTGCTCAACGCACACCTCCAAACACCCGGGTAACGCCGAGCATCCATGTTAGTAAAGCATAAATTATTCTAACAATCTAAAAAATAAATGATTTTGACTATGTAAAAAAATAAATGATATAAATGATTCTGACAATGTAATATATATATATATATATATATATATATATATATATATATATATATATATATATATATATATATATATACATGTCTCGGCAGCAGTGATAAAAGTTTTTCTTTTATTAATATTATTGAAATTTTTCCCCGTTTCCCTTTGTGAATTATTCCATGGATTTCGGCCTTTGGATTATTTTGGACCATCTTCCAATTACGGGATTTCCTTGGATTTTACTTGTGCAAATGGAAATTCTTTTAACTTTCTTGAAGTTATATTTTTGGATTTTACCGTCATTGGATTTTTTATCTTTCACCAGACTATCCATTCATGTGTAATCACCTTTTTCTTCACCATATTCCCTCTGCTTCACTTTTTTGTTATCAAGTAAGATCTTTGACTTACTTGTTGTTTCATCAAATACTTTTGTATGCAAAATCCGATCCCGCATTTTGCTAATTCTTACCATCTGATGAGAAGGAAAGTATTTCTTCGAAACTCCGTGGATTAAGGACTATCTACTTATCAAGTGTTTCCTCAAAGTGTTTTTTAACATGTTTTATTAAGTGTTTGCTCATATATATATATATATATATATATATATATATATATATATATATATATATATATGTGTGTGTGTATATATATATATATATATATGTGTGTATATATATATATATATATATATATATATATATAGTCATCCACATACAGTACTGTTTCGCTGTTTTACCGCTCATCAGTGCAGTTAGACAAGCAACTACCTCAAGCCAGGATGAAAACGACAGTCCATGCTTCTAACCATTGCGCTATACAGTTGCTGCTAGGTGGGCAGTGAATTAACAATGTTTTGATATTATCCAAATACCTAAGCTCAATTTGTTTACACAAAGTGCATCACTTCATACGCTAATATATGTGTGTGTGTGTGTGTGTGTGTGTGTGTGTGTGTGTGTGTGTGTGTGTGTAAATAAAACTGTTTCTTAATTATTTACTTCTTTCCTCCGACCACCATATGTTACCGTATCATACAAAATGTCGACCACCTGAAAATAAACCGAACACGTTGTCGCTACACAACCAACGTAGAAATAGAATATCAAATATTTGTATTCCTCACTGGCTTCTCGAGGGCATGGTCATTTTTATGCATTGTAGAAAGACGTTGGAATTTAACAGAAAAATAATAAACTCGTTTAAATAAAAACAAAAGGAATCGAATTCTTCAAATCAGTTCCAGATATTCCATCGTGCTCAAATATTAACATCACAATGCCAACTAACTCAATTATTCATTGAGTCAGGCTTCCTGCAAGTAATTCTCAAAGACCAATTTAAATAATCCTTAAAGACACTTCAGTTTTCAAAAACGGAGCTTCGTTACTTCCGGAAAAGCTATTTTGTATGAAGAATTCACAAAAGAATGAATTCCTAAGAAGACGAGTCAATCGATTCGACAATTGTTACTTTTTTTTTGGGAATTTAAGAACATTCCATTAAATAATAAAAGGATGGCAGGCTAAATTAGTTTGGCCATCCTGAGAGGAGCAATTCTTGGATGAGAAGATGCAGAGAAATTGAAGGATGCAAACTATACAGAAGGAATTTTAGGCCATGGAATTCAGACGGAATTAATCTTCAAGAATGCCAAGCTTGGAGACGGGGATAGCGGGTTGCCAGAAAACATCAAGGGAAATAAAAGGATAAAATATATAATGATGATGATGGTGACGCTGATGATGATGATGATGATGATGATGATGATGATGGTAACGATGATGATAATGGTGATGGTGATAGTGCCAATGATGATAATGATGATGATGATGATGACGACGACAAGGATGCCTGACAATGATGATGGTGGTAGTGATGATAATGGTTGTGATGATGATGATGGGGATGATGATGATAATGATGATGGTGATTGCGCCGATGATGATAATGATGATGACAACAACGACGATGATAATGCTGATGGTAGTGATAATGATGATGATGATGATGATGACGATGACAATATATTATGATGATGATGATGATGATGATGATTGTGATGATGATGATTGTGGTAGTGATGATGATGACGACGGCAATATCTATTCAAAGATTTCATCAGAATGATGAGATTTTAATCATAGTTTTTTTTAAAATTATAATATGTGATTAAAATTCTATCTTTGCACGTTTGATAAATCAAGGTAAAATATCAGTCACTCACACGTTAATTTATGTATGGCACAATCACGTTGACACACCAGTTCTCGCCAGATTACCGAAGTTAAGCAACGTTGAACCTGGCCAGTACCAGATGGGTGACCATTTGGGAAGGCTAGGCGCTGTATGTACCTTGTGGGAAGGTTGGACGTGGGGTCAGCACTCTCACCCCGTAAAAAAGAACTCCTCGTTACAAAAGCATCTAGAAAAAGTTGTAGATGGCCTATGCCTCTCCAGGGGCTCTAGGGCTATGGATGGATGGACACATTAATTTTAACAGCAGCCATCTCAAAGTTGCAGACTCCTTTATACGGAAGGGGTGTGATTTTGCTGCTAGTTGGGTCTGTCCGATGTATTTATATTGAGCTACCCAATGCTGTCTCATCACCTACCTAACGCTTATTAACACTTATCCTTGACTGGTCTCTGGGCCTTGATAAGCTGTGCCCCACCAACTCAGATGTACAGGTGAATAGTGGCCTTATAAAGATACTAGCGGGAAGATCCGATGTTACCTAGGATTGAATGATGATCAACGAATGCTTGACACTCCCATATCTTTATTGTCATTGAAATCAGGAAAATCGATTGATTGCTAGGTGGGGACGCATCGTGGTTCACTGGGAAAAAGCTTCACATTTAAACATTTTTTTTTAAAATTCAATTTTCACCCCCCAATTTTTTTTTTTTTTTTTAATTACATTTTCACCCCAAACAAGGCACATTGCCACTTTAATGTAGGGGGCTACTATCAGGGGAAACATCTACTGGGGTACTATGTAGGGATTAGGGCAGCGAGATGTTGGTTCACGTTGCACTTGAACTTATGCATGTCAGTACAGTTGGGGAAGCAGTGACCTGGAATGGAATTCCAAAGTCTAGCAGTTCTGGGGAAGAAACTACTGGAGTAGAAAGATCTTTTACATCTAGGGATCTCTACAGTGTGGGGGTGGGATTTTGTAGCTTGTCGGGTCTGTCGAGGGTGTTCACGTCGTGGGGGCACAAGTGCTTGCAGTTCTTCAGAGCATTCACCATTATAATACTTGTAGAACAGGCAGAGGGATGCAACGTTTCGACGATGGGACAGAGGCTGAAGTTTTGATGCCAGTTTAGGGCCTATCAGATTTGCGACTCTCTTTTGAACCCTGTCAAGGAGCGAGAGACTAGTAGCCGATGCACCGGCCCAAATATGACAGCAATACTCCATACATGGGCGAATAGTGGCCTTATAGAGGTACAGGATACTTTCGGGTGTTAGAAGTTTTCTAGCACGGTAGAGAGAGCCCACCTTCCTCGCAGCGGCCCTGGCAATGCCCTCGATGTAATTGTTCCAGCTCATGTTTCCTGTGAACGTTAGGCCAAGGAGCTTGAAAGACGTACTCTCAGCTAAAGAGTTGTTGGCCATTGCTATAGGTGGTAGAGAAGGTTTCTTGTAATTATTGAATGAAACCAGTTTTGTCTTGGTGGCATTGAACGTTACCATCCATTTTTGTCCCCATTCCACTACTGATTTGAGGTCATCCTCTAGTGTTTCTGCCATTACTTTAGATATATGTTCATTTGTTTTCCTGTCGTGCCTGCTATAGAGTGTGGTGTCATCAGCATATATACCTATCTCAGAGGCAATTTTGTCGGGGAGGTCATTTATGAATATCAGGAACAGCAGAGGACCAAGGATAGATCCCTGGGGCACTCCCGCATTTATATTATATTGTTTAGACGTACGACCGTCGAGGACAACCTGGATTTTTCTCTTATCTAAGAAGGATTTAATTATGTTAAGTATTCTACCAGTGATACCGTAAGATCTAATCTTCCTGAGGAGACCCTCATGCCATACCTTGTCAAAAGCCTTAGATATATCTAGAGCTACCGCTCTGCCCTCTCCCGCTTTGTCCAGTGAATGGTATATGCGTTCAGAGATTACAGTGAGGATGTCTGCCGTGGAACGGGCTTGTCTAAATCCATATTGATGGTCGGTCAGAAGTTTAGCATCTGTAAGGTGCTGGACTAGAGCATGGTTAATTAAGGTCTCAAATATTTTGGCGAAAAGTGGGAGGAGGCTAATAGGGCAATAATTTAATGGGTCAGTTCTTTCGCCAGAATTCTTGAATACTGGTACCACAGAAGCAGTTTTCCAACAGTTCAGAAAGCAAGATTCATTAAGGCATTTGTTGTAGAGTTTGGAGAGAACTGGAGCTACTTCGGCTGAGCACTTTTTTAATAGCACAGCTGGGATGAGGTCGGGTCCACATGCTTTGGAAGTGTCAAGGTTTTTTATGATAGCATGCACCTGAGCAGGGGTGATTTCCAGATCGTCTAGCGTGGCGTCTGTCCGCATAGGAAAGTCAGGTAGGGGGTGGTTTAGAGGGTCCAGTGTAGAGTTGGAGGCAAACCGACTGGCAAGCATGTTAGCCTTCTCGGTTGCTGAGCAAAGAACCTCGTAATTGTTGGTTAGTGGGGTAATTGTTGATTGCCCATTATTTACTACACTGTTGTAGATGTAAATAAGGCACAGTGCCACTTTGAAATAAGGGGCTACTATCGGGGACATAAGTTGCAGGGATATTATGAAGGGAGATGAGTAGCAAGATGTCTGTTCACATTACACTTGAACTTCTGCATGTCAGTACAGTTGGAAGGGAATTCCAAAGTCTAGCAGTTCTGGGGAAGAAACTATTTGAGTAAAAGGCTTTCTTACACTTAGAGATCTCTACTGTGAAGGGGTGGGATTAAGCTGCTTGTCGGGTTTGTCGTGGGTATTCACGTCGAGGGGGAACAAGTGCTTGTAGTTCGTCAGAGCATTCACTATTAAAATACTTGTAGAACAGGCAGAGGGATGCAACATTTCATCGATGGGACAGAGGCTGAAGCCCAGATAACAGTTCAGGACCTATCAGGTTGGCGACTCTCTTTTGAACTTTGTCCAGGAGTGAGAGACAAGTAGCAGATGCACCAGCCCAAATGTGACAACAGTACTCCATACATAGGCGAATGGTGGCCTTATAGAGGTACAAGATATTTTCAGGCGTAAGTAGTTTTCTAGCATGGTAGAGAGAGCCCACCTTCTTCACAGCAGCCTTGGCAATGCTCTCAATATGCCCCCATTACAGTGACTTAATCCTAAATATATTGTAAGCTACATTGCACTGTAGAGAATCTACTGTTAATTTTATAAAATTATTTTTATGTATAATGATTGAATAAAGTTTCAAATGCAAAAGTCAAGTATCATCATTTAAGTGTGCTCTAAAGAAAAATATTCATTTTTGACGCGCCCGTCATATCAAAGAACCTACTGTATATTTTATCAGCCTGGCCTTTCTGCATATGACGTGATAATAGTTTGAATTTAGGTTTAAGATGAAAAAGTCAAGTATCATGGTTCAATTGTGCTCTCAATAGAAACATCATTTCGAACATGCTTTTGTCATATCAAACAATTTACTGTTAATTTTTTTTATCGGGCCTTTCTGCTTGTGTGGTAATAAAACTTCTCAAATGTGCTTGTGATGTTCGACTGTATAAGGTGTTAACTTTGACCCAAATCGCCTGCCCATTTTTTTCATCGAATTTTTTTATTATCAATTATCAATATTTATCAATGACATTCTGATACAAAACCTATTTAAGAACATGAAATATATTTGTGTGAAATTTTCGGAGTCCATAGGGAACGAACTCATATACGTGCGTGCACCAGCGCACACAGAGTTTCTTTTATATAATATATATATATATATATATATATATATATGGATAGATAGATAGATAAGAATAAATAGATAGATAGATAGATCAGAAGAAATAGATAGATAGATAGATAGATAGATAGATAGATCAGAAGAAATAGATAGATAGATAGGTAGATAGATAGGTAGATAGATAGATAGATAGATAGATAGATAGATAGATAAGAAGAAATAGATAGATAGATAGGTAGATAGATAAATAGATAGATAGATAGATAGATAAATAAGAAGGAATAGATAGATAGATAGATAGATAGATAGACAGATACTGGCAGGTGTAAGCATTTTCTCACCCAATATAGGGAGTAAACCTTCTTTGTGGTAGACTTGCTTCAGATAAGATAGTAAATTCAATACAGATGTAATTTCGAAAATTATACTTTTTTACGACAAAGTGTGATAAACTTTCAATGCATGAACTCATATATCTAACAAAAATTATCTCGATATTAAAACAACAACATACAACAATAATTTTTAACAATTTGATGGCCACCATCTTGGAAACCATATCGAAAACAATATTTACCAATACAAACACTCAGTGAGTTTTTTTTTTTTTTTAATGAGAATCGCCCCAGACAAAGCATAAAGCTACTTATGTAAGGAGCTAAAACAAAACTCCAAGGTAAAAAAAAAAAAAAAAAATAGCTAATGGTAAGTGTTAAATGAATAGATTCTGATCTAGAAACAGCAATTCTTCCCCCTTTGTCAGAAACATCAATAATCAAGAACATGCTGATCATCTTGGACATAATTTTGAAAAAAAAAAAAAAAAATGAAATGGAAACTTAGATTTAAAATGCTACGAGGTGCGTTCAATAATTGTCCAAACTTTTTTTTGTACGCGCATTTAAAATTATCGTAGACTCTTGAAAATGCCCTATAGTCCAGACCTTGCTCCCTGTGACTTTTGGTTATTCCCTAAGCTCAAGGAAAACCTTAGAGGCTGTCGTTATGAGACAATTGGGGAGATGAAAGAGGCTGTGATGAGGGTCATTGACATGATCACGCAAGAAGACTTCCATGGAGCCTTTCAAAAGTTGTTGGAATGGTACAAGTGTATTGCAGCCGGAGGAGATTACTTTGAAGGGGACTAGAGTTTCATGCGTGTACTATCAATAAAAGTGACCATACATAAAAAGTCTGGAAACTTATTGAAGGCACCTCATATTTTTCACAACATGAAGAGTGTATATCTGACAATGTGACACGACTATTATCTATATGTAATTTTTTACAACGTGTAGAACTATTCCTCATGACATTAAACGATTATTCTTTTCAAACTGAAACATTCTTTATGATGCGTAATGGCTATTTCTTGTCACATGAAATGGCTATTTTCCCTCCACTCTCTATCGTTGCCTAAACCTAAACATGGATTTCACGAAAAAAGTTTCTTTCCTAGAACTGTCCACCTGTGGAACTCTGTTCTACTGGTCTGCTTTCCAACTGAAAACAATATTGTAATCTTCAAGTCCACTGTAAACAAGTTCTTATTAATCCTTCCTCTTAAATAATCTGATTATACCAAATTTTAAATACTAACAATTACTATACTATTATCACAATAACTAGCGTCCACACATTAACCTTTATCCTCTAGTGGTCTTCAAGTCTTGATATGTGGTGACCCTTTCGTAAAAAAAAAAAAAACATTAAAAGGCTTTTTCACATATTATGAAGAGGCTATTTATTACAACATCTATTCTTTAAAAAAAAAAATAACGTTTATTCTTGCCAACATGGAAAGACTATTCCCTGCGACATGAAAGGACGATTTCTTGCTTATTAAAAAGGTACTTCATACAGGAAATATTTATTTTTAACAAAATGTAAAATCTATTTCTTATTACATTCAGAGGCTATTTCTTGAAATATATATAAAAAAAAAAAAAATATATATATATATTCATAAACGACCTCCCTAGCATGTGATAGTGGTCTAGTGGTTAACGACATTGATTGGATGTCTCAAGTTCGCATCCAGTTTGTTTCACAAAGATCACTTTTACTTAGGATGTTGGCAACCTTCATGTGGTCCTTCTTGTAATCCCTTATATTGTTCTAAAAAGAATTCTGACTTGAAAAATATCGGAGATACCAATGCCAGCAATAGAATTTTGGGATTCATACAATATGATGATAATGATGAACGACCTCCGTGATAACATTGAGTGTGAGATGGGTATATTTGCCAATAACACTACACTCTATGGCAGACATAAAGGAAAAAAGGATGTACACATATCTAAGGCATTAGTAGTAAAATTCAATGCTACTAAGACTAAGCTTCTTTCCTTTAACAATTGCAAGAAACATTCTCAATCATCGATAATCCTGACTAATAACACCCTACCGGAATCTCTTCTTTTGAACTACTCAGTTTAATATTCACAGGCAACATGAACTGGAACAAATACATTGACGACATTGCCACGGCTGCTGCAAAGAAGGTGGGTTCTCTTTAATGTGCTAGAAAATTATTCATACCTATCCTATATATATATCTACAAAGTCACAATTCGCCCATGTATGGAGTTTTGTTGCCACATCTGGACTGATGCAGCTGTAATCTTGCAGAAACAAACAAACAAACAAACAAACAAACAAAGGAAAGGAATTAAAATCCGACTCAACATTTTTTAAGTGCAAATAAAATGCTTTCATTCATGGTTCCTCGAAAACAACGCACTTCATCATATTTTCAAAGTCTTTTTGCACACACACATGTGCTTTTTAAAAGTCTCTGTTGCCGCCACCTCACGTTGGCAGCACTTTCTCGCTCTTGACTTTCGCACATCCATCTTGCCCAGCATACAACTTGCTTCTTCCCTGGACCACGTGGTGTATTTTTTCTCCTTTTCTTTTGACATAAGCTCATGCACACTTGCTAATTTACGTACATGCTTTAATGGCTGCTGCTGCTACTAATATGTTTGCTAGCCAGCTATCCTACAGCTGCTGCTTATTTTGTCATATGCACTTATACATCTACCACTAGTTTTCCCTTGGACAGGGTCCAAAAAAGAGTCCCCAATCTGATAGGTCCCGCACTGTCAACTAAGTTCCAACCCCTGTCCCATCATCGCAATGTTGCATCTCTGTGCCTGTTGTACAAGTATTTTAATGGAATGTACTCTGATGAACTGATTGCAGTTGTATCACCTTAACGTATGCACCCCTGATAAACCCGTTTAACAACAAAATCACACCCCTTCACTGTAGAGGTCCTAGATGCCAAAACCCTACTCAAATAGTTTCTTGACTTGGACTGCTAGACTTTGGAATTCCCTTTCTGTTACCTGCGTCATTGACTATACTGACATTACAAAGGCTTCCTTCAGTCTTGACAGACTATAGATACACGCTGTAAGGATGTCAGCGCATAAAATTTATGTGGCAAGAGTTGCGCAATTCCCAACCACACCTCTTCTGGGTCGACATTGTTGACTAACAGTGGCAAGTGGAGATTCAGGATGACTGGAAACAAATGCTGAGATAAGCGGAGAGCACATACAGCGCCTAGAATTCCCAAATGGTCAATTATCTGGTACTTGCCAGGCTCAACGTTGCTTAACTTAGGTGATCTGGTGAGAACCGGTGTGCCAACGTGAGTGTGCCGTACAAACATACTGACTTACAAAAGTTTAAATGTAATGTAAACCAACACCTGGCTCCTCCTCTCTATAAATAGTCCCAATTAGTAGCCTCTTACGTTCAAGTGGCAATATACCTTGTTTGAGGTGAACATGACTTAAAAAAAATCTATTCCTTATGAAGTGAAACGGTTATTCTTTATGACATTCCTTGCAATAGAGAAAGGATATTCTTTGCGAGATTAAAAAACTATTTCTTAAAAAACAAAAAAAAACAAGTGAAGCATACATTGCACGGTGAACAAGGCATAAAAATAATTGACTAAATTCAGCATTACTCCCCCCCCCCATTTAGCCCCAAAAGTTCCCAGGGGACGTCAAATCTTGGTGAAAATGAACAAACTGTGCAGTTTTAGGATTTAAATGTGTAAATTTAAGTTCTGCACCATGCAAAAAAAAAAAAAAAAAATGATTAAGTCCATCATTTGCTCCAAAAGTCCCCAAGGCTATTTAAATTTGAGTTCAGCACCATGCAAAACTGCTAAATAGACATACACAGAAAATTTTTGACAAATATGGTAAAATAGTCCTAAAAATGGAGTTTTTATTAGTCCTAAAAGAGCCCCTGGGACAAACAAGAGTTATCGCAAAGTATAGACAAACAAAATTATATAGGAATCAGTCAGTTACAACTTTTCAGAAAGTTTTATAAAAATCCAAGGCATAAATTTTATTAATAAGCACAAAAGTGTTAATTTTAGCCATTTTAACCCGAACGGTACTTCTGGTGGTGGTGGTGGTGGGGGGGGGACAACCAGAGTTTTCCCGGAAAATCCGTTCCGTTACTTTTTTACTCATATCATGTTTAATGTTTGTGCAAAATTTTAAAAAATCCCAAGGCATAGTTATTGAGAAAAGTGCCGACAGACGAACGGACAAGGGTGAATTTACAGCCCCCCCTCCTTTTGTCGGGGGACCAAAAAAACATTAACGTTTTCTGAATTTTTGAGATGAGGATTGATTATTCATATTATTTGGATTCTTTGGACTACTGTTCTCATCTTGAATATTATTTTCACAATGTTCCGGTCGATGTAACCTCTGACCTTCTTCAGGTGTACCTTGTCGAACTCGGGAATTTTCTGTCAAATTTGGGAATCTGCACAGAATTTCGAATGAAACCCAAGAAGCAATGGCGTAGTTGATAAAGTACCTGATTAAATCCTTAGTGCAGACGACACTAAAAATTCTATTGCGACTCGTACTTAGGACTTCTAGTCGGTCATGGCTGTCGGAGTAAGGGCGCGCTACTCCCATGGATCGAAATGCTGTATAGACAAGACACATCTGAAAAATGTTGAAGGTCCCTATTTACGATGCCGCCCCACGGGACAGAGTTAGACACCAGGGTCGTTTTTTAATGTGGAGAAAAGGAACAAAAATAAAAATTGTTTCAGTCGTGAACGATTTCTCCTTCACTGACAGAGGACAAGAAATTGAAGTGTAGCATCTGAAGAAAACAGATACTACACTTTGATCTTGACCCGAACTAATGTTGAAGGTCACATCGGCCGCAACGTTGTGAAAATAGAACAGTAGTCCGAAGAATCAAAATAATACGACGAAAAAGCTATCCCTTACCAATATAGTCTACAACATGAAGAGGTTGTCCGAAAAAAAAAAAAGAAAAAGAAAAAAAAGAAAAGCAAATCCAATCAATTCACAAGCATTTAATTCTAAGTTTACGCCTCCCTTTTTTGTCCATTTCACTAACCTAGAAAGGCAGTCGACAATTAAATGGTTTACAGAAATGTTTAGTGGAAGACATTTTGTTTTTCAATTTCCCTTTTCCATCATTCAACTACGAATGTTCGTTCTAAAAATAAAACAATTAACGCGTAAAACGAAAAACAAAAAAATTTAAAAAAACAAAAATAATTATTTTGAAATTTATTCAGGAAAATTGTTGTCCGGCATTGATTAATTAGAATACAGAATTGGAAACGGATCAGATCAGACTGTAATTAAAAAAATATCAATTTAACTTTTTCGTTTTAGTCCACATCATTATATGTGTGGATATCTGTGGACACATGTGTATACATCTTCTCTATATATAAAGTAATACCGTTCGTGTGTGTGTGTGTGTGTGTGTGTGTGTGTGTGTGTGTGTGTGTGTGTGGATAATGCACACCATTTTTCAAGGTCAAGTTTAAGGTCATATTTAATGAGGTTCTTCATAAACTCCCCCACCTAGGGATGGTGCGCACCAAGTTGGGACTCGTCACCATCCCGGCGGCCGCCACCATGTCGCCTGCCAACTTCTTTGTAAATTTGAATCAGATCACCCTCCTCCACCCCATCCCCTCAGCCAATTAAATAAAATCGTGATTCTTTGCAATTTTTAAAATTTTTATGTGTAACAATATAAGTGTCAACTTTGGTAGAACCTATTTGCTTTGAAGTTCATCGTCGGATTGCAGTCACTTCAGGAGGTCGTTAAAATTTTTTAAACACCTTAAGAAATAGTTGCGCTTACTGCAAGGGTGCCCATGAAGCGGGTACCTAAGCGTACAGCAATGTCCTGCGCGACGCACGGGTATCTTTACTCTTCTTTTGTTTTAATTTTCTTATCATATCACTTTATTTTTGCTGGGGATGGGGCATTCTATTGGATGCCAAACATTCTCCCGTTAGTTAAGGTACTCCAACCGAGAGATCTTTTTAAGATTATAACAGTCCCTTTAAGTGCTATTGTTTGTATTCCTCTTGCACTTGGTTCACCGGGTATATTCGCCAGATGTGTATATGCGTGTACTGTGAATGTCTGGGCATATGTGTGTGTACGTGCTTGCATGTAAGTTTTTTTTTTTTACTCTTTTCCACTTCAAACAAGGTGTATTGCCACTTTGAACGTAAAGGGTTACTAGTTGGAATTGTGTCTGACAGGAAACTACGGGGAGTTGAGCAGCGAGATTCCTGTTTACATTACATTTAAACTTCTGCATTTTAGTACAGTCAGGGAGAAAGAAACATGGAAGGAATTCCAAAATCTAAAAATCAAAGGGAAGAAACTATTAGAGTAGAATGCTTTCCAGCATCTAGAAAACCCAACAGTTATGAGGTGGGATTTTGCTGTTTGTTGGATTGGTTGAAAAAATTATTAGCGAGACTTAATTTAGCACGAAGAGTCCCCGGGACACACTGCAAAGTTTTGGCTACCTTAATCTCTTGCTTGAAAAATTTGAAGAAATTTTCAAGTTTCAGAGTGAATAAGATATACATACAGTTGTGTTGATGAATCTCAAATTCAATAGATGCCGTGATATCGACTGAGCTCCAATCTCTGTCCCATTGCAGCAATATTGCATCCCTGTGTCTGTTTTACAAGTATTTTAATAGAATGTGCTCTGATGAACTGATTGCACTTGTGCCCCCTCGACGTACACTCCCGACTAATCCGACAAGCAGCAAAATCTCACCCCTTCACTATTGACGTCCTTAGATGCCGGAAGAGCTTCCCCCCCCCTCGGACTGGAAGAATTTGGAATTCCCTCCCTATTTTCTGCTTCCTTGACTGTACTAACAAACTGAAGTTTAAACGTATTATAAACAGACATCTCGCTGCTCAACTCCCCATTGGACACAATCCCAACTAGTAATTATTTACGTTCCCAGTGGCAATATTCCCTTTTTTTTTTAGGATGAAAAAGAGTAGTGTGGATCTCGTTTAAAAATACAAATACAGTGGATCCTCTACATACGAAATCAAATCTCCGGCTTGGCTTTCGTATCTTGAAATTTTCGTATCCTGAAATACGTTTTACACATGAATCGTCTAATAACAGTCAACCACCTCAGCAGAAATAACCTTCTTAGTGACACACAATATGGTTTCTGTTCTGCAAGATCTACCGCAGATGTGCTAACGGTTATATCTCATAGGATTAGTGAATCTCTTGACAAAGGCTTCCTTTCTAGGCCAATTGCTCTTGACATATCAAAGGCCTTCGACAAGGTATGACATAAAGGCCTACTTCACAAGATTTCCAGTTACGGTATAACTGGAAATGTTCTCTCTATCATTAAATCATTTCTCTCTGATAGGCTCATAAGAGTAATGGTTGATGGACAAAAACCAGAGGCCCAGAGGATTAATGCTGGAGTCCCTCAAGAGTCCACCCTGGGCCTAACTCTCTTCGTGATCTACATCAATGATCTCCCTAAACACATACTTAAATCATTCGTTGACATCTATGCTGATGACACGACCATCTACGGCAACACATCAAAGACTGTAAATGACAAAGCTCTCTCTGATTCTCTCTCCTCTGATCTCGAGCGCGTGGTTCAGTGGGGGAAGACGTGGCTGGTTACCTTTAATGTATCTAAAACGAAACTCCTATCTTTACATCATCAACGCTCTGATCTCCATCTGGTATCAATTGAAATGGATGGCTCTCGTCTAGGAGAAGCCCCATGTTTTGACAAGCTTCTGGGCTTGACCTTCACCCCTGATCTGAAATGGAACACGTGCATCAAGTCTATTGCCAAGGTCGCTGGAAAGATGATAGGATCCTTCTACCGCTCGAGAAGATATCTCACTACTGATGCAATGCTCTATCTATATAAAAGCCAAGTACGTCCAAGGATGGAATACTGCTGCCATATCTGGGCAGGAGCTGCTAAAACAGCCTATCCTGCCTTGACAGAGTACAAAATAGACTTCGTGGCTTAGTGGGGGATGCCCTTTTCTCTTCACTGCAACTCTCCCACAGAAGAGACGTTGCAAGCCTATCTTTGTTTTATCGTTATTTCCATGGCAGGTACTCGTCTGAACTCCAATCTCTGGTCCCCCCTCGCCAATCTTTTACGAAAAACACCCGTCTAGCTGAATCCACTGTCAAAATCTTTCCCCACTCTTTATCTATGACTAAATCAAAACGTAGATTCCATGAACAAAGCTTCTTTTTTAGAAGTGCACGCCTGTGGAACTCGGTTCCGTCTGCCTGCTTCCCACCTGACTACAACTTGGATGTCTTTAAGTCCAACGTACACAAATTCCTGATGAACCGCCCCCTTAAGTAGACACTTTATTAAATCTCCACACGTACGTACTGTACTTAAATAACCCTTATCTCTGAGTGGCTTCCGGGCCTTGATAAGTGGTGACCACCTTGTAAAATAATAATAATAATAATAATAATAATAATAATAATAATAATAATAATAATAATAATAATAATTCGTTGAAAACGCTCATTAAATTTTATAAGTGTAAAACCAGAATGAAATAAGAGCAAAATAGCACCTAACCTAATTGCTAATACCTTCACTTGCGATTTTTTTCCCCCTTGACATCGAAATATAAAATTCTATTTAATATAATACTGAGAGACATGACATATCTTTAATCGTTGTTTTGGTACGCGTACACTTTAATCAAGACATTAACAAAAATAAAAATATTGAAAAAAAAATAGTTATATTGTACGTAGTCGTTACACAATGAAGTTTTCACACAAATCAAATCGCTTATTTTTTTAATTTATTTTTTTTTTTTTACAGAAGAAAATTAAACTTTAATGAGATCGATCGTGTCGCGGCCATCTTGTTTTTTTTGCGGACCGGGAGAGGGGCGTTAAGGGAGATAACTCCAATCACCGCTTAAAGTTTGTCGGTACTTGTACAGTTTAATCACGACATTAAAAAAAAAATATTGAACACAAAAATCATATTATACTTACTTGTACTCGAAAACGGATACGTACAATATAACCTTTTTTTTTTTCGATATTTTCATTTTTTTTATGTCTTGATTAAACTGTACAAGTACCACAACCCCCACCATCAAGCCTAACAAACATTTTAGAAAATGTACGATAAAAAATGAATCGGAAAATCTTTTTTCAATCTATATTTTTACAAATGCGGTAAAAATTGTCATCTGTACATTAATTTTTTCAATTTTTAAAATAATTTTATCAATATGTCTTTTTCATAATATTTCAAGCCAAACTTCACTTGAATAATGATTAAAGAAACACTGCAAAAGATATAATTTACATATTTGTACGAAGTTTTTTTTCCCTGTATTTTTAATGTTTTATAAGGTCTGTTCTTCATATATCTGCGACGCCATGTTAATTTCTCATTTTATGATTTCAATTATTTTGTGGCGTTCAAAACAAATTACGTCCATTTTATTCAATCTAAAATAAAAAAAATGTTATTTTTTTTTTTACACAGGCAACACCACATTATCAAGGTCAGGAGGCCACTCGAGGATAAGGTTTAAAGAATGCACAGTAGACAATTGGACAATATAGTAATCAATTCGGTAAATTTGTTAACTTAAATGGAACGGCTCATCAAGAACTTGTTTACATTAGACTTGAAAACAACCATATTGTAATCAGCCGGAAAGCAGGAAAACGGAAGACAATTCCACAGGCGTGCAGTTCTAAGAACGAAGCTTTGTTCATGGAATCTACGTTTAGGTTTAAGCACAGATAAAGAGTGGGGGAGGGAGGATTATTGATAGTGGTTTCAGCTAGATGAGTGTTTCTTGTGAAAGTTTGTTTATATGCGATTTAAGCCGTGATCCTTCCTCTTCAATATAGATTAAAAATGACGCTGAATTAATTTCATTTTGCTAGTATTTTTTGTAATGGATTTCGAAAATTAGTGTCATACCTATATAAGATTCTATTTAATAAAGAAAAAAAACTGAGAGATACTGTAGCAAACTATTTACTATAAGCGGATCAATGCCCGATGCCAAAGTGATTCGGCCACACTGACCAATCGGTTGGCAGGGCGCATTGATTTGAGCTGTCCCCTTAAGGACTACTTTTAGCCATTTGGGATCTGAGGTGTGATCGCCAGAGAGACGCCAGCAAGCGACCTATACAGACTTCTCTCACTCACCCTCCCACTGCTACTTGTTGACGACTGCAGTCTGATGGCAGACGACACCTTCAAACAGACATTTACACTTTCTTTCTCTTCAGTCTGAGATACAATCTCGCCCTTTTCTAAATAAACCCTTTATTATTGTTTTGTTAAAAGCAATGTCGTTTGGCCTTGTGTTTATTTAAGTAATTATTAGGAGAGAAATGCACAACATTTCCCTCCTATAAAATGGTGACCCGAAACGAACACAGACCTTTTGATTAATATGACATAATTTTGTAATGGTTATTTTAATCAATACTTGTAATGCCATAATTAGGGCTATGACAACAGCATATTCTTTTCCTTGTTTTGATTCTCAGGTATATATCCATTGATATCTTATATGTTTTCATTGTAGAGTGATGTGGTTCTCGGTTGATTAACTGTGTCGGATATATACTCGAGAGTCAAAACAATGAAAAGAATATGCTGTTGTCATAGCCTTGGTCATTACCTTAATCAAATCTATAAGCATGCGCGAAAGAAAAAGATTCAAAGTGAAATGAATAATTGACTGTCTTACGATTTACGATTTCAAAGAAAAATAATACCCCCCCCTACACCTTACAAACATTTCAGATAAATGTACGATAAGAATCAAAACAGAAAATTCTTTTTCAATCTATATTCTTCAAATGCAGTTAAAAATTGTAAGGCGTACATTAATTTTTCAATTTTAAAAATAATTTTCATTTATGGGGGTGGGGGCGGGTATAAAAAATTGTTCACAAACGAGACCCTAAGTTTCAAAGATGGTGGCAGATCTGTCAATTGAGGTATGGAAGCAGAAAATTGATACAATACTTCCGCTATTCTTCAAAACTGCTTACTTATATGCTTGCGCAAAATATTAAGTTTTTTTTTGTTAATATTTTTTTCTAATATACTTCATTTAAACATACTTTATTTAAAAAAAAATTTCATTTATGGAGGGGGTATAAAAAATTAAGGTAATTGTGCACAAAACGAGACCCTAAGTTTCAAAGATGGCGGCCGGTCTGTCAATTGACGTATGGAAGTACAAGATTGATACAATTCTTTCGCTATTCTTCAAAACTGCTTACTTATATATTTGGACAAAATATTAAGATTTGTTTTGTTAATGTATTTTTTCCAACATGCGTACAATAATTTTTCAACTTTTAAAATAAGTTTTATTTATGGGAGAGGGATAAGTTTAAAAAAAAAAAAAATTCAAATGTCCCCCACCCCTAAATGTTTTCCAGGTAAAAAACAAATATTCCCAGAAAATTACTTTAAAAAAAAAAATCGAATAAAATCCTGATTAAAAAAATATTTTTGAAGAATTAGGTATCTGAAAAATAGTTTTTCTGATTTGTCACTCGTATCTTCTGTATCCTGAAATGTTTTTTGTATGCAAGGACAAAAAAAAAAAAAAAAAAAAGTTCACATAACGTTTCGTAAACTGAAAATTTCGTAAGTAGAGTCTTTCGTATCCAGAGCTTCCCCTGTACGTCATTTTGGAGGTTGCGTGTCTTTTACAAGAACAAGCGTTGAATATAGCTGTGCCACTTATGGGTGATATAAACGCGTATTTTTTTCGAGAGTCTCTCGCCAAGAGTGGTTGTCATTCTGAAGTGGACATCTCGTGAATAGGTAGACATTTTTAGATGGAAGACGGCCATATTGTCAATCGGGGCCATCCTGTTTGTAAGAGAAATCACGAAGGGACGCCGACATTTTGAAAAAAAAAAAAAAAAAAAAGAAAAAAAAAAAAAAGAAATTCAACAGAGTTCGTTTGTATCGTTGTACTCGCAGTAAGAAAGATCTAGAACGAAATAACATTTCTCAATGATATGACGACACAAAACTATATACAATGGAATATGCGTGACTCGTTGAGTCACTCATTTAGCTCGGGTTAGATTGTTTGCATCCAGGAAAAGTTTACAAATCGTCGTCGTCGTCGTCGTCGTCGTCGTCATCATCATCATCATCATCATCATCATCATCATCATCGGTTTAACGTCGATTTCAGACAAAGGACATATTTGGCATGTGTTGGACGACTTTTCGAAAGTTGGTTAAATTGCATATGTAGGTAGCCGGCAGGGTCACCACTTATAGGAAGTCCGCCCGGGAGTCACTACTTGTGAGAATGTGATTCAGTAGGATAATTAGAATCTATCAATTTTTAGAGTCGAGGTTACAGGTGCTGAAATCTCTTGAAGTCGAAAGCAGGAGGTTATTCGCGGGACCGTTAAAGCTAAATTTATTTAACCAGATCGCCGATTAATAGAAGGTTTTCACCAAGGCACATCCTCACATAAGTAAAAATAAAAATAACTTCGGAAAAAAAAGCACTCGAAATCACTGTATTAATCTATAATATAAATCTCACCTGTCTGTTTAAATGTATGTATGTATGTATGTATGTATGTATGTATGTATGTATGTATGTCAGGTCATGTCATATGCTACTGGTACCATGTAACCCAGTACTACCTGCCTCATGGTCGGGTCATCGGCGACTAAACTGGTTCCCCCACCAGACTTGTTTGGTGAGGAGGGCGGCTAGTCTCCCTGGAGGATTAAAAACAAGACCTTGCAAAGAGCGAATGAACTCTTTTTCTGGGTCAACGGCAAACTAGCACCGTGTATATTTTTGTGTGTGTGTGTATATGTGTATTGGGGTAGAGAGGGCTCCCGTAAGCCGTGGTGAAGGCAACCTTTCTAGGAGAAGAAAATCTCTGAATTAAAAAACCATAAAGCGGAAGACCAGTACCCGCATTAAGCTGGTCTGCAGTTTAATTTGTTGCTGGCTATCTTGTTCTTGCTTGTTGCTGGATCTCAACATTTTGAACCGAGAGAGAAACTTAGCTGTCGTACAAAGCTAAGACTCTGTAACATCATCTTTGTATAGATACTCCCTCAGGCATTTGGGCTCATGGACTTTAAGTGTCTGAGGGAGTGGCACTCGTCTGACAAGACGTTGCAATCATCATGTGAGTATGTGTGCCTAAAACTTTCGAGAGAGGCAACGGATTTTCACGAGAATAGTATCGTCTTGAAGCTCAATCTTTCGGACGATAAATATCGAAAAATTGGCCAAAAGCATTAATTCCTTCACCCTCAACTGGGCACTTTTCCACAGGGAGGGTCGCTTTTTTCGCCGATATTTTCGAAAGTCATCCCTTCTTTTCGACTAGCCTTAATTTAAACCTACGTCACCTCCGGTTTTGTGATGGGCGCAACAGCAAAGGCGTTACGTTTTTTTTTCACATTCTTTTCCTCTTTCGCGGTACGGGGTTGAGCCTGCTTACTACCACTATTTTTTTTTTTTTTAAAGAAAAATTCTCATCCGACGTGGTAGCTTTTCATGATGAGAATTAAGGTTCATTTGCCTGAAGCACGCAAAATAATGTTGGGGTGATTTAACGTCTCCCAATACGAACTTCTTCAGCACAAGTTGAGCTTGCGGATTTCGTGAGAAAAACTGAAAAAAACAAACTGATTTGATTTTTCGCGGCAAATCTTTATATAAGGATGTTCTCAAATGTTCCAGCCAATTTGCTGTATCTCCACGCGAGAAAACGTACTATAGTGCCTTTGGGGTTTGTATTTCTGTACACATAGATTCGAAAAAGTTGTCAAAAAAAACAAATATATATCAAATAAATGTTATCAAAGGATAAATAAGTTATTTTCCTACCAAACTGGATATAATTTTCGTGTTTTTATTCAATGTAACATGTTTTTCAGCTCGAAAAGCATATAGTGTTTACCGATGTATTGGAAAATTCAAAATGGCTCCCGACTCTCTCTTTAACACGGTAAGTTTGGGAAAAGGTGTTATAAATAAAAAACTAGACAAAATACTGTTAGAAAATCGCTCATTATATGTTACCGTGACATAAATTGACATATATTCGGTGTTTTTTTTTTACCGTGTAAAAGAGAGAGTCGGGCGCCATTTTGAATTTTCCAATACATCGGTAAACACTGCATGTTTTTCGAGCTGAATAAACATGTTACATTAAATAAAAACACAAAAAATATATCCAGTTTGGTAGAAAAGTAACTTATCTTGCCTTTGATAACATTTATTTGATATATATTTGTTTTTTGACAACTTTTTTCGAATCTATGTGTACAGAAATACAAACCCGCCTTTGTTTTATGCGTGCGGATGGTCGCATCACGACGTTGTGTCTTCGCTCGTTCTTCATACGCATGGGTGTTGAAAACGGTGATTGGTATGAAATGTTCCTGCCGGGGATTTGTTCCGGCTGTATATACCGGTCGCTATAAAACTTAAAGAAAAACTACTACTACTACTACTACTACTACTACTACTACTACTACTACTAAAATAATCTATTATTACATGTAAGCTCAATTAATCAACGTTTGTTTCCCTTGGGCTTTTTTCGTATATGTACATGCTAAAATAATGCTATCACTGGTCTGGTCATTGTTTAAACTACATAGCAGTGATAAATTTTCTTTGAAAGTTATTTCATAATCATCATCTTCATCATCATCATCATCATCATCATCACCAAGTTATTTCCTTAGTTAAGACAAGATTTTTCAGGGTCGAGTGTGCCTTTCCTAAAGCCAACCTTGTGTGATGATGGGGACCAGCGCTTTTATAGAAACATGATCTCTAGGTGATTGTCCACCAAAACTAAAGAGCACTTCACCTGCAAAGTTAGTTTAATACGAAAAATAAAAATCCCATATTAATCGCCTTCTACTCTCTCTCTCTCTCTTTCCCCCCCTCTCTCTCTCTCTCTCTCTCTTTCTGCATAACGTTACGCACATTGTACACACATTTTTAGTCGTTAATATGTAGGGACCCAACACGTAGTCTCCGTCGCTTGGAACATAAGAGAAGGAATAACTCGACTTCTTTTTCTTTAGGAAAACAACCGACATTTACAGACATTTATTTACAGGTCTTTTCCTGTCGCCATCAGCCACCGTGCGTAACACGTCTTTTTCTGTCCTTCTCTGACGTGATCTCGAATAGCTTTCGAATCTCTTTCGAATACCGCTCCCTTCTCTGACGTCATCACGGGTCTGCTTACACGTGCTTTTTATATTTTTTCTTCTTTCTTGCCGTGACGTCATCTTGCACACGGCCCCATCATTTGCATACAGCTGCCATACGCGCGTCCACGTTTTGTTACTCTCTCTCTCTCTCTCTCTCTCTCTCTCTCTCCCTCTCTCACTCTCTCTCTCTCTGTTACGGTTTAAATAGTATTATTACTATGCCCTTATTTCCTTAGCTTCAAATCTTTTTATTTAAGTCATTATTCTTCCAAAACAAAGCACATCGTTACTTGGGGACAAAAGGGTACGATTTGGCACTATATCTACAGGGCCACTATGTAGGGAGTTGAGCAGTTCACATTACAATAAAATTTCTGCATATCAGTATAGTCGGGAGATCGGAAGAAAATTTCAAAGTCTGGCAGTTCGTGGGAAAAAATTAAGTAGAGAGTTTTTCGACATCTTGGGGAATTTATAATGACGGGGTGTGATTTTGCTGTTTGCCGGATTAGTCGGGGTTATCCACGCCAACAGGGGATAAGTGCTACGAGTTCGTCAGAGCACATTTCCTAAAAGTACTTGCATAACAAGCACAGGGATGCGACATTGCTGTGATGGGACAGAGGTTGGAGCTTGGTTGAGAGTGCGGGACCGATTAGGTAGGAGAGAGACTAGCGGTAGATGCAGCAGCTCAGATGTGGCAACAATATTTATCTTTAGGCATATATATATATATATATATATATATATATATATATATATATATATATATATATATATATATATATATATAGTAGAAATGGTAATTAATAAAAACTGAAGAAAGTGCTCAATACTGTTGTAGAGCAAATATGCGTTATATTTTTTATTACCGTATCTTTCTGTTGAGTTACATTATTATTTCAGCTACCCGGCCGTTTTTTGGCCGTCTGTAACTTCCTCAGACTTTTACAGAAATGTTCGTTGTTATGGGATGAAAGAGTGAAAGAGTGAACAGGAGATGGGTGCCATTCATCCCATAACAACTTTGCGAAATCTACAGACGGCCAAAAAACGGCCGGGTAGCTGAAACAATAATATAACTTAACAGAAAGATACGATAATAAAAAATAAAACGTGTATATATATATATGTATATATATATATATATATATATATATATATATATATATATATATATATATATATATATATATTAGTGATGGGACGTGATATATATATATATATATATATATATATATATATATATATATATATATATATATATATATATTAGTGTTGAGACAGTTAATCGAAATCGGGGAAATCAGAGCTTTTTGAGGTATCGGAATCGGAAAAATTTTAGTCTATTTTCCGATGCCAAAACCGATTCCTTAAATTATCTTTTTTATTTGATTTTGGTTTAAGAAACATCTTCCACTGCTTGTAGTAATAATAAAATAATAAATATTTATTGGTTTAAACTTCCTGTAAAACTTAAATCTATAGACCCCCCCCCACAAGTGTGTTTTTACGTTTGAGAACATATATGCACGTTTAAAGTGCGTTTTTACAGTAATCGGGATAAAATTGCACTTTTATACTTAAATATTTAGAGATTTATAAAGGATCGGGATCAGAATCGGTAATTGTATCGGAATCGGAAATTATATTGGAATCGTCCCATCACTTGGACGACTAATTGGAATCAGAATCGAGAATCGGAAAAATCGGAAGATTTGTGGGTATCGGAATCGGTATCGAAATCGGAAAAATTGGTGCCTATTTTTCTGATGGCAAAACGATTCTTTTAATTGTCATTTTTTATTATTTTTTTTTTTTTTTAAACCAAAATCTTCCATTGCTGGTAATAATGATAAAATAAATATTTATTGATTTTTATAATATCAGTAAAGTTAAAATCGATAGATCATCCTCCACAAGTGTATTTTTATGTTTAGGAAAATATCTGCATATTTAACGTGTTTTTTTTTTCTTTCTTTTTTTTTTTTTACAAAAATTTGGGGGAAATAACCATCTTATAATGAAATAATTAGATATTTATAAAGAAGTGGAATTGGAATCGGTAATTGTACCGGAATCGGGGAAAATATTGGAATCGTCTCATCACTAGTCTCTCTCTCTCTCTCTCTCTCTCTCTCTCTCTATATATATATATATATATATATATATATATATACACACACGTTTTATTTTTTATTACCGTATTTTTCTTTATTTTATTACCGTATCTTTACATTATTGTTTCAGCTACCCGGCCGTTTTGTTTGGGGGGGGGCGTCTGTAGCTTCCTCAGACTTTTAATAATAATATAAAATAAAACGCATATTTGCTCTACAACAGTATTGAGCACTTTCTTCAGTTTTTATCAATTACCATTTCTACCATATATATATATATATATCTATATATATATCTATATATATATATATATATATATATATATATATATATATATATATATATATATATAGAGAGAGAGAGAGAGAGAGAGAGATGAGAGAGAGGAGGGGGGAGAGGACACGTGTGTTGAGAGGGGTGCTAGAGGAAAAAGAAATGCGATGCTTCTTAAATCATAGTTTCCTATTAATTGTATTTGATTAAAAAGTCTTAGAAGAAAAACGAAAACAAAGATATGTGACATATTTTGTTTTCATAATGAAAACCAATTCGTTCTTGTTTTGGAAAGAGGTCGAAGTCAAAAAGGTCAGAGAGCAGCTTCGAAGGATGTGTAGCTGTGTGGAAACAAATTGTTCGGTGAATCACAAATGATGATAGACAACAAACCCTAGCGAATTCTTAGAAGCAGCGGGCGGAGTGAGGAAGAAAGAGAGAGAGAGAGAGAGAGAGAGAGAGAGAGAGAGAGAGAGAGAGAGAGAGAGAGATGCTGCCTGTGCCAGATTGCTTTACTAGATTCTCGGCTCAATATAATCAGTTAGTTGCATTTCGCAACCAAAGGGCGCTTTTGTCCTTGCCGGGGGAGATGGAGGATTCACGCCAGTTTCAACAGTGTGAGATATTTTCGATGAAAATCTCTGCGTTGCCAAATAAACCCTTTTCTTGCTCCTATAACAATTCGCCCGAGGATTCGACTAAAATTAACCAAAAGCCCAGGTTAACTTTGAGTAATCTTCCAAACGCGCATGAATCCCGCATACAAAGTTAATGTATTCTTATTAGTGACGGGACGATACAATATTTTTTTTTTTTTACCTATTCCGATGCAATTACCGATTCCATACTAAATTCCCGATTCAGATACAATTACCGATTCCGATTCCGGCTCTTTATAAATATCTAAATATTTAATTAAAGAGGTATTATTTTCCCCAATTACTTGAATAAAAAAATAACAAAAAAAAAAAACACATGTTAAATGTGCAGATATTTGCCTAAACATAAAAATACACTGGCTGCGGGATAGTCTATCGATTTTAGACTTACTAATAGTTTAAAAAATCAATAAATATTTATTATTTTATCATTATTGCCCGCAATGGAAGGTTTTACTTAAAACAAAATCAAATAAAAAAGACAAAACAATCTTTTTGGTATCGGAAAATAGACACATATTTTTTCGATACCGATTCCAATACCGATTCTGATACCGATTCCGATACCTTCAAATTTTCGATTTTTACGATTCATGATTCCAATTTTATTAATCGTCCCAGCACTAATTCTCATACAGCAGTATTTCTCTGATAATCTTTTACATAAAGGGCAGTTCTCTGTGTTTTTATGTTTTATGTATCCAGTTAAAACTTAAAAATTACACAATAAACCCCAACAAATTTGATATTTTTAAATCAGCGTAATCACAGAAAAATAATATCAAAATTAAAAGAAAAAAACCCAAACCTTAACACTATTTTACATCTATTTTTTTATGGCCCGGGTAACGTCGTGTAGCTCTTTTTGCTTATTATATAAATAGCAAACATCTGTGTGTATGTTCCGCGAAAACTTGAAAAATACACAACAACATCTCGTAAAGTTGGTATTGTTTTAATCGACATAACCCCAGAAAAATAATATCTAAAATTTAGGAAAAATGATTTGTTTGGAGGTTAAATGGCCATTTATATCATTTAATGTTATCAAGACGTATATAAATATTTTAATGTGATTATACAAAGGGGCGTAACTCTGATTTTCACAATGTTATTTCCCTTATGCTGACCTCAGAGAGAAGAATGGTCTGGCCAAAGGAAAAGGGATGAAGAAGGGCAAAAAGAACGACAGAAGTTACACTTTTGCTCCGGATAATGCCGGATAAACTTGGTAATATATATATATATATATATATATATATATATATATATATATATATATATATATATATATATATATATATATATATATATATATATACAGTGATGATCATATTTATTGGCACGGTAAAATAAAAGTTAAATTTTGTCTAATAAATTCTAAAAAAGGGATTAAATTAAAGAAAATAACAAAGTATATTATGTATTTTTAACTGGCCTTTCCGATGCAGCAATCGGATTTTAGAAAAAATAAATAACAAAGGAACAACAAACATAATTGCAAAAAACCCTTGTTCAAAATTATTGGCACGATTTATTTAATAATCAATTGTATAGCCTTTGGCCTTGATTACCTTCCTCAGTCGCTTTTCATAGTTTACAACCAAGTTGTTGCACTCTTCAGTAGTAATTTTAGCCCACTCTTCCTGACAATAATCCTCCAATTGAATAAGATTCTTAGGCTTCCTTTGCATTACCCTCAATTTTAATGTTCTCCATAAATTTTCAATTGGATTAAGGTCTGGGCTTTGTGATGGCCACTCCAAAACATTAATATGATTGTCCTCAAGCCATTTCTTAGTCAGTTTAGCCGAATGATTTGGGTCATTATCTTGCATGAACCACCAACGACGACCAAGTGAGAGCTCTTTAGCAGAGTCTTTCAGGTTTTCATCCAATATTTTAACATAATCTTCCTTTTTTTATGCTACCTGTGACCTTAACAAGTCGCCCTGGTCCAGAGGCAGCAAAGGATCCCAAAAAAATCAAACTGCCTCCACCGTGCTTCACTGTGGGTATGGTGTTCTTAGGCAGGAAAGCTTCGCCAGATTTTCTGTAAATATAAGACACTTTATTATGGCCAAATAACTCTATTTTCGTTTCGTCAGTCCATAGAACACGTTTCCAGAATGCAACATCTTTATCAATATGACGTTTTGCAAAGGCTAGCCTTGCTTTCAGGTGCATAGGCTTCAATAAGGGAGTCTTTCTCGGACGACATGCTTTTAAACCAGCTCTCTTCAAAACTCTACCAACTGTATGTCGAGATACATTCACTCCAGAGGTGCTCTGTTCATCAACAATCTCCCCAACAGAGATCCTTGGAGTTTGTTTTACTTCTCGAACAATTTTCCGTTCATCTCTTGGGGAAAGAATCCTTTTTCTCCCTCTACCCTCTAAACTCATAACGTGGCCTTGCGATTTGAACTTGTTTATTATGGCTCTAACAGTGGATTTGGGAAGGTTTAGCTTCTTTGAAATCTTATCATAGCCCTCCCCATTGGTATGGCATGCTACAACAAGCTTCCTGACGTCTTCGCTGTGTTCCTTAGTTTTAACCATGGCGATTGAAAATTATAATTTAGTCACTTATAATAGTTTAAATAAATCGCTATCTAAAAATTATCTGAAAAAAATTATTCACTGAATTAGCGTTAAACAAGCATAATATGGCTATAAAAAAGTTCAGAAAGCACGTAAACCGGAAATTGATTGATATTATACTGATACTAAAAGAAAAACAAAGCCGTGCCAATAATTTTGAACAAGGGTTTTTTGCAATTATGTTTGTTGTTCCTTTGTTATTTATTTTTTCTAAAATCCGATTGCTGCATCGGAAAGGCCAGTTAAAAATACATAATATACTTTGTTATTTTCTTTAATTTAATCCCTTTTTTAGAATTTATTAGACAAAATTTAACTTTTATTTTACCGTGCCAATAAATATGATCATCACTGTACACACACACACACACACACACACACACACACACACATATATATATATATATATATATATATATATATATATATATATATATATATATATACAGGGTGCCCACAAAGTCTGGCTACATAATCTACAGGATGCTTCCACAAAATCTGGCTACATAATGTAGCCAGACTTTGTGGACACCCTGTATAACAGTAATCTACAAACACGTGTTTCGAGGTTCTACTTCTCGTCAGTGTAATTTGAGTGTTTCTAGGATTCGAACCTCAGACCATATGTATTATGGTTGAAAGCGTTAACCGTTACACCACAAAGTCCTAAAAGTATTTGTGTCGATTTTTTTATTGATTTTTTGAAACGATAATACTGTTAATAGCGTCTCCGGCCTTGGAAATTATGGAAAATATTTTTCCTTAGAAAACAGCTGGGTTTGGGCAAAATGCAATACTGATGCTCAAAATGTATAAACATTTTGACCCTCCCTTTACTAAAAAAAACACCAAAAATCAAGAAATTAATCAATTTTAATGAAATTTTCAGTATTTATCAAATAATGATCGCGGAATATAATGAACTAATTATTTTTATTTAAATCTTAGTGGAAATGTCTTATTTTGTTTAAACAAAAAATACATTTACTAAAGTTATGGTTTTCAGTAGTAAATAAAAAAACGCAAGAATTTATTTTTGCTTTTTTATGTAAATAAAGCATCGTAATTTGTAACAGTAAAATAAAAATAAAATAATTTTTACAGGAACATTACGAAAAAAAGCCCCTAAAGTCGAAGAAAAATTAATTTCCCGAACTACCAATATTATCATTGAATTAAGCATTGGTTATTTAATATTTTCACACACAAAAATTATAATTGCAAAAAATATTTCTACTTTTTTTTTACGCTTACATTTTTAACGTAATCTTTACATGTAAGATTCTAATATTTCCATTGCACGCAAGAACGTATAATTATCAACGTATATATATATATATATATATATATATATATATATATATATATATATATATATCCTTTTTCGACTAAAACAGTAATCCAGTTGACTTGCATCTATACCTGTATGATGTGAGCGTCTACGTGCTTCTGATATTAATTGTTGTGGCCTTATTTTAGGGGTTCACAATATCAAACAGGAGAGTCTGTAAAGTCATGTCAACGATTAGGCTGGCATGGAATCTCTGATTAGAGAGTCCAAAATGGCTGCCTTTGACAGCGATGGGAGAGTCCATGTGAAGACAGGAATAGGGGTGTCAGTTACCCCAGAACATTAATCTTAACATGGAAGTAGCCAGCAAAGACGATCTAATACCAGTATAAATACTTTTATATGCAAAATCCGATCCTGCATTTTGTTAATTCCTGCCCTCTGATGAGAAGGAGAGTATTTCTTCGAAACTCCGCGGATTAAGGACTATCCACTTATCTTGTGTTTCCTTTTTAAAATTCAATATGTTTTAAACTTTTTTTTCAAGATGTCTTTTAACATGTTTTATTAATCATTTGTTCATACACACACACACACACACACACACACACACACACACACATATATATATATATATATATATATATATATATATATATATATATATATATATATATATATATATATATCCTTTTTCGACTAAAACAGTAATCCAGTTGACTTGAATCTATACCTGTATGATGTGAGCGTCTACGTCTCCGTGCTTCTGATATTAATCTTAACATGGAAGTAGCCAGCAAAGACGATCTAATACCAGTCGTCTTCAAGAGACATTCTAGTCTACATTATGAAGCCAGGTTCGTCGACGTTACATCAACCCTCTGGAGCAGTACCACAAATAATGTCATAGAGCATGCAACAAAATTGAAACTGATAGCAATTGACAGTTCCCTCTATTCTGGAGTCAGACATAATTCATTCGATTCTCTCAGCTTCCAACAACACGCCACGCTTCAATGTAACCATGTTTGAAATGGAACACGTACATCAAATCTGTTGCCAAGGCCGCTGGAAAAATGGTGGGATCTTTCTATCGATCCGGTAAATATCTCACTTCTGATGCTATTCTCTATCTATATAAGAGCCAGGTACGTCCAAGAATGGAATATTGTTGCCACATCTGGGCAGGAGCTGCTAGAAAGAACTTGTCCTGCCTTGATAGAGTTCAAAATAGACTTCGTAGCCTCGTAGGAGATGTCCTTTTCTCCTCCTTGCAACCTCTATCTCACAGAAGGGATGTTGCGAGTTTGTCTCTGATGTATCGTTATTTTCATGGAACGTGTTTGACTGAGCTTCAATCTATGGTCCCCCCTCGCCAAACTTTCACAAGAAACACTCGTCTAGCTGTAAACACTATCAATAATTCCCCCCACTCTTTATCTGTGCCTAAACCTAAACGTAGATTCCATGAACAAAGCTTCTTTCTTAGAACTGCAAGCCTGTGGAATTGTCTTCCGTTTTCCTGCTTTCCGGCTGACTACAATATGGCTGTGTTCAAGTCTAACGTAAATAAGTTCTTGATGAGCCGTTCCATATAAGTTATCAAATTTACCAAATTTTCATTATTAATGATTACTATATTGTCCAATTTCTACTGTACACTCTTTAACCCTTATCCTTGAGTGGCCTCTTGGCCTTGATAATGTGATGATGCCTATGTAAAAAAAAAAAAAAAAAAAAAACTCACCTTTTCCCAAAACTGCTATACGCGGAAATAAAAATCGAAATAACACTAGAAGAATAGACAGACGGAGAGAGACAGAACAAAGCACGATGGTGGACACACATTATTTGCAATAATCATTCTTGTAAAGTTATCATTTTTTTTTCTATCCTTAATAGTTCCATGCTCATGCGAAGTGTTCTTGCTTTTTCTCATAACCAGCAACAAATGAACACAGCAAAAAAACGAACTCCCGTTCTCCAAACGGCTGTTTCATATACAGCATAAGATCTTCTTATCTGCCTACGATTGGCGAGAACTCGGCAAGATTTCGACTAGATTTCGGCGTTACTTCACGGGACTATTGAAGACAAAAATCATCTGGATGTCGCCATTTTGTTTCATTCTCACATTCAGCAGCCAAACTTTATAAAACGCACAGACACGCGAATGTTTTTGAGTCAAATGATATTCGCATTCATTACAATTTTATCTACAAAAGTGTTCCGCATTTCACTTGTAGATGCACGCTTATTGTAGAAGAAAGACACCAAGAGAAAGGCGTCAATAAATAAATGACATAAATAAAGAAGAAAAAGAAAACTTGAAAATTGCATTACATTATAAATTATGGTAATTGAGGGGTCAGGGCTAAGAGCAAGAGTCGAATATATAAGGTGTCTTCAAAAATGTACTCACACTTCAACTGTCATCAGCATTGTCTAGTCAAAAATGTACTCACACTTCAACTGTCATCAGCATAAATGATGGAACGACCAAATTGTCGCCCTAAAGAAAACAACATTACTGCTTTATTTTAAAACTTTTATTTAAAAATAAACGATTCAGGTAACTTGATTATGTAGTAGAGCTGACATCTATTCAATGTAGCCGCCTTCAGCCTCAATCACCTCCATACAGGTTCGAAACTGGGAGCATGCCTTTTCCACAAGTGTCGGCAGGAGCTCGGCAAATACTCAGCAGAAGGCAGTGATCAGGCTGGCTTTGGGGTTATGGGAGGTCATGTTGGTGATGTTATCAACATATGACCAAATGAAGTAGTTCGGCAGGTTCAGGTTGAAGGAGGAGAGGGGCCAGGGGTCAATGAAAGAAGGGTACAAAGTCGTAGCACTCCTTCTGAAGTAAAGCCTGGGTGTCTTTGAACTTGTGGGTCGGCACAGAGCCTTGCTGCCACATCCCTGTCACCTGATTGCACAAGAGGATCGCCACACTCTTCAGCACATCCAGGTATACTTTAGTGTTGACTTTCAAGCCGGCTTCAAATATGTGAGGTGGCATGATGTGGCCCCCCCCCCACTTGAAACCACATCCAAGGCCATAACTGTTGGTCGTCCGATGCATTGAACTGTGCCCTCAAGTGTTGAACCGTCCGTATTTGCATTTTGAGGGTGCTGGCAATGGTCCTGTTGTCATAACGTGGACTGTTAGAGAGCATGAGTTGTACAGTGGCACATCTCTGATCTCGCTCATTTAACATTGTGTTACTTTTAGACATGATAGAAGGCTCCTATTGCTCTTGGGATTTATACACGATTGGCCAACTAGTAGTTGGTCTGCAAGATAAAAAAGAAAACCGGTTTTCATCAAACGGAAATGGAATTATGTTGTCTTTTCTACAATGACAATTTCATTGTTCAACCCTATATAAATCAATATGAACATTTGCGAACATGATTCTCCAATTACATTTGTCTTCTGTATTCGATGCTATTCAATTTCATTCTATTTTTTTTTTTTTTTACACAGTGATCACCACTTATCAAGGCCCGGAAACCACTCAGGGATAAGGGTTATTGCAAGTACATTACGTTAGTGTGGAGATTTGATGAAGTGTTTACTTAAGGGGGCGGTTCATTAGGAATTTGTTAACATTGGACTTGAACACATCCAAGTTGTAGTCCGGTGTGAAGCAGGCAAACGGAACAGAGTTCCACAAGCGTGCAGTTCTAAGAAAGAAGCTTTGTTCATGGAATCCGCATTTTGATTTAGGCACAGATATAGAGTGGGGGAAATTTTTCACAGTGGATTCAGCTAGACGGGTGTTTTTCATGAAAGTTTGGCGAGGGGGGACCAGAGATTGGAGTTCAGACGAGCATCTGCCATGGAAATAACGATAAAACAAGGATAGGCTCGCAACGTCTCTTCTGTGGGAGAGAGGTTGCAGGGTAAAGATTCTATGCTCGTAAGTAAAGAGTTTATCCTTGCTCGAAGTGTGAGTACATTTTTTACATATTTTTGAGAGATTCTATTTTAGAAGTCAAACATCAAACAGTTCCTTGTTGACATTGTTGCTCAGCAAACCGGAGTTCTTCAGAGCCTATAAAGCATGACTTATCAAAGCTCATAAACCACTCGAGGATAAGGGTTAACAGTATTATTAGTTAGACTTTGGGAGAATTGTTATCAGTGTTGTCTGGACAATAATGGTCATCAATTGCAGACAGGATTCTTTGATTATATTTGTCTTCTATATTCGAAGCTATTCCACTTGACTCATGGTCATAAGTAAAGGGTTAATCGTCATTTGACGTGTGAGTATATTTTTTTTTTATTTTTTTTGATTGAGTATATTTTTAAACAATTTTTTTTAAATTGAATATATTTTTTATTTATTTTTTTAATTGAGTATATTTTTAAACAATTTTTTTAATTGAATATATTTTTTATTTATTTTTTTTAATTGAGTATATTTTTACACAATTTTTTTAAATTGAGTATATTTTTAAACAATTTTTTTTAATTGAGTATATTTTTATTTTTATTTTTAATTGAGTATATCTTTTATTTATTTTTTAATTGAGTATATTTTTTATTTATTTTTTGATTGAGTATATTTTTTATTTATTTTTTTAATTGAGTATATCTTTTATTTATTTTTTGATTGAGTATATTTTTTAGTTGTTTTTTTTAATTGAGTATATTTTTTAATTGAGTATATTTTTAATTGAGTATATCTTTTATTTATTTTTTTAATTGAGTATAGTTTTTATTTATTTTTTTTAATTGAGTATATTTTTTATTTATTTTTTTGATTGAGTGTATTTTTAGTTGTTTTTTATTTATTTTTTTTAATTGAGTATATTTTTTATTTATTTTCATTGAGTACATTTTTATTTATTTTATTTATTTATTTAAAAAAAAATTTATAATATTTTTTAATTTTTATTTTTTATTTTTTATCTTTTAAAAATGTTTTTGATTTATTTAATTGAGGTCATTTAATTAATGGTCATCAATTGCAGATACGATTCTTTGATTATATTTTTCTTCTATATTCGAAGCTATTCCACTTGACTCATGGTCATAAGTAAAGGGTTAATCGTCATTTGACGTGTGAGTATATTTTTTATTTATTTTTTTTTAATTGAGTATATTATTTATTTATTTTATTTTAATTGAGTATATTTTTTATTTATTTTTTTTTAATTGAGTATATTTTTAAACAATTTTTTTAAATTGAATATATTTTTAAACAATTTTTTTAAATTGAATATATTTTTTATTTATGTTTTTTAATTGAGTATATTTTTTATTTATTTTTTTAATTGAGTATATTTTTAAACAATTTTTTTTAAATTGAATATATTTTTTATTTATTTTTTTTAATTGAGTATATTTTTAAACAATTTTTTTTAAATTGAATATATTTTTTATTTATTTTTTTTAATTGAGTATATTTTTAAACAATTTTGTTTTAATTGAGTATATTTAAAAAAAATTTTTTTAATTGAATATATTTTTTATTTTTTTTTTTTTATTGAGTATATTTTTAAACAATTTTTTTAAATTGAATATATTATTTATTTATTTTTTTTAATTGAGTATATTTTTTATTTTTATTTTTAATTGAGTATATCTTTTATTTATTTTTTTAATTGAGTATATTTTTTATTTCTTTTTTGATTGAGTATATTTTTTATTTATTTTTTTAATTGAGTATATTTTTTTATTTATTTTTTTGATTGAGTATATTTTTTAGTTGTTTTTTTAATTTAGTATATTTTTTAATTTAGTATATTTTTTATTTATTTTTTTAATTGAGTATATTTTTTATTTATTTTCATTGAGCACATTTCTATTTATTTTATTTATTTATTTTAAAAAAAAATTTTTTATAATAATTTTTTTAATTTTTATTTTTTATTCATTTTATTTATTTTATTTTTTATCTTTAAAAAAATTTTTTGATTTATTTTAATTGAGTATATTTTATTTATTTTAATTGAGTATATTTTTTATTTATTTTTTTAATTGAGACATTAGCTACCAGTAAATATATTCTCTTCCACAATCTTTTGGTCTATAGATTAATCGATTTATAGAATATTTTCTCTATCAATATTGGTCGACGATGGCCTGCAAGACATGACGGAAAGCATAGAATGGGGGAGATGGAGAGAGAACGCATCTTTGTGCCACATGGGATGATGAAGAAGCAAAACATATAGCAGTGAATAGAACAAACTGGAAAAGGTTGTGTGTTCGACTCGGAGTAATCAAGAAATCAGACGAAAGAAGAAAAAAGAAATCGATAACAAATTCTTTCGAAAGCTTTCCAAAAGTACTTATTCTAAGAAAAAAGGCTGAATTTTGTCAAAGAAATATTTATTTCAAATGGTCAACAACACACTGTGAACATTTCAAAATGAAATCTAAATTTTAGCGTATACGTTCGGTGCATGTAATTTGGTGATTGGTTGTTTTTGTTTTACGGCATATCAATCCTTTTCAGGTTATTTAATGCCGAATCCAGAGATTTTGAATAACAATTTTTTTAATAGAATATATTTCTATTTTTTCAAGTTGATTTCTATTTAACCCATACTTGGGACCCTAACAGGTACTACCATTCCGGGTCAGAGTGGACCTGGGAGCAATGACAATTAAAGGGTGGCTCCACACTCCCCAAGGCATGCAAACTGGGGCCTCACCATCGGATATAGTTTAAGGTCATATCAAGGACCATCAAAATTTGGATTTTTATTCAACTTGATTGTTCAATCGGTGTTGAAACCCTTTATTTATGTTTTCTGCCCAGAATATTAACATTTTTTATATCTTCATATACTCGTGTTTTATAGTTATACAATTATTAGTGTAGGAGGTGATAATTAGATTGCCCTTTTTTCTTCAGACCATCGTATATATACGAGGTGCCTTCAATAAGTTTCTAGACTTTTTTCGTCTGGGCACTTTTATTGATAGTACAAACATAAAACTCTAATCCCATTTGAAGTAATCTCCTCCGGCTGCAATGCGTTGTACCGTTCAAACAACTTATGGGAGGCTCATGGAAATTTCTTGTGTGAGCGTGTCAATGAATCTCATCACAGCCTCTTTCATCTCCTAAATTGTCTCATAACGACAGCCTCTAAGGTTTTCCTTGAGCTTACGGAATAATAAAAAGTCACAGGGAACAAGGTCTGAAGCATAGGGAGGGTGATGAACTGTCCTGATGTCCATCTTGGTCAAATAATCTGTGACAAGGATGGAGTTGTGAACTGATCTTCTCGGAGCATCCTTGGGACAAACTTTGCACAAATCTTCCGCATCTTCAGTTCCTCATGAATAATTGTGTGTACAGTTCCCACACTGACATCAAACTTCCTAACTCCTCCTAACCTCTCATCATCCTCACAGACTCCCTGCATTGCTGGAATCTCTTATGCTACTCAAAAACTGATGTCATGCAAGATAACCCAAAAGCAGTCTGAAGTATTATATACGTTTCTGTGGCATACATTCCAAGTTGAATCAGAAATTTGATTGCATATCGTTCTTCTAAAATATCCTGGTGACGAGATTTCATTTCTGAAATTCACCAGCTGTAATAATCATGAATTAGTAGGATGTATTCCAATTTCTGCTTTAGTTTTCCACTTGAACCTGAATACATAAGAGTTGGCCGGTTATCCCATAAGATGTAAACATATGATATATATATGCGATATATAGTTTATATATACATGTATATATATGATATATATATGTATATATGATATATATATGATATATATATATGTGTGATATGGTCATATACATATGATATATATATATGATATATATATGATATATATGTAAATATAATATATGTACGTATATATATATATATGAAACATATATGATATATATATGATATATATCACACATATGTATATATATGATATATATATATATGATATATATACGATATACGATATATAAATATATATGATATATATATGATATATATATGATATATATATATGTGATTTATATATCATATATATGACATATATATCATGTATATATATCATATATATATCATATATATATGATATGACATATATATATCATACATATATCATATATATGATATATATATCATATGTATATGATATATATGATATATTTGATACATATATGATATATATATCATATATACATATCATATATATATTATATATATGTTATATATATTATGATATGATATATATGATAATATATATAATGAATATATGATATATGATATAATATATACATATATATATGATATATATGATATATATATCATATACATATCATATATATATTATATATATATCATATATATTATGATATGATATATATGATAATATATATAATGAATATATGATATATGATATAATATATACATATATATATGATATATATGATATATATATATATGACATATATGTATATATATATGACATATATATATAATATATATATGACATATATATATAATATATATATGACATATATATATAATATATATTATATATGATATCTACATATATATGATATATATATGATATATATATGATATATATGATATATATATGGTATATATATATGATATATATATGTATATATGATATATATAAACATGGTATATATATATATGATATATATATTATATATATCCTATTTATGTAAATATATATATATTTATATCATATCTCTCTCTCTCTTTCTCTCTTTCTCTCTCTCTCTCCCTCTCTCTCTCTCTATATATATATATATGGCGGGTAGTTAGCCGTTATACGGTGTTAGGTGTTTTTTCACTGGTGTGAAGATAATGTTCTTGAGATCCAAATATATATATAATATAGGGGAGTGGATTCCCTAGAGATAGCGTTAGTTAAGGCTGACCACAATTGCTTGGCAAGCGATCGGTATTAAGGTCAAGTCGTTGGAGCTAAGTTAAACGCAGTCATTAACTTTGACACTGTCGAGTGTAAGGCCACCTTATGGCAGGGCTTGGTGAGTAATTTTGGAAAGTGGAAAGGTATGAACTCACGAGATTTGTAAATGGTTTCGTGAGCATTTGGAGGAGTGCTTCAGCCAACTACTCAGCATCCGGGGCCAGGAGTTTGGCAACTATTTAGCTGGCTCACCCCACCTTACTGCATTTGTCCGTAGACAGGTCTCCAAAAAGTCTTAGCGAGGGAAGCTTGGGGATGCCTAACCGGAGTGTCATCGACACGTTTAAAGGTTTGCTTTCCATCAGTCCTTGCGATTGAGCACTCCTCTCCTCAACTGATACACGCCCACTCCATGGAAGGTCGTGGAAGGCCAGTTGGGAGATATTTTTCTTTGCCACCATTTACTAGGAAGAAACGAATGTTTCTAGCGATCCTAGCAGTAGCTAGGCTAGTGATGTGGACTACACGTCTCATGTAATCCATGGGGTTAGACCTGTTTCCTATCAGAATCTGGTTGCTTACTTTAAGCATCAGCTTAAAGTTAAGATCAGATGCAATTGGAAAAGATTACATTGCATGGATTTCAATAGGAGATGGGTGCACAACACTAGTTTGTGCACCCGACGAGGCAGCAGGTTCGAGTTTGTGTTCCCTTCCTAAGGTATTGGGCATGATTTATCCCATTCCCATGAATTCATACTTTATTTAAAAAAATTTTTTTTATTAATATATATATATATATATATATATATATATATATATATGACTACTTCATTTAATAACATAAATTAATATACGAAGGGTATAAGCCTGATAAATCTTAGCATGGATGAAACACAGAATATTTTGTGTAGCTTAATTGCTATATATATATTTATAATTTACTACTTACTATATATATATATATATATATATATATATACATATATACATATATATATATATATATATATATATATATACATATATACATATATATATATATATATATATATATATATATATATATATATATATGCGCTTTTAGTTGTATATAAATTTTATGTTTTGCTTTTACATGCTTTTTTTTTATTTTTTCACCGAAATTGTGCATAAAATCGCAGAACCTGGTGATATTTTAAGTATGTAAATGCCATGGAGAGAATGCGGTATTTGAGTGGTAGCGATTAATTTAGTGTCAATAAAGTTTTTAATAAAATTGGCATAGCAAAATAGTTAGATGACCTTCCGACCCCCACCTCTGCTTACTGGCCTTGTGCCTAAGTTCGGTGTTACCCAAATGAGGCTCTGGTAGTAGATAATACCAGCGCCAGGATCAACAAACTAAATAAAACGTGCATAGTGCCTCTCTTGGTCAGCCTGGTGGCCGGGATGTGGTGTCTGCTCTAACGCTGCACCCAAGTTAAATTGTTCTGAGTTAATGTAGGATGCAAACCTTTATATACTAAATTTTATTTTTCCACACTACCAGAGTGCCCCTTTTTGGGGGAACTGGTTCTTTCTAGTGTTGGGATGATTAATCGAAATCAGTATCGGAATCGGTATTGGAATCGGAAAAATTGATGCCTAGTTTTTGATGCCAAAACGATTCTTTTAATTGTCTTTATTTTAATTAAATCTTCCATTGCTGGTAATGATGATAAAATAATGAATATTTATTGATTTTAAATTACCAGTAAAGCCAAAATCGATAGATCATCCCCCAAAAGTGTATTTTGATGTATAGGAAAACTATCTGCATATTTAACATGTGTTTTTATGGAAATCGCGGGAAATAGCGATCTTATTAGTTAAATAATTAGAGAGTTATAAAGAATCGGAATCGGAATCGGTAATTGTATCAGAATCGGAAAAAATTTTCGTAATCGTCCCCTCACTAGTTTTTTCCCATATTAAAAACGACCTTGTGTCACATTTTGTGTTCGTGGGGAAACGAATAAATACCGGAAGCGCACGCATAGTTTAACCGCTCGCAGGACCCTTTCACCTTAATATTGTGACCCCTTAAAGAGGACCACAACATTAACCCACTAATTTATTTATGAAGAGTTGCCTCCCAACTCCAACCCTAATCCTAAACCCTGTATCATAACTTTTGGGGAGGAGCAGGCGCTCCCACTCCCACCAACATCCTGACATTTGTTGTTTAAAAGGTGAGGGGAGGGTTACACAAATAGTGTGTTCCCTCCCTTTAAATCTCTGCACGATACCGTGCATACAACTGCAGATGTCAAAATAGTGTTGCTCTATCCTTTGTAGTTGATAATATTCTTCTTTGAGTTTTCAGACAATGGTAATGAGGCAGTCGGCATGAGTCAGCCACATTCGCTCGCGACACCTTTTCACCAGAAACCATCCCTCACCCGTTTGCCATAATTCTTATCTCGAACTCAAATACCAGTAAACCTTTTCATCCGTGTCAATGATTGGTTTATCCCCGACCCCGAAGGCAAAATACAGATTCAGTGCCAAACCGTTTCCATAACGTGGCCGACTATATCACGTCGCCACCTCTGGGAATTCTTGAACGGAGTGAAAGCGTCAATATATTGATCCGTTTGCGAAAAACGTGCGGAAAGGGCAGACGCTCTCTCCTAAAGACTTCTATTTTGTACAGTTGCGTTAGACAGAGATATTTTAGAAGATCTGATCCGAGAATAAGAAGAGAGGAGGAGGAGGAGGAGAGTAGGGCATGTTTCTTTCATCTTGGCAGAAGTGGATGCAAGACTTTGAAAATAGAACAAACATTCCAAACATTGGAAAGGTCAAAAACTTGATTGTATTCTCATATGTTGTCCGATGGATTCTTTGAAATAATCGATTTGGTATTCCTGCTGCTGATTCGATAAATTCTACTTTTTCTATAAATGAGACATCACTCATCAAGCCTAAAAACAATTCGAGGATGAAGGTTACTGAAATGGACAAATGATCAGTTAAGTGATGAAAAATATTTTGAGATGATTAAAAAATGATGAGTAGAATGAAAAAAATTCGATTAGTTTATAAGTATTTGTTAGCATTGGATTTGAAGACAATTATCTTGTAGCCCGTAGAGAAGAAATCCTATGGTAACGTGTCACACAGATGGGAGGTTTATGAAAAAAAAAAAAATTGTGTTAGATTTTAGGCATGCAGAACAACAAAGGAAAGCAACCTGCAATAACATGTCTTAACATCTTGCAATAACATGTCTTTACATCTTGCAATAACATGGATTACCATCTTGCAATAACATGTCTTAACATCTTGCAATAACATGTCTTAACATCTTGCAATAACATGTCTTTACATCTTGCAATAACATGTCTTTACATCTTGCAATAACATGGATTACCATCTTGCAATAACATGTCTTAACATATTACAATAATATATCTTAACATCTTGCAATAACATGTCTTTACATCTTGCAATAACATGTCTTAACATCTTGCAATAACATGTCTTAACATCTTGCAATAACATGTCTTAACATCTTGCAATAACATGTCTTAACATCTTGCAATAACATGTCTTAACATCTTGCAATAACATGTCTTAACATCTTGCAATAACATGTCTTTACATCTTGCAATAACATGTCTTTACATCTTGCAATAACATGGATTACCATCTTGCAATAACATGTCTTAACATATTACAATAATATATCTTAACATCTTGCAATAACATGTCTTTACATCTTGCAATAACATGTCTTAACATCTTGCAATAACATGTCTTAACATCTTGCAATAACATGTCTTTACATCTTGCAATAACATGTCTTTACATCTTGCAATAACATGTCTTTACATCTTGCAATAACATGGATTACCATCTTGCAATAACATGTCTTAACATCTTGCAATAACATGTCTTTACATCTTGCAATAACATGTCTTAACATCTTGCAATAACATGTCTTAACATCTTGCAATAACATGTCTTTACATCTTGCAATAACATGTCTTTACATCTTGCAATAACATGGATTACCATCTTGCAATAACATGTCTTAACATCTTGCAATAACATGTCTTTACATCTTGCAATAACATGTCTTAACATCTTGCAATAACATGTCTTAACATCTTGCAATAACATGTCTTTACATCTTGCAATAACATGTCTTTACATCTTGCAATAACATGGATTACCATCTTGCAATAACATGTCTTAACATCTTGCAATAACATGTCTTAACATCTTGCAATAACATGTCTTTACATCTTGCAATAACATGTCTTTACATCTTGCAATAACATGGATTACCATCTTGCAATAACATGTCTTAACATATTACAATAATATATCTTAACATCTTGCAATAACATGTCTTTACATCTTGCAATAACATGTCTTAACATCTTGCAATAACATGTCTTAACATCTTGCAATAACATGTCTTAACATCTTGCAATAACATGTCTTAACATCTTGCAATAACATGTCTTTACATCTTGCAATAACATGTCTTTACATCTTGCAATAACATGGATTACCATCTTGCAATAACATGTCTTAACATATTACAATAATATATCTTAACATCTTGCAATAACATGTCTTTACATCTTGCAATAACATGTCTTAACATCTTGCAATAACATGTCTTAACATCTTGCAATAACATGTCTTTACATCTTGCAATAACATGTCTTTACATCTTGCAATAACATGGATTACCATCTTGCAATAACATGTCTTAACATCTTGCAATAACATGTCTTAACATCTTGCAATAACATGTCTTTACATCTTGCAATAACATGTCTTTACATCTTGCAATAACATGGATTACCATCTTGCAATAACATGTCTTAACATATTACAATAATATATCTTAACATCTTGCAATAACATGTCTTTACATCTTGCAATAACATGTCTTAACATCTTGCAATAACATGTCTTAACATCTTGCAATAACATGTCTTTACATCTTGCAATAACATGTCTTTACATCTTGCAATAACATGGATTACCATCTTGCAATAACATGTCTTAACATCTTGCAATAACATGTCTTAACATCTTGCAATAACATGTCTTTACATCTTGCAATAACATGTCTTTACATCTTGCAATAACATGGATTACCATCTTGCAATAACATGTCTTAACATATTACAATAATATATCTTAACATCTTGCAATAACATGTCTTTACATCTTGCAATAACATGTCTTAACATCTTGCAATAACATGTCTTAACATCTTGCAATAACATGTCTTAACATCTTGCAATAACATGTCTTAACATCTTGCAATAACATGTCTTAACATCTTGCAATAACATGTCTTAACATCTTGCAATAACATGTCTTTACATCTTGCAATAACATGTCTTTACATCTTGCAATAACATGGATTACCATCTTGCAATAACATGTCTTAACATATTACAATAATATATCTTAACATCTTGCAATAACATGTCTTTACATCTTGCAATAACATGTCTTAACATCTTGCAATAACATGTCTTAACATCTTGCAATAACATGTCTTAACATCTTGCAATAACATGTCTTAACATCTTGCAATAACATGTCTTAACATCTTGCAATAACATGTCTTAACATCTTGCAATAACATGTCTTTACATCTTGCAATAACATGTCTTTACATCTTGCAATAACATGGATTACCATCTTGCAATAACATGTCTTAACATCTTGCAATAACATGTCTTTACATCTTGCAATAACATGTCTTTACATCTTGCAATAACATGTCTTAACATCTTGCAATAACATGTCTTAACATCTTGCAATAACATGTCTTAACATCTTGCAATAACATGTCTTTACATCTTGCAATAACATGTCTTAACATCTTGCAATAACATGTCTTAACATCTTGCAATAACATGTCTTTACATCTTGCAATAACATGGATTACCATCTTGCAATAACATGTCTTTACATCTTGCAATAACATGTCTTAACATCTTACAATAACATGTCTTTACATCTTGCAATAACATGGATTACCATCTTGCAATAACATGTCTTAACATCTTGCAATAACATGTCTTAACATCTTGCAATAACATGTCTTAACATCTTACAATAACATGTCTTTACATCTTGCAATAACATGGATTACCATCTTGCAATAACATGTCTTAACATCTTGCAATAACATGTCTTTACATCTTGCAATAACATGTCTTAACATCTTGCAATAACATGTCTTTACATCTTGCAATAACATGTCTTTACATCTTGCAATAACATGTCTTAACATCTTGCAATAACATGTCTTAACATCTTGCAATAACATGTCTTTACATCTTGCAATAACATGTCTTAACATCTTGCAATAACATGTCTTAAAATCTTGCAATAACATGTCTTTACATCTTGCAATAACATGTCTTAACATCTTGCAATAACATGTCTTTACATCTTGCAATAACATGTCTTAACATCTTGCAATAACATGTCTTAACATCTTGCAATAACATGTCTTGACATCTTGCAATAACATGTCTTAACATCTTGCAATAACATGTCTTTACATCTTGCAATAACATGTCTTAACATCTTGCAATAACATGTCTTTACATCTTGCAATAACATGTCTTAACATCTTGCAATAACATGTCTTAACATCTTGCAATAACATGGATTACCATCTTGCAATAACATGTCTTAACATCTTGCAATAACATGTCTTAACATCTTGCAATAACATGTCTTAACATCTTGCAATAACATGTCTTTACATCTTGCAATAACATGGATTACCATCTTGCAATAACATGTCTTAAAATCTTGCAATAACATGTCTTAACATCTTGCAATAACATGTCTTAACATCTTGCAATAACATATCTTAACATCTTGCAATAACATGTCTTAACATCTTGCAATAAAATATTTTAACATCTTGCAATAACATGTCTTAACATCTTGCAATAACATGTCTTTACATCTTGCAATAAAATATTTTAACATCTTGCAATAACATGTCGTAACATCTTGCAATAACATGTCTTAACATCTTGCAATAACATGGGTTACCATCTTGCCATAACATGTCTTAACATCTTACAATAACATGTCTTAACATCTTACAATAACATGTCTTAACATCTTACAATAACATGTCTTAACATCTTACAATAACATCTTGAAATAACATATTTTTACATCTTGCAATAACATATCTTAACATCTTGCAATAACATTTCTTAACATCTTGCAATAACATGTCTTAACATCTTGCAATAACATGTCTTAAAATCTTGCAATAACATGTCTTAACATCTTACAATAACATGTCTTAACATCTTGCAATAACATGTCTTAACATCTTGCAATAACATGTCTTTACATCTTGCAATAACATATCTTAACATCTTGCAATAACATGTCTTAACATCTTGCAATAAAATATTTTAACATCTTGCAATAACATATCTTAACATCTTGCAATAACATGTCTTAACATCTTGCAATAACATGGGTTACCATCTTGCAATAACATGTCTTAACATCTTGCAATAACATGTCTTAACATCTTGCAATAACATGTCTTAACATCTTGCAATAACATGGATTACCATCTTGCAATAACATGTCTTAACATCTTGCAATAACATGTCTTAACATCTTACAATAACATGTCTTAACATCTTGCAATAACATGTCTTATAATCTTGCAATAACATGTCTTAACATCTTGCAATAACATGGGTTACCATCTTGCCATAACATGTCTTAACATCTTACAATAACATGTCTTAACATCTTGCAATAACATGTCTTAACATCTTACAATAATATATCTTAACATCTTGCAATAACATATCTTAACATCTTGCAATAACATATCTTAACATCTTGCAATAACATGTCTTAACATCTTACAATAATATATCTGAACATCTTGCAATAACATGTCTTTACATCTTGCAATAAAATATTTTAACATCTTGCAATAACATGTCGTAACATCTTGCAATAACATGTCTTAACATCTTGCAATAACATGGGTTACCATCTTACAATAACATGTCTTAACATCTTACAATAACATGTCTTAACATCTTACAATAACATCTTGAAATAACATATTTTTACATCTTGCAATAACATATCTTAACATCTTGCAATAACATTTCTTAACATCTTGCAATAACATGTCTTAACATCTTGCAATAACATGTCTTAAAATCTTGCAATAACATGTCTTAACATCTTACAATAACATGTCTTAACATCTTACAATAACATGTCTTAACATCTTGCAATAACATGTCTTAACATCTTGCAATAACATGTCTTAACATCTTGCAATAACATGTCTTACAATAACATCTTACAATAACATCTTGAAATAACATATTTTAACATCTTGCAATAACATATCTTAACATCTTGCAATAACATGTCTTAACATCTTGCAATAACATGTCTTAACATCTTGCAATAACATGTCTTAACATCTTACAATAACATGTCTTAACATCTTGCAATAACATGTCTTAACATCTGACAATAACATGTCTTAACATCTTGCAATAACATGTCTTAACATCTTGCAATAACATGCCTTAACATCTTACAATAAGATCTTGCAATAACATGTCTTAACATCTTGCAATAACATATCTTAACATCTTGCAATAACATTTCTTAAATCTTGCAATAACATGTCTTAACATCTTACAATAACATGTCTTAACATTTTAAAATAACATGTCTTAACATCTTGCAATAACATGTCTTAACATCTTTCAATAACATGTCTTAACATCTTACAATAACATGTCTTAACATCTTGCAATAACATGTCTTAACATCTTACAATAACATGTCTTAACATCTTACAATAACATGTCTGAACATCTTGCAATAACATGTCTTAACATCTTGCAATAACATGGGTTACCATCTTGCCATAACATGTCTTAACATCTTACAATAACATGTCTTAACATCTTACAATAACATGTCTTAACATCTTACAATAACATGTCTTAACATCTTACAATAACATCTTGAAATAACATATTTTTACATCTTGCAATAACATATCTTAACATCTTGCAATAACATTTCTTAACATCTTGCAATAACATGTCTTAACATCTTGCAATAACATGTCTTAAAATCTTGCAATAACATGTCTTAACATCTTACAATAACATGTCTTAACATCTTACAATAACATGTCTTAACATCTTGCAATAACATGTCTTAACATCTTGCAATAACATGTCTTAACATCTTGCAATAACATGTCTTACAATAACATCTTACAATAACATCTTGCAATAACATATTTTAACATCTTGCAATAACATATCTTAACATCTTGCAATAACATGTCTTAACATCTTACAATAACATGTCTTAACATCTTGCAATAACAGGTCTTAACATCTTACAATAACATGTCTTAACATCTTGCAATAACATGTCTTAACATCTGACAATAACATGTCTTAACATCTTGCAATAACATGTCTTAACATCTTGCAATAACATGCCTTAACATCTTACAATAAGATCTTGCAATAACATGTCTTAACATCTTGCAATAACATATCTTAACATCTTGCAATAACATTTCTTAAATCTTGCAATAACATGTCTTAACATCTTACAATAACATGTCTTAACATTTTAAAATAACATGTCTTAACATCTTGCAATAACATGTCTTAACATCTTTCAATAACATGTCTTTACATCTTACAATAACATGTCTTAACATCTTGCAATAACATGTCTTTACATCTTACAATAACATGTCTTAACATCTTACAATAACATGTCTGAACATCTTGCAATAACATGTCTTAACATCTTGCAATAACGTGTCTTTATATCTTGCAAAAACATATCTTAACATCTTGCAATAACATATTTTAACATCTTACAATAACATGTCTTAACATCTTGCAATAACATGTCTTAACATCTTAGAATGACATATCTTAACATCTTGCAATAACATGTCTTAATATCTTGCAATAACATGTCTTAACATCTTACAATAACATGTCTTAACATCTTGCAATAACATATTTTTACATCTTACAATAACATGTCTTAATATCTTGCAATAACATGTCTTAACATCTTAGAATGACATATCTTAACATCTTGCAATAACATTTCTTAACATCTTGCAATAACATGTCTTAACATCTTACAATAACATGTCTTAACATCTTGCAATAACATATCTTAATATCTTGCAATAACATGTCTTAACATCTTACAATAACATGTCTTAACATCTTGCAATAACATATCTTAATATCTTGCAATAACATGTCTTAACATCTTACAATAACATGTCTTAACATCTTGCAATAACATATCTTAATATCTTGCAATAACATGTCTTAACATCTTACAATAACATGTCTTAACATCTTGCAATAACATATCTTAATATCTTGCAATAACATTTAACATCTTGCATTGACATATCTTAATATCTTGCAATAACAGATCTTAACATCTTGCAAAAACATGTCTTAGCATCTTGCAATAACATGTCTTAACATCTTGTAATAACATATCTTAATATCTTTCAATAACATATATTTACATCTTGCAATAACATATCTTAACATCTTGCAATAACAGATCTTAACATCTTGCAATAACATATCTTAAGATTTTGCAATAACATATTTTAACATCTTACAATAACATGTCTTAACATCTTGCAATAACACATCTTAACATCTTACAATAACATATCTTAACATCTTGCAATAACCTGTCTTAACATCTTACAATAACATATCTTAACATCTTGCAATAACATGTCCTTATTTGTTCGTTGCTAATAGAGGCAGAGATGTCTTCGTTGTGGGGTCGAATCCCACGATTAGCAGCAGACATAACTTTATGCTACTCCGGCACCCATGCTGGTATATCTATAAAAGTGAACGTGTGTGTGTGTTTGTATGTCTGTCAGTGCATTTGTGTATATTTCCCTACACAATAGTTGAGCCCAAAATAATAAATTTTAAGGGGTCAAAGTTTTAAAAATTGACCTTTTTTTTTGCTCAGCATACACCTCCAAACACCCGGGCAATGCCGGGTACCCATGCTAGTATATATATAAAAGTGAAAGTGTCTGTCCTTCTGTCTGTCTGTCTGTCTGTACATTTCCCTACACTATATCTCTGTCATTTTTCAAGATTTGATATACAGGGAACTGAGATTTGGGAAAATCTTTGTAATTGGTTTCCGGCCATAAATTTGGCTGTTAAGCGGTCAAAATTCAACGATTTGACCGTTGAGAACTCTACCTTACTCCTCCGCAAATTATGTGTATAAACATTTGAAATTTTAGATATAGGTTCTTTGGACATATATCTAACTTAATACCTCGATTTGAGCCCAAACCAATAAAGGATAAGGGGTCATAATAGGGGTCAAAGTTAAAAAAATTTTTTTACCTCTGCGGTCTCTACCAAATTACTCAGACAATTTATGGTTCGAGTTCGAGCATACCTTCCTACTGCCACTTTTTTTTTTTTTTCGACATACATCTCCAAACACCCGGCCAAGCCGGGCTGAAATAGTAGTATATATCTGGGTTCAAAAACAGCCTACAGAAAATGGACTCTGATTTATGAAAATATGATAGATTATGAAAACGAAGGGTTGTAAAAAGATAGCTTCGAATTTGGGGGTATCAAAACCAAAGCAAAATATGATGAAAGTAAAAATGAAATAGATAAACCCCATAATTTATTATACCATACTTGTTCACACTGAAACACTTATCACAATATTCTGTGGAGCTATATTTGCCATTGCTTATGACCTCACTCAGATTGTTCGCGAACCCACCCGTGTGCCCGATACACCCGGTCAATATGCAAGCCTCTTAGACCTTTTTCTCTCAACTTCCCCTGAGTTATGTTCATGTTCCGTTCATTCTCCTCTAGGATCCTCTAACCACTCTGTCGTATCAGTTAAGATAAAAACGAAATGTAAGAAGCCCCCAGACGTACCCCTCCACCATACTGTATTCCGATACTCTATGGCTGACTGGGATAGCTTCCGTACATTCATATCTGATTTACCTCTGCACTCCATGTTTAAAAAGAAAGTGTCCTCTATAGTATCAGATCTAACCGAATGGTTAATTGTAGGCATAGACCAATTCATACCATCTAAAAAATTCCAACAACAACCTAACAGCCAGCCATGGTTCTCCCCAGAATGTGCTGCTACTATCGCGCACAGAAATCACCTTTTCCATAGCTACCAACGAAATAGATGCACTGAGACTAAAGCTGCTTCTATGTCTGCCAGCAACCACTGTAAAAGAGTAATAAAAAATGCAAGAGAGCTATATGCCCAGTCTGTTAAATCCAAGGTAGCTGATCAGCGGCTTGGATCCCACCAGTTTTAGCAAATAACAAATAGGATCCTGAACAGAAGTGTGCGTTCTATCCCAACCATTATCAATGGACCAGAGGTCATCTCGTCAGCGTCAGACAAGGCCAAACTATTTGCAAAGAACTTTGCAGCTAATTCTACCCTATGCGACGAAGGCCATCAACTCCCCATATTTCCTCCTATAACACAGAACACGCTAGGTAACATACAAATATCCATGCATGAGGTCGCCAAGCTAATAAAGAACCTAGATTCCAGTAAAACAACTGACCCTGATGGCATCCCAATTATAGTGTTAAAAAAGCTTCAACCAGAACTTGCTCCCATACTTACGAAACTATTTAAGCGCTGCCTTAAGGAGAAGTGCTTTCCGACTCCCTGGAAGACCTCATCAGTTTGCCCTGTATTTAAGAATTCAGGTGATAAGTCATCTCCCTCTCAGTACAGACCAATAAGTCTCCTGTGTGTTATGAGTAAGTTGCTGGAATCCATATTAAATAGAGAAATAGTCAACCACCTCAGCAGGAATAACCTTCTTAGTGACACACAATATGGTTTCCGCTCTGCAAGATCTACCACAGATGTGCTGACGGTTATATCCCACAGGATTAGTGAATCTCTTGACAAAGGCTTCCTTTCTAGGGCAATTGCTCTTGACATATCAAAGGCCTTCGACAAGGTATGGCATAAAGGTCTACTTCACAAGATTTCCAGCTACGGTATAACTGGAAATGTTTTCTCAATCATTAAATCATTTCTCTCCGATAGGCTCATAAGAGTAGTGGTAGATGGACAAAAATCGGAAGCCTGCAATATAAATGCTGGAGTCCCTCAGGGGTCAATCCTGGGCCCGACTCTCTTCCTGATCTACATCAATGACTTCCCTAAACACATACTTAAATCATTCGTTGACATCTATGCTGATGACACAACCATCTACGGCAACACATCAAAGGCTGTAAATGACAAAGCTCTCTCTGATTCTCTCTCCTCTGATCTCAAGCGCGTGGTTCAGTGGGGGAAGATGTGGCTGGTTTCCTTTAATGCATCCAAAACCAAACTCCTATCCTTGCATCATCAACGCTCTGATCCCCAGCTGGCATCAATTGTGATGGATGGCTCTCGTCTGGGTGAGGCTCAGTGTTTTGACAAGCTTCTGGGTTTGACCTTTACTCCTGATCTGAAATGGAACACGTACATTAAGTCTGTTGCCAAGGTCGCTGGAAAGATGGTGGGATCCTTCTACCGCTCCAGAAGATATCTCACTACTGATGCAATTCTCTATCTATATAAAAGCCAAGTACGTCCAAGGATGGAATACTGTTGCCATATCTAGGCAGGAGCTGCTAAAAACAGCCTATCCTGCCTTGACAGAGTACAAAATAGACTTTGTGGCTTAGTGGGGGATGCCCTTTTCTCTACCCTGCAACCTCTCTCCCACAGAAGAGACGTTGCGAGCCTGTCCTTGTTTTATCGTTATTTCCATGGCAGATGCTCGTCTGAACTCGAATCTCTGGTCCCCCCTCGCCAATCTTTCATGAAAAACACCCGTCTAGCTGAATCCACTGTGAAAAATTTCCCCCACTCTTTATCTATGACTAAATCAAAACGCGGATTCCATGAACAAAGCTTTTTTCTTAGAACTGCACGCCTGTGGAACTCGGTTCCGTCTGCCTGCTTCCCTCCGGACTACAACTTGGATGTCTTCAAGTCCAATATTAACAAATTCCTAATGAACCGCCCCCTTAAGTAAACACTTCATCAAATCTCCACACTAACTTAATGTACTTGCAATAACCCTTATCCCTGAGTGGCTTCCGGGCCTTGATAAGTGGTGATCACTGTGTAAAAAAAACAAAAAAAAAAACAAACTTTGTGACATATTTCCATTCTATGGAGGTCATGCGCGGACGAACACCCCATAATTTTATTATACCATATTTCTTCAAGCTGAAACATAATTATCAAAGTATATTTATGCAGATAGATATGAAAAGTCTTTATTAAAGCTTGTGCCAATTTGCATTCTATGGAGGCCAGGCGCGAACGCAGACGCCACAATTTTATTATACCATCCCTATTTAAGTTAAAACATACTTATCAAAGTATTATTATGTACATCTATATCAAAAACACTTGTAAACGTTTTTTTTTTAATTTTTAAATTTTTTATTTCCATACTTTGTGGACCAGGTGCGTACGCAAACCCCACAATTTTAATGAATCATCATTATGCCAGATCAAACATACCCATTCCTGTGTCATCTTCTATCATTATATGTGATCAGTTTTTTAAAATAGTCAACCATATAGGATCCTATTCGTGACCGGACACACACACAGACGTTCAGTGACATTGTCGGTGTGTGTTCGACAAATCTCTATAAACTCCTATCTAAATATTTTGTCTACACAGTTGAAATTTGATATATATGGTTTTTGGGTCTGTAGCATACTTTTGATGTTGGTTTTAGCTGGCAAAAATTGCTGCTAAGGGGTCAAAATTGAAAACAAAACAGTTCACCTTGCAGGATAAGTCGATTAAAACGATGATTGAGAGATAAAGGACTAAGCGTTCTGGTTTCAATTCTAACAGATGGTACCCAAGCCATATTTTTTATAACTTTTGAAATGATTACTAACTTTGGATAATAATCGATAGAGAATTGGCTCCATAATAAGAATAAATAAGAAATCTGCTTGAATTAAAATATAATATTTTTTGCGTATTTTACAACCGGGCCACGTGGGACAGCCTACTAGTATATATATATATATATATATATATATATATATATATATATATATATATATATATATATATATATATATATTATTACATTTTCACCCCAAACAAGGCACATTGCCACTTTGTTGTAGGGGGCTACTATCAGGGGCAACAACAACTGGGGTCCTATGCTGGGATTTGGGCAGCAAGATGTCGGTTCACGTTACACTTGAACTTCTGCATGTCAGTACAGTTGGGGAAGCAGTGGCCTGGAATGGAATTCCAGAGTTTAGCGGTTTTGGGGAAGAAACTACTGGAGTAGAAAGATCTTTTACATCTATCTATCTATCTATCTATATATATATATATCTATATATTAAAATAAAGTCGTATCTCTATCTCTTTGCTTGTTCATAATATCATTAATGTGTACAAAACGTACTTCCACAAACTAATTTTCATAATGAAAACGGAGGTTTATACACTTTTATTTCAACATAATTTCTCTCTATATATAATATTTATTCAAAGGAAATTTACATTCAAGGAGTAACATTATTTGCATATTACATTAAAAAAAACTATTTTAATAATTAGATCCATGTTATTAATTGTTTGTTGTAATAAAATTGTTGCAATTGTAACATTTAGAAATATTATTTTCAGTTGATGTATTTAATTTATTTTTAATTTGATTTATATTTAATTGGATTTATTTTCTCTAGGGTTATAATCAGGATTCGGTTCTGGGGTTCGGGAAGAAGTGAGTCACTCTCTCGACAACAGCACGTTTCTGCCCTCTTCTTTTCCAATCGACCACCAATGTCACACCGCACAATCTGAACGTCAGCAATACGAAATTCTTTTCAAGAGAAGATGTTCACGACTCTTTTCTCTCTGCCCCCCACCCCCGGGAATTTTTCCCAGCTTTTATATTCTCCTATCTAGAAAAAAAAAGGAAGAGACAGGAAAAAAATAGCTTCTCCCATCATGCTCTGCCTTCCCAAGATGCCCTTCGTGTATACAAATGCGCTGGCAATCCCTTCCTTCTTCTTTCCTAAAGAGCGATGCAGATACGCCCGGTACGTTTCTTTTTTTTTTTTCTTCTTTTCTAACCATATACCCCACATTTTCAAATCTTAATAGCCAATATAAGTTACCTTTAAAAACGGGAGAAAGTTTATTTATTTAATTCCCCTTTAACTCATGAGAAACATTTTTAATTTAAACTTAAGAAACCTTAAGAAAACATGAAATTCAGGGCATCTTGCCTTGTTACTCTATAGATTAAATTCAATGCAAATCTTTAGAGATCAATCACTGTTTATGAATTTTCAAAAAAAAATCAAGTGAAGCAAGTAGTTGAAGTAGTCGTGAGCGAACGGCTTACGAGTAAGTCTTTGAAAGTTAAGTAAAATGAATGGACTACAATATATTATATTTTGAGAGATAGGCCCCGAAACGATGCATATTCTCTCCTGATTACACGACATTATCTCTGGAGATCGGAATGAAATACCCCACAAGTTAAAACATCTAATAAACTTGATTATATACATGTTTGCAAAGCAAGCTGTTATTTCCAAACAACACTATCTGTCATGAAATAGGTAGAACAGAATGAATTATCTATCTATCGATCTAGTTATCTATCCATCTTGATCTGTCTGTCTATCTATCTGGAGAGGTGGACAAGAAATGGATATAATGAATACTTATAAAACCTGTCAAAATATAACAAAGCTAGATCATAGACAAGTTTAATTGAAGGTCTGGTCAGCTGATCAGATCGACGTGTGAGTCACGTGACCAGGTTATCTGGAAATCATCGAAGAGTTTGAACTTGGAATTGAAGCAGAGCGGTTGGGCTTTACGGTTGTCTCTCCTCCCCTCTTGGGAGGGAGTGACGTGTCTCTCAGTGTAAGCTGTTAAGACTGCAAGCAAAGAAATTCGCTTTCCATTTGTAATCTGCGTGACATCCTGGAAAATGAAATAAAAACTAATATGAAAACCAATCATCGTTTTGGAGTCAATGTATTTCGTCCAAAAGGTTCCAGCCTCCCCCAAGAACAAGATGAAGTCAGGATGGACCAGGTTCAGAGAAGATAAAGGTATGTCGAAGATACATATTGGACACACACACGCACGCACGCATTTGAACATTAGACGATCACGAAGCATGAAATGGGTTCAGAAAATGAAGAACCACTAATATACATTTAGTAACACATTTAGGACACGTCACAAAAAAACACAGAACGTATACATGGTGCCGTTCATGTTAGATAACGTAACGTATCTTCTGTTGGTCGCTCGCTTCATTGCGAGTTTCTGCTTCTATTCGTCTTAAATGTATCAGAAAAATGATATTCATTGCAAATATAATCATGACACGGAATGAATGGTAACATTTAATGCTGCTAAGAGTAAGCTTCTTTCCTTTTACAATTGCAAGAAACCTTCTCAACCACTGGTTGCCATGACTAATAATACGCTACCTGAAAACTCTTCGTTCAAACATTAAACATTCCTAATGAACCGCCCCCCCTTAAGTAAACACTTCATCAAATCTCCAAATTAACGTAATGTACTTGCAATAACCTTTATCCCTGAGTGGCTTCCGGGTCTTGATAAGTGGTGACCACTGTGTAAAAAAAAAAAAAAATTCGCAGGGAACATCAATTGGAACAAATACATTGAAGACATTGCCAGGGTTGCTGCAAAGGAAGTGGTTTCTCTTTATCATGCTAGAAAGTTATTCACACCTGAGAGTATTCTATATCTCCATTCGTCCATGTATGGAGTATTACTGCCACATCTGAGCTGGTGCATCTGCTATTAGGTTTTTGCTGTTAGGCAAGGCCCCCCCCCCCCAAAGTCCCCAACCTATTAGGTCCTACGCTATGAAACTCCAACCCATCGCCGAAATGGCATTTGCTTTACTTTGATGTAAATACACCCGACAAACCCGACAAGCAACAAAATCGCACCCCTACAGTGTTGAGATCCTTACATGTCGGAAAACCTCCTATTCTAATAGTTTCTTCCCCCAAATTGCTATATTTTTTAATCCCCCCCCCCGAGTTCCTGCTTCCCTGGCTGTACTCTTCATCTCTTCATGTGTAAATAGACATCTTGCTGCTCAACTCCTTACATAGTATCCCCGTCGAATTAACCCCAAATATTAGCCCTTTACATCCAAGTGCCTTGTTTAGGATGAAATAACAGTAACAAAAAAAAAAAAATAAAAAATAAAATAAAATTGACAGACCAGCGAAAATGTTATTTCAAACTAACCTGTGACAGACCAGCGAAGATATTGTTTCAAACTAACCTTTGACAGACCAGCGAAAATGTTATTTCAAACTAACATGTGACAGACCAACGAAAATGTTATTTCAAACTAACATGTGACAGACCAACGAAAATGTTATTTCAAACTAACATGTGACAGACCAACGAAAATGTTATTTCAAACTAACACGGGACAGACCAACGAAAATGTTATTGCAAACTAACATGTGACAGACCAATGAAAATGTTATTTCAAACTAACATGTGACAGACCAACGAAAATCTAATTTAAAACTTAAGCATGACAGTCCAAAAACATTGTTATATCAAACTAAATTCTAAAGACAGACGAAAAATACTGTTTTTAACTTAAGCAAAACAGATCAACGTTTAAAACGTTATTTTTTGAACGAAAATGTTATTTAACATAGTGCATATGAGCGCGTGAAAAATAGCAGCAGCAGCAGAGGATAGCTGGCTTGTGAAGAGATTAGAAGCAGCAGCAGCCGAAAATGCGCAAATGCAAATAAGGAAGTGTGTGCGAGAAGAAAAGGGGAAAAAAGTCTCGGGTCAGAAAGAAAAGTTGACGCCTAAGAAAACAGATGTGTAAAGTTCAGAATAAGAATAAGCCGGTTATAGCGGACATGCGGTCGGAGGAAAAGGAAACGATAGGCGGGCTAGATTGACAGGTAGCAGCGAGAAACTTGTTAAAGTGGTTCCGAAAGTAACGTTAATAAAAATGTTTTGAAAAAGATAAAAAATTCAAACCCGGATGTCATTTATTTATTTACCGTTTCATTTTTATGAATTACTGAAGTAAAGTTTTATTTTTATGAATTACTGAAGTAAAGTTTCATTTTTATGAATTACTAAAGTAAAGTTTCATTTTTATGAATTACTAAAGTATAGTTTCATTTTTATGAATTACTGAAGTCAAGTTTTATTTTATGAATTACTGAAGAAAAGTTTTATTTTTATGAATTACTAAAGTAAAGTTTCATTTTTATGAATTACTGAAGTAAAGTTTTATTTTTATGAATTACTGAAGTAAAGTTTCATTTTTATGAATTACTAAAGTACAGTTTTATTTTTATGAATTACTGAAGTAAAGTTTCATTTTTATGAATTACTAAAGTATAGTTTCATTTTTATGAATTACTGAAGTAAAGTTTTATTTTATGAATTACTGAAGTAAAGTTTCATTTTTATGAATTACTAAAGTAAAGTTTTATTTTATGAATTACTGAAGTAAAGTTTAATTTTTATGAATTACTAAAGTAAAGTTTCATTTTTATGAATTACTAAAGTAAAGTTTCATTTTTATGAATTACTAAAGTATAGTTTTATTTTTATGAATTACTGAAGTCAAGTTTTATTTTATGAATTACTAAAGTAAAGTTTCATTTTTATGAATTACTAAAGTAATGTTTCATTTTTATGAATTACTAAAGTAATGTTTTATTTTTATGAATTACTAAAGTAAAGTTTATTTTTATGAATTACTAAAGTAATGTTTTATTTTTATGAATTACTGAAGTAAAGTTTAATTTTTATGAATTACTAAAGTAAAGTTTCATTTTTATGAATTACTGAAGTAATGTTTTATTTTTATGAATTACTAAAGTAAAGTTTCATTTTTATGAATTACTAAAGTAATGTTTCATTTTTATGAATTACTGAAGTAAAGTTTCATTTTTATGAATTACTAAAGTAAAGTATTATTTTTATGAATTACTAAAGTAATGTTTCATTTTTATGAATTACTAAAGTAAAGTTTAATTTTTATGAATTACTAAAGTAAAGTTTTATTTTTATGAATTACTGAAGTAAGATTTATTTTATGAATTACTGAAGTAAAGTTTTATTTTTATAAATTACTGAAGTAATGTTTTATTTCATGAATTACTAAAGTAAAGTTTTATTTTTATGAATTACTAAAGTAAAGTTTTATTTTATGAATTACTAAAGTAAAGTATTATTTTTATGAATTACTAAAGTAAAGTTTCATTTTTATGAATTACTAAAGTAAAGTTTTATTTTTATGAATTACTAAAGTAAAGTATTATTTTTATGAATTACTGAAGTAAAGTTTTATTTTATGAATTACTGAAGTAAAGTTTTATTTTTATGAATTACTAAAGTAAAGTTTTATTTCATAAATTACTAAAGTAAAGTTTCATTTTTATGAATTACTAAAGTAAAGTTTTATTTTTATGAATTACTAAAGTAATGTTTCATTTTTATGAATTACTGAAGTAAAGTTTTATTTTATGAATTACTGAAGTAATGTTTTATTTTATGAATTACTAAAGTAAAGTTTTATTTTTATGAATTACTAAAGTAAAGATTTATTTTATGAATTACTAAAGTAAAGTATTATTTTTTGAATTACTAAAGTAAAGTTTTATTTTATTAATTACTAAAGTAAAGTTTTATTTTTATGAATTACTAAAGCAAAGTTTTATTTTATGTATTACTTAAGTAAAGTTTTATTTTTATGAATTACTGAAGTAAAGTTTCATTTTTATGAATTACTGAAGTAAAGTTTTATAGTTATGAATTACTAAAGTAAAGTTTTATTTTATGAATTACTAAAGTAATGTTTTATTTTTATGAATTACTAAAGTAAAGTTTTATTTTATGAATTACTAAAGTAAAGTTTTATTTTTATGAATTACTGAAGTAAAGTTTTATTTTATGAATTACTGAAGTAAAGTTATATTTTTATGAATTACTGAAGTCAAGTTTTATTTTATGAATTACTAAAGTAAAGTTTTATTTTTATGAATTACTAAAGTAAAGTTTTATTTTATGAATTACTGAAGTAATGTTTTATTTTTATGAATTACTAAAGAAAAGTTTTATTTTATGAATTACTAAAGTAAAGTTATATTTTTATGAATTACTGAAGTAAAGTTTTATTTTATGAATTACTGATATAAAGTTATATTTTTATGAATTACTAAAGTAAAGTTTTATTTTATGAATTACTAAAGTAAAGTTTAATTTTTATGAATTACTGAAGTAAAGTCTATTTTTATGAATTACTGAAGTTACGTTTTATTTTTATGAATTACTGAAGTAAAGTTTTATTTTATGAATTACTGAAGTAAAGTTTTATTTTTATGAATTACTGAAGTAAAGTTTTATTTCATGAATTACTAAAGTAAAGTTTTATTTTATGAATTTTCGAAAGTAAAGTTTTATTTTATGAATTACTATTTTTTATGAATTCTTCGAAGGTAAAGTTTTATTTTATGAATTACAAAAGTAAAGTTTTATTTTTATGAATTACTGAAGTAAAGTTTTATTTTTATGAATTACTAAAGTAAAGTTTCATTTTTATGAATTACTAAAGTAAAGTTTTATTTTATGAATTACTGAAGTAAAGTTTTATTTTTATGAATTATTAAAGTAAAGTTATATTTTTATGAATTGCTTAAGTAAAGTTTTATTTTTATGAATTACTGAAGTAAAGTTTTATTTTTATGAATTACTGAAGTAAAGTTTAATTTTTATGAATTACTAAAGTAAAGTTTTATTTTATGAATTACTAAAGTAAAGTTTTATTTTTATTAATTACTGAAGTAAAGTTATATTTTTATGAATTGCTTAAGTAAAGTTTTATTTTTATGAATTACTGAAGTAAAGTTTTATTTTATGAATTACTAAAGTAAAGTTTTATTTTTATGAATTACTGAAGTAAAGTTTTATTTTTATTAATTACTGAAGTAAAGTTTTTTTATGAATTACTAAAGTAAAGTTTCATTTGTATGAATTACTAAAGTAAAGTTTTATTTTATGAATTACTAAAGTAAAGTTTTATTTTATGAATTTTCGAAAGTAAAGTTTTATTTTATGAATTACTATTATTTTATGAATTCTTCGAAAGTAAAGTTTTATTTTATGAATTACTAAAGTAAAGTTTTATTTTATGAATTACTGAAGTAAAGTTTTATTTTTATGAATTACTGAAGTCAAGTTTTATTTTATGAATTACTAAAGTAAAGTATTGTGTTTATTAATTACTAAAGTAAAGTTTTATTTTTATGAATTACTAAAGTAAAGTTTTATTGTTATGAATTACTAAAATAAAGGTTTTTTTATGAATTACTAAAGTAACGTTTTATTTTATGAATTACTGAAGTAAAGTTTTATTTTATGAATTACTGAAGTAAAGTTTTAGTTTATGAATTACTGAAGTAAAGTTATATTTTTATGAATTGCTTAAGTAAAGTTTAATTTTTATGAATTACTGAATCAAAGTTTTATTTTTATGAATTACTGAAGTAAAGTTTTATTTTTATCAATTACTGAATCAAAGTTTTATTTTTATGAATTACTAAAGTTTTATTTTATGAATTGCTAAAGTAAAGTTTTATTTTATGAATGACTAAAGTAAAGTTTTCTTTTTATGAATTACTAAAGTATTATTTTATGAATTACTAAAGTAAAGTTTTATTTTATGAATTACTGAAATAAAGTTTTATTTTAATGAATTACTAAAGTTTTATTTTATGAATTACTGAAGTAAAGTTTTTTTTATGAATTACTAAAGTTTTATTTTATGAATTACTAAAGTAAAGTTTTATTTTATGAATTACTAAAGCACAGTTTTATTTTATGAATTACTAAAGTAAAGTTTTATTTTTAGGAATTACTAGAGTAAAGTTTCATTTTTATGAATTACTGAAGTAAAGTTTTATTTTTATGAAGTAAAGTTTTATTTTTATGAATTACTAAAGTTTAATTTTATGAATTGCTGGAGTAAAGCTTTACTTTCATGAATTACTTAAGTTTTATTTTATGAATTACTGAAGTAAAGTTTTATTTTTATGAATTACTGAAGTAAAGTTTATTTTACGAATTACTAAAGTAAAGTTTTGTGTTATGAATTACTAAAGTAAAGTTTTATTTTTATGAATTACTGAAGTAAAGTCTATTTTACGAATTACTAAAGTAAAGTTTTATTTCTATGAATTACTAAAGTTTTATTTTATGAATTACCAAAATAAAGTTTCATTTTATAAATTACTAAAGTTTTATTTATATGAATTACTAAAGTAACGTTTTATTTTTTATAAATTTATTTAAGTAAAGTGTAACGTTATGTGCGTTACATTTAGAACCGTCTATGGATGCCATATGAAGGAAAATGCTATTTTATGATAAAGGTACATAAATTCCATTTCAAACTTCCACAAAAATGCTATTTTCAACTTAAGCATTATAAATCAACAAAACATTTCAATTCTTAATTGCGACTGACCTATGTAAATGTTATTTTAAGCTTGACATATAAACAGTAACAGAGTTCTTTATAGAGAAACTTATACACATCTAAAATATGTTTTTTTTTCTATTTTTACGTTGATCCTTGGGTCGACCATAGTTGAGGGTGTGTAACATAATGGGTAGCTCCGTCATGCAAATAATAAAGCTAGGACACTACGCATATTGACGACTCACGTGCCGAGTTAATGTTACTTAAGCATTTAAGCCACACCAACGAATGAAACGTATATATATATATATATATATATATATATATATATATATATATATATATATATATATATATATATATATATATATATATATATATATATATATATATATATATATATATATATGCAGGATGAGTCACGGGAACGCTCCTTGCTCTCCTTGAATAATGGATAGGGAGTGAGGGAGGTTGTTTTTAAACATATTTAAGATGACGTTTAGTTTGTATTCGCAGAGTTTTGTTTCCATTAAAAACATCCGTTTCCCGTGACTCCCGTGATATATATATATATATACATCAAGATCGAAAGAGGGGGAGAGAGGACAAGAAAAAGGAAAATACGTGAAGCGAGTTTGAAAGTGCATTTAACAAGCATGCGAGTCTTCTCCTACTCCTTCGAAAGCAAGCTGGCCGACCTGTTGGTCCTACAGAGAGTTACTGCAACACAACAGCTGATTGTACCTATTTACAATGCCTCCCCACGGGACAGAGTTAGACACCAGGGTCGTTTTTAACGAGCTGATTGTAGCTAAAAACAAAGGAACTGCTATCTGAACAGGAAAGACAAAGAAAAGGAGAAATATTGTGTCGTGTTGTAAATATGTGTTGCCGATTTGCGTGCGAAAAAGAACGAAATAAATAACATTTTTTTTCACCTAAAATGTTCAAATTCAAAGTTTTATATTCTTTGCGAGTCTCTAAATACAACGTTTGGTTCATTTTAAAAGAAACTGCAAGGTTACAGGTGATCTGAAGGTTTCCTATCCATTATCTAATACACCTAGATGTAGAAGAGGGTGTCACTTCTTTCCTTTGAACTCTCCACTTACCCTTGATTTGCACGTTATAATACTTAATGTTTAACAAGAAGGCACCAAGTATAATTTTTGAAATCTTTGGTATAGCTCAACCGAGGACTGAACTCCGGTCTCTTGGCCCATTAGCAGACACTCTCACTATTATGTAAAACTGGCCGATATATTAAAAAAATACGAACTCTAGTTCACACAGATAAAATGATATAAGATTTGTACATCCAATCACTTTAAAATCAGATGTAATTTCAAACTTAAGCATGACAGACTAATAAAAATTCTTTTTTGTAAACGTAATCATTACAAAGCGACAAAAATGCTATTTCAAAATTAAGTATGGTGGACTGGCGAAAATTCTTTTTAAAACTTAAGCATGAAAAGACGACGAAAATGCTATTTCAAACTGAAACATGACAGACCTCGAAAATCCTATTTCGTACTTAAGCATAATAGACCAACAAAAATGCTACTTTGAACTTAAGCATGATAGACCGACAAATATTGCATTTCATCTGAAGTACCAATCACCGACTACGTGTGACAAAAAATGTATTTTGAACTTAAATGTTACAAACCGACAAAATTGGATTTCAAACTTTTATGTGACAGACCGATTATCGAGCAAATCGTTTTCACATTTAAAAATGACAGACCCACAATTTTTTTATTCTAACTTACGCATGCTAGACCAAGGCAAATGCTATAGATGACATCTTCAACTAAGTTGTGTACATTCAATCGGTATGTTTTGCAATGTGCCAGACCGAGGAAATTTTTTTTTAGGTGTGACAGACTGACCAACAGACACACTCTCTTGATTTAGATACTCGTACTCATCTACAACAAGATACGTCCATTCAATGGAAATGCTAGTTCAAAATTAAACGTGACGGATTGATGAATGGCTATTTCAAACTTTTGTATAATAAAAGGGCAGACGGACAGAGCCGTATACAGCCATGCGTGGGTGTATCTAAAATAATTGATAAGACGAAAGAGAATGAAATTAAAAAAAAATATGAGTCTAAGAAATTAATTTCCGGGATTTTATCGCAAGAAGTCTCCATGAACAATTATTAGCCGTAATGTTTTTTTTTTTTTTTTTTTTTTCTAGCGTATTATATTATTGACACGGGCATTTTTTTCAGATATGAGAGTACTAACCTTTTATTACAAGAATGGGTTGCTTTTAGACTTTAGAAACAGAGACTTGTAAAAAATAGAATCCCACCTTGAATGAGTGGTACGTTTTGATTGGTCGATCTGGATCACGTGTCAGAGGAGGGGTGGAGGCCTGCTGTTTAAGAAGAATAATTGACTGTTAGCTTTTACGGCATGTCGATGAATATGTCGGGAATGACAAGCCTTTCTTTCTGTTTCCCAGGAAGTTTCCCTTTTCTTTTTTTTTTTTTGTGTTCTCTTCTTTGTTCCGATAAGGGGCCTTCTGGAAACTTATCTGTAAGATTCCTAAATACAACACTTTCGACGTCATCGCTTTCACATCTTCCTACGACTCAGATAGCTTCTAGGTTTTACTTTATTCACCCGCTATCTCATTCATTCCAGCCGAGGGATCTTTTTAAAGATTCTAACCGTCCCTTAAAATGCAATTGTTCGTATCGCTCTTACACTTGCTTCGCCGGGTATATTTGCCAGATAGTTTTGGAAATTCTTTTTCATGAGTTCAGTTGCTCTTATAATGGAGATCTTCCTAAGATTCCAGTTTCTTTTTATGTCATACGTAAGAACTTGGTATTTCGTTATTTTTTCCTTCTCGACTCTTTTAACCCCGCATCATTGGGAACACTAAATTCTACTAATGTTGTTTCTTAAGAATGAAATCTTACATCTATATATATATATAAAAGCGAAAATGTGTGTATGTATGTACGTACGTACGTATGTATGTATGTATGTATGTATGTATGTATGTATGTGTGTTTGTATGTTTCGCAAGAACTTTCACGAGATTGGTATCATTTTGAAGCCCGACATCTTGGACGACAAATATCGAAAAATTGGCAAAAAACATTAATTCATTCACCCTAAACTGGACCCTTTTCTACAAGAAGGGGTGCCGAAAAAATCGTTCCTTCATTTTCTCTCCTCCTGCTACTACGACAATGACGCCATGTTTGACCTAGAAAACATTGACGTTAGTTTAAACCACCTGCACGTGTTTTTAAAGGTTTAATTTTATCCGTTCTAAATTGTATGTCTCTTGTGCGTAGGGGTAACGTGTCAGGCTCTTTTTTTTTCGCCTTAACCTCGATGCTTCGGGTCCGAGCCTAGCTTCCTACCTAAACTTTTTTCCTCTTTTACATCTTTTTTTCCTTTTTGCTTTGTTTTGGTTTTTCCAATTTTTTTAACATCGTGTTTTTGTTTATAATATTAAAACAGGGTCACCCTCTCCTACTTACACTCCTCCAAACACACGGGCAACGCCGGGTACCCCCGCTAGTCTATTATATAAAAGGCAAAATGGGGGCGAGCGTTTTTGTATGTCCACGAACTGCTTTTTTCTGAGGAGGGGGCCTCCTTGATCACGTTACTATTTTTGAGAACTTTTTATATACACCCTAGATTATAATATCTACGATTTGCGAACGCACATCGTTTCTACATTTATTTTGCTCGACTTTTATAAAATTATCTCTATTCTGTCCTTTCACGTGTTTGCCCGTCTTCTATATATATAAAAGCCAAACGTCTGTGTGTATGTATGTATGTTTGTTTGTAACGCTAAAACTTTTGAAAGACGGAACCAAACTTGACAAATTTGGTATCATATCGAAGCCCCATCACCCGCATGACAAATATCGAAATTTCACGTCAAACGGACCACTAGAAGTTGGTCAACTGATCAGTTATCTTCGAGGGGGGCCCCAAAAAAACCTGTCATTATTTATATATATAAAAGACAAATGTTTGTTTGTAACGCTAAAACTTGAGATGAAAGATTCCTCTCCCCTAAGAATAAAACATATGTTCAATATCTGCTTTTGTTTTTTCATTGTTTATACGGTCCCGAGCAACGCCGGGTAGCCCTGCTAGTTTTCGTATAAAAGCAAAACTAATCGGAGCAAAGTAGGTCGCCTGACTTTCTGGCCGGAACCTCCAGAAACGGAATTAGCTTTGATCAATGTTGGAAAAACTCTTCATATCAAACAATTGCTATTCATTTTGAGAGCTCCTCCTTTTGGGGGGAGCTGGATTTCCCCAACATCGTGGGGAAGCAAAATATGGCAGAAACTGGCCTGCAGCCAACCTACATTTCTTATTCATTTCAAGTCAACTTTTTGATTGACATCAATTAATTTGAACGTTTTTCACTTCCTGTCACGTCGTAGCGGTAAGATGTCAACTTCTCTTTTACTTTCTTTTCCGCCTTTGCGTCACGGGTTCGAACCTGCCTCCCTACTAAAATTTTCTTTTTCTAAACAAATACCCAGGCAACGCCGTCCACCCCTGCTAGTCTCAAATAAATAAAATGTGTTTAAATTCAGACATTAGCGTTCTTAATTAAAATGTTATATTGAAGATCTTAGCTCCCATAACGGTGGCCAAATTTTATGGATTAGTTTTGTCTGATTTTGCTAGCAATGAAATGCTAACTCATCCACTGTATTAATTTATTTTGATTTTTACTGATTTGTCCAAATTTGTGCAAATTATCCATCATCATCATCATCATCATCATCATCATCATCATCATCATCATCATCATCGTCGTCGTCGTCGTCGTCGTCGTCGTCGTCGTCGTCGTACTCGTCACCGTCATCATCGTCATCACATGGAACCCAAGATTCTATTGTTGGCATTGGTTTTACCGATATTTTTCTAATCTGAATTATTTTTACAAACACGTTGAGTACTTATGTGAAGGTTGCAATATCCTAAGTGGGATTTTTGTGGAACGAACTGCATTCGAGCTTGGTTCACCCAGATCATCAGTCGATATTCTTAACCACTAGACCAGTGTCACCTGCCATCTGTATTATTAAAAGACAGTTCCATCAGCAAAATTCTATTAAAAGACAATTTCGTCAGCAAAATTCTAATAAAAGACAATTTCGTCAGCAAAATTCTATTAAAAGGCAATTCTGTCAGCAAAATTCTAATAAAAGACAATTTCGTCAGCAAAATTCTATTAAAAGGCAATTCTGTCAGCAAAATTCTAATAAAAGAAAATTTCGTCAGCAAAATTCTATTAAAAGACAATTTCGTCAGCAAAAATCTATTAAAAGGCAATTCCGTCAGCAAAATTCTAATAAAAGACAATTTCGTCAGCAAAATTCTATTAAAAGAAAAATTTTGTCAGCAAAACTCTATTAAAAGGCAATTCCGTCAGCAAAATTCTAATAAAAGACAATTTCGTCAGCAAAAATCTATTAAAAGGCAATTTCGTCAGCAAAATTCTAATAAAATACAATTTCGTCAGCAAAACTCTATTAAAAGACAATTCCTTCAGCAAAATTCTATTAAAAGACAATTCCGTCAGCAAAATTCTAATAAAAGACAATTTCGTCAGCAAAACTCTATTAAAAGACAATTCCTTCAGCAAAATTCTATTAAAAGACAATTTCGTCAGCAAAATTCTATTAAAAGACAATTTCGTCAGCAAAATTCTATTAAAAGGCAATTCCGTCAGCAAAATTCTATTAAAAGACAATTTCGTCAGCAAAAATCTATTAAAAGGCAATTCCGTCAGCAAAATTCTAATAAAAGAAAATTTCGTCAGCAAAACTCTATTAAAAGACAATTCCTTCAGCAAAATTCTATTAAAAGACAATTTCGTCAGCAAAATTCTATTAAAAGATAATTCCGTCAGCAAAATTTCATAATAAGAATGTTTTATTTGTAAAATACTTCAATTTCATATTTAATAACTAGGGCTATGACAACAGCATATTCTTTTCCTGGTTTTGATTTTCAAGTATATATGCATTGATATCTTATATGTTTTTATGTAGAGTGATGTGGTTCTCGGTTGTATAATTGTGTCTAACTGTGTCGGATATATACTCGAGAGTCAAAACAATGAAAAGAATATGCTTTTGTCATAGACCTAATAATAACACTGGTTTATTTTATCATTTGTATCTTATAAGACTTATCCTTTCTTAGAGGGTATTCGCCATCTGGACTTAGGGTGCGGTTTGAAGTTTTTAAGTTAAACACTAATCTGTTATCATAATTCGATTGTCTAATGTCTCACCGAAACTGAGTATGTATTGGTTATTGATTTCCTTCATTCTTGCGTCAATTGTTTGGTGGACCGGAAGTAAAGGCTTAGCAAATGGAGTGAAAGATGGTTTCATCGTTGGATTTGAATCTCCTGATTGGTAGGAATTGCCATTTCCTACACTGATGATTGTGTAAGCATGAAAAACTAGTGTCTGAAAGCATAAAAATATAATTACTATTTAATTATTAGAGCTAGGACAACAGCATATTCTTTTCATTGTTTTTACTCTCGAGTGTGTATCTGTTGATATCTTATATGTTTTTTTATATAGACTGATGTGGTTCTCGGTTGATTAAACGTGTCTGTGTCGGATATGTACTCGGAAGTCAAAACAATGAGAAGAATATGCTGTTGTCACAGCCCTATTAATTATATACACACTGCCCCGCAAAAGTTTACAATACACATTTGAAACTGTCAGTTTTTGTATTTCTAGCTTCCAAATGGTAATGAAACTTTTTATAAACATGGAAAATGTATTGAAACTAAGATAGGAACAGTGGGAAAAATAAAAAATAATAATTTAACACAACGTGATAAGAAAACTCAATAATTAGCAACGCAAAAATTCATAACACATTTACAAAATAATATCTAGTATTTTGTAGCATAACCATTATTGTTGATTGCAGATTGCAGACGTTTTGAGTAATCTCCTACGAATTTCTTACATGTGTCTTGTGTTATTTATTCCATTCTTCCACACAAATTGTCTCCAATTCTCGCAGATTTGAAGGTTCTCGTCTATGGACCGTAATTTGAATTCTTTCCATAAATTCTCTATAGGGTTGAGATCGGGAGATTGACTAGACCACTTTAAAACATTCACTTTATTTGAATTAAACCAATTTTGTGTGAGTTTCGCAGTGTGTTTTGGGTCGTTATCGTGTTGAAAGATCCAGTCTGATTACAATTTGAGCAATTCACACTTTAAGGTTTTTCTTCAAGATACTCCTATAAAGTGCTCCATTCATTTTTCCTTTTATTATTTCCACTTTTCCTACACCTCCTGCATTAAAACAACCCCAGATCATAATGGATCCTCCTCCAAATTTTATTGTTGGAATGGTGTTTTTTTACTGGTATTAAGTACCCTTTTTTCGCCAAACTTTCGGTGTTTTTGGAGTGTCAAACAAGTCAATTTTGGTTTCATCTGACCAAAGCACGTTATGCCAAAACTCTAGAGGCTTGCTTGCATACTAATTTGCAAAATCAAGCCTTTGGCTTAAGAAGCAGAGTTTTCCTTGCTGATTTAGAGAAGACGTCTTTAAGGTGAAAGGTTCTACTGATTGTGTCCTTGCTAACTTTAATTTCACTGTTTCCTAAGTCCTTATGCAGCTCTCCAAGAGTAATTCTCGGCGAATTGATAACGTTTGGTTATTTTTCAAGGACGACCTGATCTGGCCAAAGGAAGGGTTGATTTGTGAGACATCCAGTGCCGAATTATTGTTCCAACAGAATTCAATAGGATCATCAACTGTTTGGATATTGTTCTATATCCCAATCCACTTTGATGAAGACTTATAATTCGTTTTCTGAGATCTTGACCAATCTGTTTATTCTTTCCCATGATGTGGTTGCTTACAATACAGTTATTAGATAAAGAATACTTTTACCAATTGATTACTTCGGTGTCTATTTGTTATGGGGCTCAGTTGGGTCTACAAGAACGACACGGGAAAACACGTAGTAGGTGGTTTACAAGTGTATTAAGGAAAGGTACAAGGATATAGAGAAAGATAAAGAGAATATTAGTAATTGCAGGTATCAGTAAGATCTTACTCTTCGAGGTACAATATCCGTTGAGATCTCGCACCACCGCACCAAACTTAGGAGCTGATTATATAGGATCTGGACGAGTCCATTATGGGGTGAGATCCGGTCTCACAACACTATTGCATGTTCCTGAACATTCTAGAAACTTATAAGCATTTTACCATGATAAACCGTCGTAAAATTATTGAGAAATCTAATGAATTTGGTATGAGTTGTTTTCTTTCCGCGTTGTGATAAATTATTATTTTTTATTTTTTCTACTGTTCCTATCTTAATTTCAATACATTTTCTATGTTTATAAAAAGTTTCATTACCATTTGGAAGCTAGAAACACAAAAACTGACAGTTTCAAATGTGTATTGTAAATTTTTGCGGGGCACTGTAGATTCAACAATTCAACGCCATTCACTGAAACAGGTGTAAAACAAAATTAAATATTATGAATGAAAAAAATATAAATAAATATTTGCGAGGGGGGCTTTGGAATATAAACCACACACACACACACACACACACACACACACACACACACACACACACACACACACACATATATATATATATATATATGTATGTATATATAAAATAAAAGTTACAATAAGTTTACTAAGGTAATCTAAATGGTAAACTTTAAATATATTATAAATATTAAAGAGTTAATATTTACAAGTAAAATAAACTCAGCCAGATGTAAAAAGCTCAATAAAACCGAAAAGGAAATAGAGCTTATAATATTTTTTTAATTCATCCAGCCTTGACAGACGTGTTTTAAATATTATCTCTAGTGCTTTTCTTTTAATGATTTGGAATTCATTCCATTTGCGCTTTTTTTCCAAGGAACTCTGCCTTTTGGATGATTTTGGACCATTTAGAATTTACCCATTGGATTGAAATTTTAAATTCGACCATTTTGGATTTTACCATTTTTGGATTTTTACCCTTCACCGGACTGTCCATTCATGTGAAATCTTTTTATTATTTTTCTTTTGCCTCCTGTTCCACTTACCTCACCCTTTTTTTTAACCAAGTAAGATCTTTGACTTACTTGTAGTTTCATTAAATACTTTTATATGCAAAATCCGATCCTGCATTTTGCTAATTCCTGCCCTCTGATGAGAAGGAGAATATTTCTTCGAAACTCCGCGGATTAAGGACTATCCACTTATCTTGTGCTTCCTTTTTTAAAATTAAATATGTTTTTAACTCTTTTTCAAGATGCCTTCTATATTTTTATAAAGTAATAGGGTTCGTGTGTTTCTGTCTGTGTGTACAGCTCTCCATCATCAACGAAATATAAAGGAGGTAAGAGGGGAGATCTCTCCTGGTAGAGAAACATTAGAACCCATTTTAGGATGTTTCTGTTATAGGAGACATAAGAATCTTTGCCTAATTTCTTTATATACTATTCTACAAACCACCCCCATATCGAATGACTTATGCTCATTTGCATATCACATTATATTAAATCTCTTTAACTAATTACCTCGACCTTATTACATATTGGAAATATTCTAATCATTTCAACTGTACTATTTACAAAATCTATTTAACATTTAATCTATCTATCTATATATCACATTATATTAAATCTCTTTAACTAATTACCTCGACCAATATTATATCTATAAAAACAGAGATGTGTGTGCCACAGACGATTTCTGATTGGTTAATCCAATAATCACATCTCCTAAAAAACAATCGTTTCTACGCTCTTCCCTTTACCATAAAATATTATGGCTTTATTTATTGTCCATCTTGGAAGGGTTTAATTTTTTAATAACTTGTTATTTACAAATTAAAAAAATACGAAACTATTATACGAAACTAAACTACACGAAACGCGCACACACGCACACACACACGTTCACTACCGTCACGTTGTTATGGCAACCAAACCCGCTGACTACATAAACAGTAAACACACACAGTAAATGTGATTTTCTTCATTTTCTCATTTCACTCGTGGTCTTAAATTCATTTCGGGTTTGTATTACTGTACACATAGATTCGAATAAGTTGCCAAAAAACAAATATATAACAAATAAATGTTATCAAAGGCAAGATAAATTACTTTTCTACCAAACTGGATATATTTTTCGTGTTTTTATTCAATTTAACATGTTTATTCAGCTCGAAAAGCATACAGTGTTTACCGATGTATTGAAAAATTCAAGATGGCGGCCGATTCTCTCTTTAACACGGTAAGTTTGGAAAAAGGTGTAATAAATAAAAAACCGGTTAAAATACTGTTAAAAACTCGCTCAATATATGTTACCGTGACATAGGTTGACATATATTCGGCGGGTTTTTAATAGTATTTTGTATAGTTTTTTATTTATAACACCTTTTCCCAAACTTACGGTGTTAAAGAATGTGTGAGACGCCATCTTGAATTTTCCAACACATCGGTAAACACTATATTCTTTTCGAGCTGAATAAACATGTTAAATTGAATAAAAACACGAAAAATATATCCAGTTTTTATCGGTTTTTTACCTTCTCTGCAGAAGTACAAAAAAACGGAAGGTACTTTTACAGAATGTTAAACTATTCTTTCGAAGAAATTTAGCAAGAATACCTGTAAACCAGGAAATCGGTAAAATGTCATCATGGATGAATACTTGTCTATTATAATTTCTACCCTTGACAAAAACTTAGCCATAACAAAAGAGATTTATTGTTCAGATTGTTTTTGAGATTGATTTCTAAAAAGATATTTTATAAATAAAATCGACTTTAAAATTAAAGACTTAAATTACAATAATTGAATTTAAACATTCTTATTTCAATATTTGGCACATAACACCTGCAAAAATGATCACAATGTCAGGATTTCATTTTATTTCAGAATCGATGGCAAATTGTGTAGATTGATATCTCATTATATTAAATACTAATATTTAACATTAGTTTATCATTTAAGCCGATAAAAAGCCCTTTTTTTTTCGAGTCATAAAAGGATTTGGAGTTTCCTAATCAACCTTTCGGGTGCAGTTGCACGCTCTCAAAATAACTAAAGTGTTGGATTTAAAAAAATTGGTTCATTAAAACTAAACAGGTTTAGTTTTAATAAAAAAATTTTTTTTTTTTAAATCGCTTTGGTAATTAGATATGTCGTATGGTTATCCCTAATCGCTGAATAAAACCGCTAACGAGTTGAATGATGACGACATAAAATTAAACTCGGGTTCCTGAAACGTAAACTTCGTTTGTTTTTGTTTTTTTCTTATCAATATATTTACATTGTTATTTTGTTTTCATTTTCAATCATTCGAACAGTTTTCTTTTTCAAGTAATCCAAGTTACAAAATTCCCACTGTTTACTATGCTAAAATCACAATGACTAATGTATACCTATTAACCCTTATCCTTGAGTGGCCTCTGGGCCTTGATAAGTGGTGAACCCCATGTAAAAAAAAAATCACTCGAACAGTTTTCTTTTTATAATGTACAGTTTTAAAAGTTTAAAAACTATATAGTTTTTACTTCAGGAAAATTAATGGGTCAGTTTTTACGATGTGCCCTGTTAAAATACTGTTAAAAACTCGCTCAATATATGTTACCGTGACATAGGTTGACTTATATTCGGCGGGTTTTTAATAGTATTTTGTATAGTTTTTTATTTATAACACCTTTTCCCAAACTTACGGTGTTAAAGAGGGTGTGAGACGCCATCTTGAATTTTCCAACACATCGGTAAACACTGTATGTTTTTCGAGCTGAATAAATATATTACATTGAATAAAAACACAAAAAATATATCCAGTTAGGTAGAAAAGTAACTTATCTTGCCTTTGATAACATTTATTTATATATTTGTTTTTGACTATTTTTTCGAATCTATGTGTACAGTAATACAAACCCACGATATGAATACTCACGTTGTTATATATATATATATATATATATATATATATATATATATATATATATATATATATATATATATATATATATATATATAAATGAGATTATAGCAGTTAAAAAACATTTTTAAAACACACACACACCTATTTCAAAGTGATCAGAAATCGTATAAAAGTAAAAAGGGTAAATTTTTACTTACTTTCCAACTTAATCACCTTTAACGTGACTTTTACAGTTTTTTTAAAATGGAATTCATTTACCGATACAAAAGAAATGATAAGTAAATAAATCCATAAATAAATATTATAAATGGTTTATTTTAATACTTGCCAGGATGCGGAGGAAAATGAATGAATGGGGAGGGGAATAAAATAAAAACATTTTGGAAACAGAGTAAGTTTGAAAGAATTGCTTTGCACAGAAAGAAATTAATGAAAAAATAAAATTAAATTTCTTTTCTTTCTTGATTTTTTTTAGTTTTTTATGAAAAAGGAAGTCAAAATTAAGACTATAAAAAACAATTTTTATTAAGAGCGAACCTCAGTCGTCAGGTCTGTAAAAAAAGACGTGGAATAATAAATGTTTTCTAATACAAATTGTTTTTACTTATGTGTCCATTTGTCTCTTTGAAGTTCGTTTGTTTAATATATCGGTTTGCAATATAATTTTGTCATTCTGTCAGACTCAAATTTTAAATCTATATATCTATAAAAGTGAAAGTGTGTGTGTGTGTGTCTGTGTACATTTCCCTACGAAATAACTCTGTCAATTTTTAGTCTACAGACTCGAAATTTGATATACAGGGTACTGAGATTTGGAAAAATCTATGTGATCGGTTTTAGCCAGAAATTTGGCGATTAAGGGGTCAAAGTTCAACGATTTGAGCTTTGAGAACTCTACCAAACTTCTCCGACAATTTTGGGTCTACACACTTTAAATTTTAGATATAGCTTCCGTGGACATGGATCTAACTTAATAACTTGATTTGAGCCCAAAACAATAAATTTTCAGGGGTCATAATAGGGGTCAAAGTTTAAAAAATTACCCCCTTTTTTTTGCTCAGCATACACCTCCAAACACCCGGGCAACGCCGGGCACCCATGCTAGTTTAACATATTTTATTAATCATTTATTCATATATGTATATATATATATGTATATATATATATATCTGTTTATTGTGTGTGCACACACACACACACACACACACACACACACACACACACACACACACACATATATATATATATATATATATATATATATATATATATATATATATATATATACATACAATAGAACCCCGGAATACGGCAATAAAAATTAGTAACAAAACACAGTACAGTATATAATACACATGTATATAATCAAATAACATTATAAATAACACCGTAAGGCAGGCAAATAACGTTACCAGAGGCTGGAAAAACATCGTATTCCACATTGTAACCTGAAAAAAAACGTATTCTAGAGCCACCGTATCCCGAGGTTCCACTATGTATCCGTGTATATAGTAGAGGGGCATTCCAAAAGTAATGTCTCCTTTTTTTTAACTAAAAAAAATCTTTCTAATTTCTAAGAAACTAAACCCAAAAACTTTTGTAAGGGTTTTTGATATAGATGCGCATAAGAATACGTTGATAGATATGTTTCAGCTTGAACAGGGATGGTAGAAATCAAATTGTTGGGTCTGCGTTCATACCTGGCCTCCATAGAATGGAAATATGCCACAAACTTTAACAAAGACTGTTGATATCTATCCGTGTAAGTATACTTTGATAATTATGTTTCGGTTTGAAAAAATATGGTATGATAAAATTATGGAGTCTGCGTTCGCGCCTGATCGCCATAGAATGGAAATATGTCATAAAGTTTTTTTTTTTGTTTTTTTTTAATATAGATCCACATAAAAATATTGTGATAAACGTGTTTCGGTTTGAACAGGTGTGGTATAATAAAATTATGGGGTTTATCTGATTTTCGTAAAATAGTTTTAAATTTTTTTCTTTTACTACTAGAATTGTTTGTGAGTAATGTCGAAATCAATTTAAACTACTGAAATAGAATTTATATATATATATATATATATATATATATATATATATATATATATATATATAATTTATGATAAAAATTTGATATTTTTTCTATCTATGTGTTCTTGTTCATTTTAAGTAAGTTAAGCGTTTAATAAAATTGTGGGGTCTACGTTCTTACCTGGCCGTCACAGAATGGAAATATGCCACAAAATTAAAAAATATTTTTGATATTTACCTACGTAAGTATAATTAATAAGTAGAGTTCACTTTGAAGACAGATGGTATATATGGGGTCTGCGTTTGCGCCTGATGATCCATAGAATATCTGGACGAAGAACGCAAATACCTCACAAACACTTGGAAAACCTTGCAATATTCCAAACATTTTATGATAAATCTTAAGAAAAAAGGAACACAAATATTTTCCAACATAAATAAGCAATAATCATGCATACCAGTTTTGTCATAAACAGGCATCTTCTTCAACACGCCAATAATACAATAATTTGCAACACACTAAACAAATTAGGAATTCCAATCATACACACCATATCACAAACTATAAAACAATCAATAAAAACGATGAAACATCTTCAAAACAAACCAGTTTCCAATGCAGGCATATACACTGTTCTTTGCCAAAATTGCATCATATACATAGGTTGGTGAAACCCAACGCAGATTAGAGAAAAGGCTCAATGGACATAAAAGATATATAAGAAATATCAATTCTCTGAATGCATTATTCTCTCACCCATTGCAGCATAATCATACACTTGACTTCAAACAAACAAAAAAGAGTTACATTTATTTCAAATAAACCATGACGGAGACTTCTTGAATCGGCGCTTATCGCAAATTCAAGCACAATTAAACGCGGAGGTTTTTATTATGTAGCGCCATTAATAAGTAAACTTCTATTAAAAGAACATAATTACATGTTAGACATTTCATTCCATCGCTACTATTTCCTTATAATTTCAGTGTTATGTGAGCAATAGTTTGAGATACATACATACATACATACATACATACATGCAGACATACATACATACATACATGCAGACATACATACATACATCTACTGTTTTATTCATATAGATTTTTCAAAACTGTCTACTGTGCCAACGTACGTTTATGAAGTTATTATTTGTTGTTACGTCACAAACTTTTTCATAATCGTGTTGAGATTAAAATGGAGATTGTCGTGAGCGAAAAAACATTCTTTAGACTATTCTTTATGAAATCCAATATGGCGACGTAAGATGTTTTCTCACGCGTGTTTTGAATTCATTTATTTTTTTTATTTTTTGGTGGAATGAAATTAAAATAAATGATAAGTAAATGTCCCCTCCCCACAAGCACCATTAAGATTTTTTTTTCTTTTTTGATGTTTTAATCTTTTTTGCAAATCTATTATTTTTGGGGGGGGGGGAGGAGAGGGATGTAAACAAACGGTAAGTGCTTTTTAAATTTATGTTTTTTGCAGATTTTAAAAATCTTCATTATTTTGATATTTTTTCTCCTCCAAATCCGTTTATATCTATAATATAAATCTCACCTGTCTGTTTAAATGTATGTATGTATGTATGTATGTATGTATGTATGTCTGCCTAAAACTTTCGACTGAGGCGACGAATTTTCACGAGATCGGTATCATTTTGGAGCTCGACCCTTCGGACGACCAATATCGAAAAATTGGCCAAAAACATTAATTCCTTCACCCTCAACTATGTACTTTTCTACAGAGAGGGGTTGCTTTTTTTGCCGATATTTTTCAAAGTCATCGTCTCGTTTCGATTGTTTAAGCCTTAATTTAAACCTACGTCACTTCCGATTTGGCGATGAGCACAACAGCTAACACATCATGTTTTTTTTTTTCACTTTCTTTTCCTCCTTCGCGGTACGAGTTCGAGCCTGCTTGCCTACTACCACTTTTTATTTTTATTTTTGTTCACTACACACCTCCGAACACCCGGGCAATGCCGGACACCAGGCTAGTTCCATATAAAAAAAAAACTTTCCAGCAATTTTCTGAGTAACATACATTTGTCTTAGAAAAGTTGTTCAGTGGTCTTCCGCTATTCAAAGAAACTGGTGTAAGTACGTACATGAAATAAATAAATAAATAAATAAATAAAAACTTATGAATCTAAATTAAACATACATTTTCGTTTTAGAATGATAACTAATGTCGATGGGTCATTAAGCTAATTTTATACCTACAATAAATGTTTACTTTGTCAACAAGTTATAGTGATATATTTCCTTTTCGTGCAAAATAAATGCAACTGTTCCAGTCATAAATAATAACATTTATTTTTTTTTTCTCTCGGTGAGCAGTCCCTGTTAGTTGATTTAGGTACACACTGGGAATAGAAGCAGTCATATGCAATCGTTCTTAAAATTAATGTGGAAAAACGCATCCCTTCCTATATCCTTCATTTGTCCACTGGACCACTTGGCACTTGCCATTTTCGCTTAAATAAAACAGCTCATAGACTTTCTACTTTCTTGCTTAATTCCTTTCTACACCCGAACACTTTACTGCAATTTCATTACGGCACATCAACGCTCTAAGGGTTTATAACAATGTCCTTGCATAAGAATAGAGTTTCTATACTATGTGGACTGTGTTAGTTATTCACTGCGCAACCGAAGTGTGTGTGTGTGTGTGTGTGTGTGTGTGTGTGTGTGTGTGTGCCACTTATCGTGTCTTCCTTCTCTTACGTACTTTATAGCCAAGTACATCCAAGGATCGCTTACTGCTGCCACATCTGGGCAGGAGCTGCTAAAAACAGCCTATCCTGCCTTGACAAAGTACAAAATAGACATCGTGGTTTAGTGGGGGAGTGCCCTTTTCTCTTCCCTGCAACCTCTCTCCCACAGAAGAGACTTTGCGAGCCTGTCTTGTTTTATCGTTATTTCCATGGCAGGTGCTCGTCTGAGCTCCAATCCCTCGTCCCCCCCCTCGCCAATCTTTCACGAGAAACACCCGTCTGGCTGAAACTACTGTCGATAATTTTCCCCACTCTTTATCTGTGCTTAAATCGAAACGTAGATTCCATGAGCAAAGTTTCTTTCTTAGAACTGCACGCCAGTGGAACTCTCTGCCGCTTGCCTGTTTCCCACCTGACTACAACTTGGACGTCTTCAAGTCCAACATAAACAAACTCCTGACAAACCGCCCCCTTAAGTAAGACACTGTAACTAAACATCCAATACTAATGATTACTACAATACTATCTCATTGATGACTATACACGCAATAACCCTTATCCCTGAGTGGCCTTCGGGCCTTGATAAGTGGTGAACCCCATGTAAAAAAAAGCCGTGCGCCCCTTGTGTTGAGCTTGTAACCCGGCATTGTTCTCCTCCTCTCTGCAAATGGATGCCGTTCGTAACACAGCAATAATGATGCACGCCTTCTTGTGTTGTTTTTAATGAAGTTGAGTTTATTCTGCTTTCCAGACAATTTCTCTGATTAATATGTGAACTACATGCTTGAAGGTCCGTCATTCACTCTCATGATTCTATTTTGTGGATTACATTCTTGTGTATAACATTTTTGTGTATAACATTTTTGTGTATAGCATTTTTGTGTATAACATTTTTGTGTATAGCATTTTTGTGTATAACATTTTTGTGTATAACATTTTTGTGTATAACATTCTTGTGTATAACATTTTTGTGTATAACATTTTTGTGTATAACATTTTTGTGTATAACATTCTTGTGTATAACATTTTTGTGTATAACATTTTTGTGAACTACATGTTTTAACGTTCGTCACTCGCTCTCTGATTTCAGACTGCGTATTTCCTTCTTCAATGTTACTGTTTGTTATTCTACAGAAGTCCGACCTCCTCCTGACCACAGACAACTGCGTCATGTTTGACGTTTTAAATGAGACGGATATGTTATTGTCATCGACGAATATTTTTTTTTTGTAATTTTTTTTTGTCAAATATTTATCTACTTGTTTTCAAAACTGAATATTGTAACATTCCTTAAGCTTACAAATTGCATATTTAGCTAGTCAGCCTACTCGATCCTCGCCACAAATCTGTTGCACATAGAAGGTACGTAACTTTTTTCGCTGTTGTTCATAAAAAATTTTGTTTGTTTTATTTTTAAGGGGGGACAACCTTTTTAGTTATGACATTGCATTTTAAGTCCCGTTTTTCTGTGCGTATCACTCAGCAAACCGCCCCGGAAAATGCGGAGGGAACTTATCCAAAGAGAAACCGGGTCGTTATTAGAGATGAGAGCAAGCAGACGACTCCAAATTGATAGAAAAAAAAAGTAAAGAATTGGAATCGTTTTATTTCGCTTTGAAAGATCCATTGCAAAAAGAAGTGTTTATTCTTGTGAAGCTATTGTGAAGTCACCAGAAAACAGTTCTCGCGTTCTGAAGAAATTTTTGCATAAAATGCATTAAACAAAAATTTGCCGTTGTCGTCGGCTGCTTACAAAAACAAAACTTTACTTTGGAAAAAATTTTCTTCATAAAATGCAACAAAAAAACAAACAAACAAACAAACAAACAAAAAAACAAAAAACAAAAAACAAACAAAACACACACACAAAAATAACAAAAAGCAAAATAAAAAAAGCTCCAAAATTGTTACAATACCAAAAATACACTTCTTCTTTGAAAAGCAATGCATACCCCCCCCCCCAAGGAATTATTTACGTGCGGAGTTTGAACCACGTCATGCAAAAAGCAAACAAACAAAAAAACAAAAAAACAAAAAAAACTATCAACTTACCCACATTAGAATTTTCACAGCCCGTTGTTCTATCATTGTTGCTAAGCGATGGTATGGAAAACATGACTTTGCAGATGATAAATTAAAATAACGGTTTCGATTATCAGTAATTATCGGGGGGGTGGTATTCTGAGACAAAACTTAACTACGATCACCCCCAGATTTATACAGTACAGTTCTATTAATTTTAAAGAAAATCTGTTCAACCGTTTCGGAGTCTATAAGAAACGAACTCTCACACACAGAGACAAAGTTACATTTATATAATTGTATATATATATATATATATATATATATATATATATATATATATATATATATATATATATATTGTGTATATTTAGGCAGCATTTTTTCATTTAGACAAATATTATTGAATAGCACGGAATCTGTTTTACAATTTTCCTTTTTATCTTCTCCAATCTCCGAATAGTCCTTTTTGTGTTTTTCTCGAAATTGTATATGTTGGATCCATAATCGCGAGCGCTTTCGACAGAAGGACTTCTATCATCGTCAGGCATATTGTAGAAATAAATGTAGGGATTGTTTTTTAATTTACTTATATATATTTTTTCCTAGTCACGTGGTAATTTGTTACAAGTTAAGTGGGCGATTTTTTTTTTTTTTGCATATATTAAACAGATTTATATATACAAACACATACATACATTATTAAACATTTATGCCAAACATTTCAAAATGTTCCGGCTGCACTCATAATTAATATTATTTATTTGAGGCTTCTTTGTTTTAATGTACAATGCTTCGAGTATTCTTAGCCTATTTACATTTCTCTCACTCTGCAATACTCTTGTATTTTCTACCATAATTCTTCGAAATTCCTAATGTTGGCAGCCATGTCCCTTCAAATGTTGTGATATGGAGCTAGAGTCAGAGAGGTGGAGAGTCAATCTTCGCGACAATGTGTTAGTTGTTGAACCAACATAGCTACTAATATTGGAGATACACTCTCCTATTGGGCAGCTAAATTTGTAAACTACATTGGTCTTTTCCAACAGGTCATTTGTTTGCGAAATGTTGTATTTCATTACAAGGCTTGTTGTCTGTATTTTTTTATAATATATAATAAATTTTATTTTTTTATTATTTTGGGGAGCTACATATCTACGGATTATATTTTAAAGAATACTCTCATCAATGTTTTAGTTTTTGTGTTACTGGTTACGGTAATATATATTAACAGGTTGATAATTTTCTTGAATATTACTAATCTGATTCATATTACTAATGGCTAATTTTATTTCTTTATCTACAAGAGAGTTAGGGAATTGATTATTTACTAACATTTGTTTTATAATTTTTAATTCATTAAAGAATACTTTTTGCTAGAGGAAATCACCTTTGCGCGGTGTATAAGATTCCTTATTATACAAGAGTATTGCAGAGTGAAAGAAATGTAAATAGGCTAAGAATACTCGAGTAGGTGTACATTAAAACAAAGAAGCCTCAAATAAATAATATTAATTAGGAGTGCAGCCGGAACATTTTGAAATGTTTGGGATAAATGTTTAATAATGTATATATGTGTTTGTATATATAAATCTGTTTAATATATGCAAAAAAAAAAGTTTCCATTACGCCATATTGAATTTTCCAATAAATTTAATATGGCGTAATGGAAAAATATAAAGGTATCTGCAGCTTCTCTTCCAATTTCCGGATTTTTACCATGTCAAATCACATTTAAATTCTCTTTGACAGATTCATTGTTGCTATTTCTTCTGATGAGTTAAGGGCATAATAGATTCACTGATTGATATAATAATTAAGTGATTGATTTTGCGCTATGAAACAGATACTTTCAAGAATTGTATAAGTAAACTGAGATAAAGGAATAAATTATAAGATGGTCAACATCATGAATTTTGGATTATAACTTTATTATTTATTCAGTTATTCTTTCTCTATCTCTCTCTCTCACTCTATCTCTCTCTTTCTCTCTCTCTATATATATACATATATATACATATATATATACATATATATATATATATATAACTACTTCATTTACTCACATGAATTAATATACGAAAGTATAAATTTATGTGTAAACTTTAAGTATTTACTTCAAAAGTGCGCAATACGTAGGTAGGGCTAGTTAGTAAGTTATAAAATATATATGGCGATTAAGCTACACAGAATATTCTGCGTTTCATGCACGCTATAGGCTTATGCGAGAATTTTGTGGTTGTCTCGTGTTTTTATATACGCATCTTCTATTGAGTTTTTAGTTTGGCAATCAGTTTTCTGATATCCACCGCATATTAATTTTAATCAGCCATCAGCCAATGAGCAGACACTTACAGGACAAAGGTTCCGTTAACCTCCGGTTACCCGTTCCTTTGTGTGTGCTATTTAGCGTAGATATCTACTATATATATATATATATATATATATATATATATTTATATATATTTATATATATATATATAAATATATATATATATACAGTAGATATCTACTGTATATATATACTGTATATATATATATATATATATATATATATATATATATATATATATATATATACAGTAGATATCTACTGTATATATATACTGTATATATATATACTGTATATATATATATATATTTATATATATACTGTATATATATATACTGTATATATATATATATATATATATATATATATATATATATATATATATATATATATATATATATATATATATATATATATATATATAGAACGCCGGAATACGTTGGCTGTAGCATACGGTTTTTTAAAGTTACGATGTGGAATACGACATCGTTCGGCCTCTGGTTACGGTATCTACCCGCCTTACGGTTTTATTTATAATATGATTGTATTATATGCATGTGTATTATATACTGCACTTTATTTTGTTACTAATTTTAATGCCGTATTTCCAGAGGGACTATTCAGTATAATTATATTAACTAAGCTTTTATTTATTTCATTAAACTATGCATATATATCTATAATATAAAGTGTGTGTGTGTGTGTGTGTGTGTGTGTGTGTGTGTGTGTGTGGTCACGAATAGGCTCCTATACGGTTGACTATTTTAAAAAATTGGTTTCATATAATGATAGAAGATTTATCGAGACACAGGAATGGGTATGTTTGATCTGGCAGAACGGTGGTTCATTAAAATTGTGGGGTCTGTGTTCGCGCCTGGTCCACAAAGTATGGAAATAAAAAATTTAAAAAAAAAAAAAAAAAACGTTTACAGGTATTTTTGATATAGATGTACATAAGAATACTTCGATAAGTATGTTTTAACTTAAATAGGGATGGTATAATAAAATTGTGGGGTCTGCATTCGATCCTGATCTCCATAGAATAGAAATAGGCACAAACTTTAATAAAGACTTTTCATATCTATCTGCGTAAGTATACTTTGCTAATTATGTTTGAGTTTGAAGAAATATGGTATAATAAAATTATGGGGTGTTCGTTCGCACCTGACCTCCATAGAATGGAAATATGTCGCAAAGTTTAACAAGGTTTTTTTAATATAGATCCACAGAATATTGTGATAAGTGTTTCAGTGTGAACAGGTATGGTATAATAAATTATGGGGTTTATCTATTTTATTTTTGCTTTCGTCATATTTTGCTTTGGTTTTGATACCCCCAAATTCAACCTAAATTTACAACCCTTCCTTTTTATAACCTATCATACTTTCATAAATCAGAGTCCATTTTCTGTAGGCTGTTTTTGAACCCAGTCAAAAAATATACATTAGATAATATGAAAATATACATTAGACAATACGAAATATATACATTAGACAATATGAAATACATACATTAAAATATATAAAATATAAACATTACATAATATCAAATATATACATTAGATAATATGAAATATATGCATTAACTAATATGAAATATATATTAGATAATAAGAAATATATACATTAGATAATATGAAATATATACATTAGATAACATCAAATATATACATTAGATAATATCAAGTATATATATTAACTAATATGAAATATATACATTAGCTAATATGAAATATATACATTAGATAATATGAAATATATACATTAGATAATATGAAATATATACATTAGATAATATCAAATGCATACAAATAGACACTTAATCACGTCTATATTGGCACGCACAACAAAACAAATCCAAATGGATATTAAAACGAAGCGCACGCGAATCACGTCTGGCCTTCGACTGGGTGTTCTTAAAATCTATCAGTTAATAATTTAGGAATGGAAAAAAACGAACATACAAAAATGAATCAAAATGGGAAAACGATCAATAAAATCGATCAGAGAATATGAACATAGATTCTTACGAATAGTAAAAACAAAAGCATCTAATCTCAGTAAGAATAAAGAGAAATTTCTCTTTTTTTACTAAGAATTGATATCAAACTGGTTTACCTAGCAGAAAGATTAGTGATATATATATATATATATATATATATATATATATATATATATATATATATATATATATAGGTGAACGTGTGTGTGTGTCTGTGTACATCTGTGTACATTTCCCTACGCAATAACTCTGTCAATTTTTAGTCTACAGACTCAAAATTTGATATACAGGGTACTGAGATTTGGGAAAATCAATGTGATCCGTTTTCGGCCAGAAATTTGGCTGTTAAGGGGTCAAAGTTCAACGATTTGACCTTTGAGATCTCTACCAAATTCGTCCGAAAATTTTGGATCTACGCACTTGAAATTTTAGATATTGGTTTCTTGGACATGGATCTTACTTAATAACTTGATTTGAGCCCAAAAAAATAAATTTTAAGGGGTCATAATAGGGATCAAAGTTAAAAAAAATGACCTCTGCGATCTCTTCTAAATTACTCATACAATTCCTGGTCTAAATATTTGAAATTGTACATAAAAGGTATTCAGAGATAGGACAAGCTTTTTCATCAGTGTGGGTCGAAAATTTTTAGTTACTAATATATAAATGTATGTATGTATGTATGTATGTATGTATGTATGTATGTATGCTTGCATGTCTGCCATAAACTTTCAATAGAGGCAACGAATTTTACCAAGATCAGTATCATTTTAAAGTTCGACCTTTCATACGACAAATATCGAAAATTTGGCTAAAAACATTAATACCTTCCCCTTCAACTAGGCACTTTTCTACAGGGGGGGGGTCACTTCTTTCGCCGATATTTTTTTAAGTTATCCTCTCGTTTAGATTGTCTAGCCTTAATTTAAAAAAAATGTCGTTTCCGGTTTGGCGGTGGTTGTAACAGCATAAACGTTAGGTTTTACCCAATTCTTTTCCTCCTTTGCTGTACGGGTTCGAGCCTGCCTTCCTACTACCACTTTCTTTTTCTTTTGCTCAACATACACATCCAAACACCCGGGCAACACTGGGCTGAAATACTAGTATATATATATAAAAGTGAACGTGTGTGTGTGTGTTTGTACATTTCCCTACGCAATAACTCTGCCAATTTTAAGTCTACAGACTCAAAATTGATATACATGGTACTGAGATTTGGGAAAATCGATGTGATCGGTTTCGTTCAGAAATTTGGCTTTTAAGGAGTCAAAGTTCAGCGATTTGACCTTTGAGAAATCTACCAAACTCCTCCGAAAATTTTGGGTCTAAGCACTTGAAATTTTAAATAAAGCTTCCTTGGACATGGATCTTACTAAATAACTTGATTTGAGCCCAAAACAATAAAATTTAAGGGGTCAAATTAAAAAAATGATGTTTTTTTTTGCTCAGCGTACACCTCTAAACCCCCAGGAAACGCCGGGCACCCATGCTAGTATATATATATATATATATATATATATATATATATATATATATATATATATATATATATACTCGTATAAATTCGAGTTTCTTTTGTGTTTATTGATATTCATATTAAAACCCCTATTTTCTATTTATTTAAAAAAAAAATACAATTTTCTTATACATGGGTTGTGGAAATGCACTCACTAGCAAAAGATCTAGCTAATTTGCATATTCTTTTAAACATTCATCTTAAGTACAGGCCAATAAATCTCCTGTGCGTCATGAGTAAGTTGCTGGAATCTGTGTTAAATATAGAAGTAATCAACCATCTCAGCAAAAGTAACCTTCTTAGTGACACACAATATGGTTTCCGTTCTGCTAGATCTACAGCAGATGTGCTTACAGTTATATCTCATAGGATTAGTGAATCTCTCGACAGAGACAACCTTTCTAGGGCAATTGCTCTTGACATATCAAAGGCCTTTGATAGGGTATGGCATAAAGGTTTACTTCACAAGATCTCCAGCTATGGTATAGCTGGAAATGTCTTCTCAATTATTAAATCATTTCTTTCTGATAGGTTCATAAGAGTAATAGTTGATGGGCAAAAATCAGAAGCTCATAGTATAAATGCTGGAGTCCCTCAGGGGTCCATCCTGGGCTCAACTCTTTTCCTGATATACATTAATGATCTTCCAAATCACATCCTTACATCATTCGTAGACATTTTTGCTGACGACACTACCATCTATGGTAGCACATCTAAGACAGTAAACCATCAAGTTCTCTCCGATTCTCTCTCCTCTGATCTTGATCACGTTGTACAATGGGGAAAGGAGTGGCTGGTTACTGTTAATGCATCTAAAACCAAGCTTCTATCTTTACATCATCAACGTTCTGATCCCCACCTGGCATCAATTGAAATGAATGGCTCTCGTCTTCAGGAGGCCTCAAGTTTTTACAGGTTTCTGGGCTTAATCTTAAGTCCTGATCTTAAATGGAATACGTACACCAAATCTGTTGCCAAGGCCGCTGGAAAAATGGTCAGATCCTTCTATCGATCCAGTAGATATCTCACTGCTGATGCAATTCTCTATCTATATAAGAGCCAGATACGACCAAGGATGGATTACTGTTGCCACATATGGGCAGGAGCTGCTAGAAAAGACTTGTCCTGTCTTGATAGGGTTCAAAATAGACTTCGTGGCCTGGTGGGAGATGTCCTTTTCTCTTCGCTGCAACCTCTATCTCACAGAAGAGATGTTGCGAGTTTGTCTCTGCTTTATCGTTATTTTCATGGAAAGTGTTCGACTGAGCTTCAATCTATGGTCCCCCCTCGCCAAACTCTCACAAGAAACACTAGACTAGCTGAAAACATTATCAATAATTTTCCCCACTCTTTATCTGTGCTTAAATCGAAACGTAGATTCCATGAGCAAAGTTTCTTTCTTAGAACTGCACGCCAGTGGAACTCTCTGCCGCTTGCCTGTTTCCCACCTGACTACAACTTGGACGTCTTCAAGTCCAACATAAACAAACTCCTGACAAACCGCCCCCTTAAGTAAGACACTGTAACTAAACATCCAATACTAATGATTACTACAATACTATCTCATTGATGACTATACACGCAATAACCCTTATCCCTGAGTGGCCTTCGGGCCTTGATAAGTGGTGAACCCCATGTAAAAAAAAAGCCGTGCGCCCCTTGTGTTGAGCTTGTAACCCGGCATTGTTCTCCTCCTCTCTGCAAATGGATGCCGTTCGTAACACAGCAATAATGATGCACGCCTTCTTGTGTTTTTTTTTAAATGAAGTTGAGTTTATTCTGCTTTCCAGACAATTTCTCTGATTAATATGTGAACTACATGCTTGAAGGTCCGTCATTCACTCTCATGATTCTATTTTGTGGATTACATTCTTGTGTATAACATTTTTGTGTATAACATTTTTGTGTATAACATTTTTGTGTATAACATTCTTGTGTATAACATTTTTGTGTATAACATTTTTGTGTATAACATTTTTGTGTATAACATTCTTGTGTATAACATTTTTGTGTATAACATTCTTGTGTATAACATTTTTGTGTATAACATTTTTGTGTATAACATTTTTGTGTATAACATTTTTGTGTATAACATTCTTGTGTATAACATTCTTGTGTATAACATTTTTGTGTATAACATTTTTGTGTATAACATTTTTGTGTATAACATTTTTGTGTATAACATTTTTGTGTATAACATTCTTGTGTATAACATTTTTGTGTATAACATTTTTGTGTATAACATTTTTGTGTATAACATTCTTGTGTATAACATTTTTGTGTATAGCATTTTTGTGTATAACATTTTTGTGTATAACATTTTTGTGTATAACATTCTTGTGTATAACATTTTTGTGTATAACATTTTTGTGTATAACATTTTTGTGTATAACATTCTTGTGTATAACATTTTTGTGTATAACATTTTTGTGTATAACATTTTTGTGTATAACATTCTTGTGTATAACATTTTTGTGTATAACATTTTTGTGTATAGCATTTTTGTGTATAACATTTTTGTGTATAACATTCTTGTGTATAACATTTTTGTGTATAACATTTTTGTGAACTACATGTTTTAACGTTCGTCACTCGCTCTCTGATTTCAGACTGCGTATTTCCTTCTTCAATGTTACTGTTTGTTATTCTACAGAAGTCCGACCTCCTCCTGACCACAGACAACTGCGTCATGTTTGACGTTTTAAATGAGACGGATATGTTATTGTCATCGACGAATATTTTTTTTTTGTAATTTTTTTTTGTCAAATATTTATCTACTTGTTTTCAAAACTGAATATTGTAACATTCCTTAAGCTTACAAATTGCATATTTAGCTAGTCAGCCTACTCGATCCTCGCCACAAATCTGTTGCACATAGAAGGTACGTAACTTTTTTCGCTGTTGTTCATAAAAAATTTTGTTTGTTTTATTTTTAAGGGGGGACAACCTTTTTAGTTATGACATTGCATTTTAAGTCCCGTTTTTCTGTGCGTATCACTCAGCAAACCGCCCCGGAAAATGCGGAGGGAACTTATCCAAAGAGAAACCGGGTCGTTATTAGAGATGAGAGCAAGCAGACGACTCCAAATTGATAGAAAAAAAAAGTAAAGAAATGGAATCGTTTTATTTCGCTTTGAAAGATCCATTGCAAAAAGAAGTGTTTATTCTTGTGAAGCTATTGTGAAGTCACCAGAAAACAGTTCTCGCGTTCTGAAGAAATTTTTGCATAAAATGCATTAAACAAAAATTTGCCGTTGTCGTCGGCTGCTTACAAAAACAAAACTTTACTTTGGAAAAAATTTTCTTCATAAAATGCAACAAACAAACAAACAAACAAACAAACAAACAAACAAAAAAACAAAAAAACAAAAAACAAACAAAACACACACACAAAAATAACAAAAAGCAAAATAAAAAAAGCTCCAAAATTGTTACAATACCAAAAATACACTTCTTCTTTGAAAAGCAATGCATACCCCCCCCCCAGGAATTATTTACGTGCGGAGTTTGAACCACGTCATGCAAAAAGCAAACAAACAAAAAAACAAAAAAACAAAAAAAACTATCAACTTACCCACATTAGAATTTTCACAGCCCGTTGTTCTATCATTGTTGCTAAGCGATGGTATGGAAAACATGACTTTGCAGATGATAAATTAAAATAACGGTTTCGATTATCAGTAATTATCGGGGGGGGGGTATTCTGAGACAAAACTTAACTACGATCACCCCCAGATTTATACAGTACAGTTCTATTAATTTTAAAGGAAATCTGTTCAACCGTTTCGGAGTCTATAAGAAACGAACTCTCACACACAGAGACAAAGTTACATTTATATAATTGTATATATATATATATATATATATATATATATATATATATATATATATATATATTGTGTATATTTAGGCAGCATTTTTTCATTTAGACAAATATTATTGAATAGCACGGAATCTGTTTTACAATTTTCATTTTTATCTTTTCCAATATCCGAATAGTCCTTTTTGTGTTTTTCTCGAAATTGTATATGTTGGATCCATAATCGCGAGCGCTTTTGACAGAAGGACTTCTATCATCGTCAGGCATATTGTAGAAATAAATGTAGGGATTGTTTTTTAATCTACTTATATATATTTTTCCTAGTCACGTGGTAATTTGTTACAAGTTAAGTGGGCGATTTTTTTTTTTTTGCATATATTAAACAGATTTATATATACAAACACATACATACATTATTAAACATTTATGCCAAACATTTCAAAATGTTCCGGCTGCACTCATAATTAATATTATTTATTTGAGGCTTCTTTGTTTTAATGTACAATGCTTCGAGTATTCTTAGCCTATTTACATTTCTCTCACTCTGCAATACTCTTGTATTTTCTACCATAATTCTTCGAAATTCCGAATGTTGGCAGCCATGTCCCTTAAAATGTTGTGATATGGAGCTAGAGTCAGAGAGGTGGAGAGTCAATCTTCGCGACAATGTGTTAGTTGTTGAACCAATGTAGCTACTAATATTGGAGATACACTCTCCTATTGGGCAGCTAAATTTGTAAACTACATTGGTCCTTTCCAACAGGTCATTTGTTTGCGAAATGTTGGTTTTCATTACAAGGCTTGTTGTCTGTATTTTTTTATAATATATAATAAATTTTATTTTTTTAATTATTTTGGGGAGCTACATATCTACGGATTATATTTTAAAGAATACTCTCATCAATGTTTTAGTTTTTGTGTTACTGGTTACGGTAATATATATTAACAGGTTGATAATTTTCTTGAATATTACTAATCTGATTCATATTACTAATGGCTAATTTTATTTCTTTATCTACAAGAGAGTTAGGGAATTGATTATTTACTAACACTTGTTTTATAATTTTTAATTCATTAAAGAATACTTTTTGCTAGAGGAAATCACCTTTGCGCGGTGTATAAGATTCCTTATTATACAAGAGTATTGAGAGTGAAAGAAATGTAAATAGGCTAAGAATACTCGAAGCATTGTACATTAAAACAAAGAAGCCTCAAATAAATAATATTAATTAGGAGTGCAGCCGGAACATTTTGAAATGTTTGGGATAAATGTTTAATAATGTATATATGTGTTTGTATATATAAATCTGTTTAATATATGCAAAAAAAAAAAAACGTTTCCATTACGCCATATTGAATTTTCCAATAAATTTAATATGGCGTAATGGAAAAATATAAAGGTATCTGCAGCTTCTCTTCCAATTTCCGGATTTTTACCATGTCAAATCACATTTAAATTCTCTTTGACAGATTCATTGTTGCTATTTCTTCTGATGAGTTAAGGGCATAATAGATTCACTGATTGATATAATAATTAAGTGATTGATTTTGCGCTATGAAACAGATACTTTCAAGAATTGTATAAGTCAACTGAGATAAAGGAATAAATTATAAGATGGTCAACATCATGAATTTTGGATTATAACTTTATTATTTATTCAGTTATTCTTTCTCTATCTCTCTCTCTCTCACTCTCTATCTCTCTCTTTCTCTCTCTCTCTATATATATACATATATATACATATATATACATATATATATATATACATATATATATATATATATATATATATATATATATATATATATATATATATAACTACTTCATTTACTCACATGAATTAATATACGAAAGTATAAATTTATGTGTAAACTTTAAGTATTTACTTCAACAGTGCGCAATACGTAGGTAGGGCTAGTTAGTAAGTTATAAGATATATATGGCGATTAAGCTACACAGAATATTCCGCGTTTCATGCACGCTACAGGCTTATGCGAGAATTTTGTGGTTGTCTCGTGTTTTTATATACGCATCTTCTATTGAGTTTTTAGTTTGCCAATCAGTTTTCTAATATCCACCGCACCCTTCCTAATCAGCCATCAGCCAATGAGCAGGCACTTACAGGACAAAGGTTCCGTTAACCTCCGGTTACCCGTTCCTTTGTGTGTGCTATTTAGCGTAGATATCTACTATATATATATATATATATATATTTATATATATATATATTTATATATATATATAAATATATATATATATATATATATATATACAGTAGATATCTACTGTATATATATACTGTATATATATATATATATATATATATATATATATATATATATATATATATATATATATATATACAGTAGATATCTACTGTATATATATACTGTATATATATATATACTGTATATATATATATATATATATATATATATATTTATATATATACTGTATATATATATACTGTATATATATATATATATATATATACTGTATATATATATATATATATATATATATATATATATATATATATATATATATATATATATATATATATATATATAACGCCGGAATACGTTGGCTGTAGCATACGGTTTTTTAAAGTTACGATGTGGAATACGACATCGTTCGGCCTCTGGTTACGGTATCTACCCGCCTTACGGTTTTATTTATAATATGATTGTATTATATGCATGTGTATTATATACTGCACTTTATTTTGTTACTAATTTTAATGCCGTATTTCCAGAGGGACTATTCAGCTTAATTATATTAACTAAGCTTTTATTTATTTCATTAAACTATGCATATATATCTATAATATAAAGTGTGTGTGTGTGTGTGTGTGTGTGTGTGTGTGTGTGTGTGTGTGTGTGGTCACGAATAGGCTCCTATACGGTTGACTATTTTAAAAAATTGGTTTCATATAATGATAGAAGATTTATCGAGACACAGGAATGGGTATGTTTGATCTGGCAGAACGGTGGTTCATTAAAATTGTGGGGTCTGTGTTCGCGCCTGGTCCACAAAGTATGGAAATAAAGAATTTTAAAATTAAAAAAAAAAACGTTTACAGGTGTTTTTGATATAGATGTACATAAGAATACTTTGATAAGTATGTTTTAACTTAAATAGGGATGGTATAATAAAATTGTGGGGTCTGCATTCGCTCCTGATCTCCATAGAATAGAAATAGGCACAAACTTTAATAAAGACGTTTCATATCTATCTGCATAAGTATACTTTGCTAATTATGTTTGAGTTTGAAGAAATATGGTATAATAAAATTATGGGGTGTTCGTTCGCACCTGACCTCCAAAGAATGGAAATATGTCGCAAAGTTTAACAAGGTTTTTTTAATATAGATCCACAGAATATTGTGATAAGTGTTTCAGTGTGAACAGCTATGGTATAATAAATTATGGGGTTTATCTATTTTATTTTTACTTTCGTCATATTTTGCTTTGGTTTTGATACCCCCAAATTCAACCTAAATTTACAACCCTTCCTTTTTATAACCTATCATACTTTCATAAATAAGAGTCCATTTTCTGTAGGCTGTTTTTGAACCCAGTCAAAAAATATACATTAGATAATATGAAAATATACATTAGACAATACGAAATATATACATTAGACAATATGAAATACATACATTAAAATATATAAAATATAAACATTACATAATATCAAATATATACATTAGATAATATGAAATATATGCATTAACTAATATGAAATATATATTAGATAATAAGAAATATATACATTAGATAATATGAAATATATACATTAGATAATATGAAATATATACATTAGATAATATCAAGTATATATATTAACTAATATGAAATATATACATTAGCTAATATGAAATATATACATTAGATAATATGAAATATATACATTAGATAATATGAAATATATACATTAGATAATATGAAATATATACATTAGATAATATCAAATGCATACAAATAGACACTTAATCACGTCTATATTGGCACGCACAACAAAACAAATCCAAATGGATATTAAAACGAAGCGCACGCGAATCACGTCTGGCCTTCGACTGGTTGTTCTTAAAATCTATCATTTAATAATTTAGGAATGGAAAAAAACGAACATACAAAAATGAATCAAAATGGGAAAACGATCAATAAAATCGATCAGAGAATATGAACATAGATTCTTACGAATAGTAAAAACAAAAGCATCTAATCTCAGTAAGAATAAAGAGAAATTTCTCTTTTTTTACTAAGAATTGATATCAAACTGGTTTACCTAGCAGAAAGATTAGTGATATATATATATATATATATATATATATATATATATATATATATATATATAAGTGAACGTGTGTGTGTGTCTGTGTACATCTGTATACATTTCCCTACGCAATAACTCTGTCAATTTTTAGTCTACAGACTCAAAATTTGATATACAGGGTACTAAGATATGGGAAAATCAATGTGATCCGTTTTCGGCCAGAAATTTGGCTGTTAAGGGGTCAAAGTTCAACGATTTGACCTTTGAGAACTCTACCAAATTCGTCCGAAAATTTTGGATCTACGCACTTGAAATTTTAGATATTGGTTTCTTGGACATGGATCTTACTTAATAACTTGATTTGAGCCCAAAACAATAAATTTTAAGGGGTCATAATAGGGATCAAAGTTAAAAAAAATGACCTCTGCGATCTCTTCTAAATTACTCATACAATTCCTGGTCTAAATATTTGAAATTGTACATAAAAGGTATTCAGAGATAGGGCAAGCTTTTTCATCAGTGTGGGTCGAAAATTTTTAGTTACTAATATATAAATGTATGTATGTATGTATGTATGTATGTATGCTTGCATGTCTGCCATAAACTTTCAATAGAGGCGACGAATTTTACCAAGATCAGTATCATTTTAAAGTTCGACCTTTCATACGACAAATATCGAAAATTTGGCTAAAAACATTAATACCTTCCCCTTCAACTAGGCACTTTTCTACAGGGTGGGGGTCACTTCTTTCGCCGATATTTTTTTAAGTTATCCTCTCGTTTAGATTGTCTAGCCTTAATTTTAAAAAAAATGTCGCTTCCGGTTTGGCGGTGGTTGTAACAGCATAAACGTTAGATTTTACCCAATTCTTTTCCTCCTTTGCTGTACGGGTTCGAGCCTGCCTTCCTACTACCACTTTTTTTTTTTTTGCTCAACATACACATCCAAACACCCGGGCAACACTGGGCTGAAATACTAGTATATATATATATATAAAAGTGAACGTGTGTGTGTGTGTGTGTGTGTGTTTGTACATTTCCCTACGCAATAACTCTGCCAATTTTAAGTCTACAGACTCAAAATTGATATACATGGTACTGAGATTTGGGAAAATCGATGTGATCGGTTTCGTTCAGAAATTTGGCTTTTAAGGAGTCAAAGTTCAGCGATTTGACCTTTGAGAACTCTACCAAACTCCTCCGACAATTTTGGGTCTAAGCACTTGAAATTTTAAATAAAGCTTCCTTGGACATGGATCTTACTTAATAACTTAATTTGAGCCCAAAACAATAAAATTTAAGGGGTCAAATTAAAAAACATGATGTTTTTTTTTGCTCAGCGTACACCTCCAAACCCCCAGGAAACGCCGGGCACCCATGCTAGTATATATATATATATATATATATATATATATATATATATATACTCGTATAAATTCGAGTTTCTTTTGTGTTTATTGATATTCATATTAAAACCCCTATTTTCTATTTATTTAAAAAAAAATACAATTTTCTTATATATGGGTTGTGGAAATGCATTCACTAGCAAAAGATCTAGCTAATTTGCATATTCTTTTAAACATTCATCTTAAGTACAGGCCAATAAATCTCCTGTGCGTCATGAGTAAGTTGCTGGAATCTGTGTTAAATAGAGAAGTAATCAACCATCTCAGCAAAAGTAACCTTCTTAGTGACACACAATATGGTTTCCGTTCTGCTAGATCTACAGCAGATGTGCTTACAGTTATATCTCATAGGATTAGTGAATCTCTCGACAGAGACAACCTTTCTAGGGCAATTGCTCTTGACATATCAAAGGCCTTTGATAGGGTATGGCATAAAGGTTTACTTCACAAGATCTCCAGCTATGGTATAGCTGGAAATGTCTTCTCAATTATTAAATCATTTCTCTCTGATAGGTTCATAAGAGTAGTAGTTGATGAGCAAAAATCAGAAGCTCATAGTATAAATGCTGGAGTCCCTCAGGGGTCCATCCTGGGCTCAACTCTTTTCCTGATCTACATTAATGATCTTCCAAATCACATCCTTACATCATTCGTAGACATTTTTGCTGACGACACTACCATCTATGGTAGCACATGTAAGACAGTAAACCATCAAGTTCTCTCCGATTCTCTCTCCTCTGATCTTGATCACGTTGTACAATGGGGAAAGGAGTGGCTGGTTACTGTTAATGCATCTAAAACCAAGCTTCTATCTTTACATCATTAACGTTCTGATCCCCACCTGGCATCAATTGAAATGAATGGCTCTCGTCTTCAGGAGGCCTCAAGTTTTTACAGGTTTCTGGGCTTAATCTTAAGTCCTGATCTTAAATGGAATACGTACACCAAATCTGTTGCCAAGGCCGCTGGAAAAATGGTCAGATCCTTCTATCGATCCAGTAGATATCTCACTGCTGATGCAATTCTCTATCTATATAAGAGCCAGATACGACCAAGGATAGATTACTGTTGCCACATATGGGCAGGAGCTGCTAGAAAAGACTTGTCCTGCCTTGATAGGGTTCAAAATAGACTTCGTGGCCTGGTGGGAGATGTCCTTTTCTCTTCGCTGCAACCTCTATCTCACAGAAGAGATGTTGCGAGTTTGTCTCTGCTTTATCGTTATTTTCATGGAAAGTGTTCGACTGAGCTTCAATCTATGGTCCCCCCTCGCCAAACTTTCACAAGAAACACTAGACTAGCTGAAAACATTATCAATAATTTTCCCCACTCTTTATCTGTGCCTAAACCTAAACATAGATTCCATGATTAAAGCTTCTTTCTTAGAACTGCATGCCTGTGGAATTGTCTTCCGTTTTCCTGCTTTCCAGCTGTCTATAATATGGTTGTCTTGAAGTCCAACGTGAACAAATTTCTGATGAGCCGTTCCACTTAAGTTAACAAATTTACCGAACTTCCATTACTATCGATTACTATATTGTCCTTTTGACTACTCTGCACTCTTTAACCCTTATCCTTGAGTGGCCTATCGGCCTTGATAAGTGGTGACGCCTATGTAGAAAAAAAAATTAATTCCCTATTAGTTTTTCCGGGTTTCTTATGGGATAATCATTTTTAACTATTAACTATTACGTGTAAATATATTCATGCAGATATTCTACATGATTTATACTTGCATAATATTTGCGTAAAAAGGTTACAGCAAACACAAAATTGTTTCCATATATATTTATGTATCCGTATATATTTTTGTTGCATCTATAAAAGTGAAAGTGTTTGTGTGTCTGCGTACATTTCCCTACGCAATAATTCTGTCAATTTTTAGCCTACAGACTCAAAATTTGATATGCAGGGTACTGAGATTTGGAAAAATACATGTGATCGGTTATCGGCCAGAAATTTGGCTGTTAAGGGGTCAAAGTTCAACGATTTGACCTTTGAGAACTCTACCAAACTCCTCCGATAATTTTTGGTCTACACACGTAAAATTTTATATAAAGGTTCCTTGGACATGGATCTAACTTAATAACTTGATTTGAGCCCAAACAATAAATATTAAGGCGTCATAATAGGGGTCAAATTAAAAGAATTGCCCGTTTTTTTTTGTTTTTGCTCAGTATATACATCCAAACACCAGGGCAACGCCGGGCCGAAATGCTAGTATATCTATAAAAGTGAAAATGTCTCTGTGTGTGTGTGGGTCTGTTTATGTACATTTCCCTTCACAATACCTCTGTCAATTTTCAGTCTACAGACTCAAAATTTGATATACAGTGTACTGAGATTTTGGAAAATCTTTGTAATTGGTTTTCGACCAGAAATTTGGCTGTTAAGGGGTCAAAGTTCAACGATTTGACTTTTGAGAATTCTACCAAACTCCTCCGCCAATTTTGGGTATAAACACTTGAAATTTTACATATAGATTCCTTGGACATGCATCTAACTTAATAACTTGATGTGAGTTCAAAACCATAAATGTGGAGGAGTTATAATAGGGGTCAAAGTTAAAAAAAATTGACCGCTGCGGTTTCTACCAAATTACTCAGAAAGTTTCTGGTGTAAACATTTGAAATTTTACATAAAGGGTATTCAGAGATAGGGCAAGCTTTTTCATCAGTGTGGGTCAAAAATTTGAGCTACCAATATATAAATGTATGTATGTATGTTTGTATGTCTACCTAAAACTTTCGACAGAGGCGACGGATTTTCACGAGATCAGTATCGTTTTTAAGCTCGACCCTTCAGACCACAAATATCGTAAAATTGGCTAAAAGAATTAATTTCTTCACCATCAACTGGGCACTTTTCTACCGGAAGGGCTCACTTATTTCGCCGATATTGTCGGAAGTCATCTCTTCTTTCGGATTGTATAGCCTTAATTTAAATCTACGTCACTATATACATATGTATATCTACGTGTATATGTATGTATATATGTATGTGTGTATTATGTTTATGTGTGTTTATATGTATGTATATATATATATGTTTGTGTCTGTATGTATGTATATGTATGTGTATATATGCATGTATATGTACGTGTATAAATGCATATATATGTATGTGTATATATGTAGGTAAATATATGTGTATGTATGTATGTATATGCGCATATATGTGTACGTATATGTATGTATATGTGTGTATGTATTTGTATATGTGTGTATATATGTGTATGTATATGTATGTATATGTGTATGTACGTATATGTGTGTATGCATGTGTGTATGTATATGTATGTATATGTATGTATGTGTTGTGTACTGTGTATGTATGTATATATGTGTGTATGTTTGTATATTTGTAGATATGTATGTATATGTGTGTGTATGCTGTGTGTGTGTATGTATGTATGTATGTGTACCAGTGACCGTCTTCAGTGTCATGTCTGCTTGAGCGTGTGGGTTCGCTGGCAGAACTAAAAAGGTCGTCTTCGGGCTCATGGACTTTCAGTGACTGAGGGAGTGGCACTCGTTTGACAAGACGTTGCAATCATCATGTATGTACAGATAGATAGATAGATAGATAGATAGATAGATAGATAGATAGGAGAGAGAGGAAAAAGACAATATATAAGAATATATATATAGAAGAGAGAGAGAGAGAGAGAGATTAGAAAGACAGGCAGACAGAGACAGAGACAGAGACAGACAGAGAAACAGACCGAGATAGATAGAGAGAGAGAGAGAGAGAGAGAGAGAGAGAGAGAGAGAGAGAGAGAGAGAGAAGGACAAAGAAAAACAAAGAGAGAGGTTAAGGATGACGAGGAGCGAAAGAAAACTAAAGACATTTATGTTTCTAACACGTAAAGAAGAAATAATTCCTTTTAATATGCAAGCCAATTGCAACTGACCGCTTCCTGGCGTTTTGAAGATCAGCAAGAGAAAAGCGACTGTGATTTTATTTACCTTTTCTTTCCTACCTCACCTTGCTTCCCCGTCTCCATTTAATGTCTGCTCCGGCGATGGTTGTATACGACGACGCACGCAGCTAATTCCGGAAATTTATGAAGTCCATTCGCTCAAGAAGAGATGAACAAGAAAGCGGAGAACAACAATATATATATAGATAATATTCAAAAGTCGACATAAGTATTTTAAAACGATATACGTTCGACATTCGTACGAAAGTTTATTACCGCAAGAATCAATAAAAAATTTTTTTAGTGCTTTAATGTCATTCAAGAATAGAAGTTGTTGTAGACTATTATTTAAACTAGAATACGACCCGTCAAAAATGTACGTACAAATTGTTTAGATAATTTCAATCGCTGTCATTTCATTTATTCATCCGTTTCTATCGAACCAAACGTGCACTCTCCCTGAGTAACCAAATCTTTAATTGAAATATTTTAACTATAAAAAATTAATATAATTTGAATTTAACATGACATATTTCGTAGTCTTAAACGCTATCTGTTTGGCGAATCACACACCTGCAAGTGTTTTTTTTTTTTTTTTAAAGATTAATGTAAAGTTAATTTATTTCCATTAAAACACTTATCTAAACCACGCTGATAGAATGGTTCAGAAATATAAAAAAAATTCTTATTATTAGGTTGGTGAAAAAATAATGTCGTTTTTGACGTATATATATATATATATATATATGCAAAGGATGAAGAATTGCTGTTTTCTGGTCGGACATACTTATCGTTGGCTGGTTTTGAGCTTGAACTATGTTTTAGTAGCTCCTTACATCAATTGCTTTATGTATTGTCTGGAGCAATTTCCATAAAAGAAATACTTAGATAAGTAACCATTTGACAATACCCGTGTAACAGAATGAGACGAGAAACTTGCAATTTAGCATAAATTACCGAGGAAGGACTCAAAATCAAAATATAAAAAAAATAAAGTAGGCTTGAAAATTTTTCACGTTCCATTCTGTGTTAGGATTTTTTTTATAACATCAGTCAATGGACAATGTCAATAAGAATCTGGCAAACAACCGAATTATAGATTAGCATTTCATAAACAAATCTGAATTCATGAGACAAATGAGTATGGCGTAAACTACGACACAAGCGATATAGTAAGATTTTTACAAGGGGGTCACCACTTATCAAGACCCGAAAGCCACAGGAGGATAAGAGTTAATGGATGTACGGTGGAAACCTGGACAATATTGTAATAATCGTTGGTGGTGAAAATTGAGTAGAATTTGATTTTTCAAGAGGAAGGTTCGACACGGATTTGTTTACATTGAACTTGAAGACGGCCACATTGTAGCCAGCTGGAAAGTAGGCACTCGGAACAGAGTTCCACATGCAGCCAGTTCTAGGAAAGAAACTTTGTTCATTAAATTTTTGTTTAGATTTAGACACAGATAGAGATGGGGGAAATTGTTGATAGTGGTTGTAGCTAGATGAGTGGGGTTTGTTGCGAAAGTTTAGCAAGGGGGATTATAGATTGGAGCCCAGACGAGCACTTACCATTAAAATAATGATAGAGATTGCAGGGAAGAGAAAAAGGCATCGGATAGATAAACAGATAGAGAGAGAATAAATAAGGCAACACCCGGGTGTACTGCTTCGCTTGCCTTAAAGACGTTTTCAATCAAAAACTAGGTAAACAAAGGCACATACATACACAATAGCTATACGTCCACTGACCACTGACTGCTGACAGTACGTTGTAGTCTCTTAAATAAAGCATGAATGAATTGTCAGCAAACCCGTGCTTCATGAGACATGGACAAATAAATCAGAAGAACACAAGTTTGCAAACACACTGCAGTGGGGTTCGAAAAGCGTGGGATTAATTTACTGCTAAGATTACCGGTATATACCGCGTGCACAAACAAAATGGCGTTTTCTATATTATGATATAGCGCTGAGTCTCTCTTTAACAACATTTCCCCCAAAATATTACCTATGTATAAGTCGAACCCCTAAAATAACCTTAAAATCGCCTCCCAGAAATTCGACTTATACGGTATATATTCAAGTAGATTGTTTTGCGAAACTCAATATATTGTTGTAGTTCATTCTCCCTAGTTGCTATTATTCCTAGTTAATTGCTTTGTTGATTGTTGGTAGTTTCTGGTTAGTTTTTGTTAGTACACACAATACAAAACAAAAAAAGAAAATATGCGCGGTTTTTCAATGGGAGGCTTAATAATAATTGGAATAGCTCTTGCAATGTTCACTCTCTAGACGTGGCTATAGGCCTAAGTTTGATATAATGTATTCGGTGATGATATGACGTTTTTTTAGTAGATTAGGGAATGTAGTGTTTACGAGATGTCGTTCTCCCCTAAGTTCAACTAGTTTTAACAATTTAATGACAACTGTTTAATGAAACTATTTAATGGCACTTAATGCACACATTCACATTATTACGGTATATTACGGCTCGTGCAATCTATGCGTTTACGTTATTAAGTTAAGAATGGGAATGTTAGAATTTAGTCTATTGTTAAATTCTTTTAGAAATATTTAGATATTGTTTATATCGTAAAAAGAATTGATTGTTCATTCTTTTAGAAAACTGAATAATAAAAATGTCAGCTAAAGAATGAACAATAAAAATTAAAAATATATTGTTAAAAAATAGGTTAGAATTATATGTTGAGAATTCTTTTGTTGTTAAAAGTGTGTTTGGAAAAACATGCATAGCCACGTGAATTGGTCACGTTTGGGAAACACACTTCTGACGTCATAGACGAAGGGGGATTCTCAATATAGGAGCTAGAGTTAGTCAGTCAGAGAAGAGTCGGGAGTCAGTAGAAGAGTAGAGTTGAGAGCAGTTGAGTTGGGTTGAGTTGGAGTCAGTCCTTTGGAAGCGAAAGGAAGAACATTAAACTATGTAGATCCCAAATTTGAATTCCTGACGTCATCAGCATTTCACCGGTCCAGTAAATAAAGAATCATCATTGTGTTTTTGTAACTGTTGTCATGTGTCATCTTTCAACACTCAAAAGGTAATGTGTTAATCATTTATAACGAACTCTTGTGTAAAGCCTTTCAAGTATTATGTGTCCCCACCATCATCATAAGTGAAGTATCTCCTCCTCTCTAATATATGTTATAGGAACTGATATATAAATGCCTCCTCACCTTTTTGTTAAGAACTTGTATACATCTCCAGTATATATATATATATACATATATATATATGTATATATATATATATATATATGTATTTATAAAGTCCCAAGCATCCCAGAACTGTGTAAATATCTCTTTCCCTTATCATCACTATCGTTATATCCATTATATAGATGGCCCCAAAACAATTTATAATATGTCTTACAAAAAAAGACGACCAAAAAGGAAATTATCTGTGCAAGAAAAAGCCATGAGACGGACTATTTAACTTGTCTTGAATCTGCAGTCGACTTATACACAGGTAATACCTAAAATGATGCAATTTTTGGTCTTAAAATGCACATCGACTTATACACAAGATCGACTTATACACAAAATCGACTTATACACAAAATCGACTTATACACAAAATCGACTTATATACAAGATCGACTTATACACAAAATCGACTTATACACAAGATCGACTTATACACAAAATCGACTTATACACAAGATCGACTTATACACAAAATCGACTTATACACAAAATCGATTTATACACAAGATCGACTTATACACAAAATCGACTTATACACAAAATCGACTTATACACAAGATCGACTTATACACAAGTATATATGATAAATGGGAATTACTGGCGACAAACCAGTGTCCTGAGATGAGATTGTCTAGGCTATTTGTCCCATCTAATTATAAAACTAGGACATATTATAGACTCTACGTCAATTAGGTTACTGTGAATTCTGATAGTGGTTCATTAAAATTGTGGGGTCTGCGTTCGTAGCTGGTCCACAAAGTATGGAAATAAAAAATTAAAAAAAAAAATAACCGTTTACAAGTGTTTTTGATATAGATGTAAATAAGAATACTTTGATACGTGTGTTTTAACTTAAATAGGGATGGCATAATAAAATTGTGGGGTCTGCGTTCGCGTCTGACCTCCATAGAATGGAAATAGGCACACACTTTAATAAAGACTTTTCATATCTATCTGTGTAAGTATACTTTGATAACTATGTTTCAGTTTAAAGAAATATGGTATAATAAAATTATGGGGTGTTCGTTCGCGCCTGACCTCCATAGAATGTAAATATGTCACAAAGTTTAACAAGGTTTTTTAATATAGATCCACAGAATATTGTGATAAGTGTTTCAGTGTGAACAGGTATGATATAATAAATTACGGGGTTTATCTATTTTATTTTTACTTTCATCATATTTTGCTTTGGTTTTGATACCACCAAATTTGAAGCTATCTCTTTACAACCCTACCTTTTCATAACCTATCATACTTTCATAAATCAAAGTCCATTTTCTGTAGGCTGTTTTGGAACCCAGTCAACGACGGGTACTTTTGCTAGTATATATATATATATATATATATATATATATATATATATATATATATATATATATATATATATATATATATATATATATATATAATTATTTAAATGGATAAAATCTGACAATAAGGATTTTAAAATGAAAGCTTACAGACCTAGAGACTCGATGTTTCGCCCGTCTTATGCGGGCTTTCTCGAGAGGAATGGTCATTTAAATTTCATATATATATATATATATATATATATATATATATATATATATATATATATATATATATATATATATATATATACATTTGGTGGACGACAGTTTGTTTAAATAGACATCTGGCGAGATAATTTACGGGCACCGCTCCCGTGGGTAGATCGGTAGAACTGCTGACTGTCAACGCGATGGTTCTAGGTTCAATCCACGGCTTGGGAGAGGTGCTAGTCTAGCAGCACTGATGAGAAATAGAAAATTGTCTCTGTAATAATAAATACGAAATCTTCACACACACACACACATACAAACACATACACTCTCTCTCTCCCTCCCTCTCTCTCTCTCTCTCTCTCTCTCGAAGCAAACATACGCATATAACTATACCTACTGTATATTACTCACAAACATACACAGGCACTGAAAACAGACAATAACTATAGAGATAGACAAGAATATGATAAATAAATAAATAAAATAAAATAAAAATAAAAAAATAAATAAAAAATTAAAATAAATAAACAAATAAATAAACATAAACATGGACAAAATAGATAAATAAACAAATAAATAAAAATAAAAAATAAATATGTACATATAAATATATATATATTCATATTTATTTTTTATTTTTATTTATTTGTTTATTTATTTATTTTGTTTATTTTTATTTTCATTTATTTGTTTATTTATTTTATTTTTTATTTTATGTTTATGTTTATTTTATTTATTTATTTAATTTATCTTATTCTTGTCTATCTTTATAGTTATTGTCTGTTTTCAGTGCGTGTGTATGTTTGTGAGTAATATACAGTGAGCGGTGTATATCCACTCCTGAGTATAGGTATGTACGTATGTTTGCTTCTAGTGTGTGTGTGTGTGTGTGTGTGTGTGTGTGTGTGTGTGTGTGTGTGTGTGTGTGTGTGTGTGTGTGAATTGAAATACACCGGTCAGCACTCAATAGCCATGAGGAATGTTTTTAATTATTGACCGCAAGACAAAAATACTAGATTCTCAAGTACCTTATACCGTAAAAACCAAAAGATGGGATAGATAAACTTCAAAAAGGAATATAAAAAAGGGAAGTAAAAAAGAAGAGGTTTATTATGTTCAAAGGCCTTACTTACCCTCTCCCCACTCATAACCCCCACCCATGTTACATTCTAAATTTGTAAACGAAATAAGAAAATGGTTTTGTTTGAAATATCAGTTCTCGACGATAATTCTTGACCTGAAGACGTAATCCCCCAATGCGGGCGATTACAGAAACATGTATGCACATATGTAGCCATCAATGTTTGTATAAATAAATTTCATATACCTGCTCTGTTTACTCATTGAGCACTCTTTGGTAGACACATATTGTTTCATTGGATGTACTTCTAGGAAACTAAACTCTACTGGCTATATATATATATATGTATATGATTATTTAAATGGATAAAATCCGACAATATGGATTTTAAAATGGAGGCTGAGAGATCTAGAGGCTCGACGTTTCGCCCGTCTTATGCGGCCTTTCTCAAGAGGAATGGTCATTTAAATTTCATATATATATATATATATATATAAGATAGAAAATTGTCTCTGTAATAATCAATACGAAATCTTCATGAATTAAAATACATTTAAGCGTACAACCGATAAAGTTGTCGCCTCAAAGAAAACAACACTACAGCTTTATTTTAAAACTTTTATTGAAAAGAAAAATCAATTCAGGTAACTTGATTATGCAGTAGAGCTGAAATCTATTCAATGTAGCCGTCTTCAGCTTCAATCGCCACCTTTACATGAGTCTGGAACTGTGAGCATGCCTTTTCCACAAATACCAGTGGGAGCTCAGCGAATACTCGGCGGATGGCGGTGATCAGGCTGGTTTTGCTATTGTGCGAGGCTATGTTGGTGATGTTCTCTAAGTATGACCAAAGTTGTCCAGCGGTTCAGGTCGGGAGAGGAGGGGGCCAGTGAGAGAAGGATACAAAGTCGTAGTACTCCTTATAAAACAAACCCTGGGTTTCTTTGAACTTGTTGGCCAATGCAGTGTCCTGCTGTCACATGCGTGATCAGCCAGCAGCCACCTGGTTGCATCAGGAGATCACCACACTCTTCATCGCATCCAGATATATTTTGGTATTGACTTTCAAGCCGACTTCGAAGATGTGAGATGGCATGATGTGACCCTTGCTTGAAACTACACCAAAGACCATAACCGTGGCTGGAAACTTTGTTTTAATCACTCTGGGCACGCCCCTGTTACTCGTGGCAATTCAGCGATATATTTTGAGGGTGCTGGCAATGGTCCTGTTGTCATAACTTGGATCGGTAGAGAGCATGAGTTGTACAGTGGCACATCTTCGATCTCGCTCGTTGAATATTATATCACTTTCAAGCCCCTGTCGTTCTTGGAATGTGTACACAACTGGCCAACTACAAAAAAAAAAAGCAAAGAAAACCGGTTTTGATAAAACGGAAATGGAATCATTTCGGCTTTTCTAGGGCGACAATTTAATCGTTCTGCCTTGTATTTTATGACCGGACAAGTGCTGGTGTCGCCGCTAGTATACTAATAGAAAATAACATATAATGAATTCAATTTATTTTCTTGCGTTGACATGTCCTTCATTGAGAGGGTTCGTTTTAATGATAGAAGAACAAGTATCCGTTTCTACAGAAAAATAAACATTTTATTGACTATTTTTCACTTTAAAAAATAAAGTGAATATGTCTCTGACTTGAGGCATGATATGCAAGCACATGGCATTAGTCTGTGGTGACAGGCAGCCACGAAACAAGGAACTTACGTGCTCTGTTAAAATATCGGTACCGTTAATTTACCCGGTTCGAGCTGCCATGTACAATTCATTTAAGTCTCAGGCAAAGTTCTAACTCTCTTAAACCAATTGGTAATTTGTACGCCTGATAGCAAGATTAAGTAAAAGGCGGGCCGTAATCACGAGTGGCAGTGTGATTTATTGACGTTGGCATCTTAACACGACAACATTCTGTCTGGCTATTATCTCGACGACTTTGACGTATTCGAATGACCAAACTCGTTTCGTCTCTTTGCTTATCTCGTAGCAACATTACGCATGCTATATAGAAGTTCTTTTTTCTTTACTTTTATCACCCCAAACATGGCGTATTGCCACTCGGAACGTAAAGGGCTACTATTTGGGATCGTGTCTAACATGAGACGCTGGGGAGTTGAGTAGCAAGATGTCTGTTCACATTACATTTAAACTTCCGTAGGTTAGTACAATCAGGGAAGCAGAAAATAGGAAGGGAATTACAAAGTTTAGCAGTTTGAAGCAAGAAACTATTAGAGTAGAAGGTTTACGGGCATCTACGGGCCTCACCAGTGAAGGGGTGGGACTTTACTGCTTTTTGAGTTAGAAGCATGTACAGCGAGGGGGGCACAAATGCTAAGAGTTCATCAGAGCACATTCCATTAAAGTGCTTATTAAACAAGCACAGGGATGTAATATTACAACGATGATACAGAGGTTTGAGCTTGGCTGACAATGCAGGGTTTATTAGATTGGAGAGCTTATTTTTGACCCTGTCTAAGAGTGGTAGATGCACCAGCCCAGATGTGGTAACAATACCCTATGCATCAGCGAATTGTGTCTTTGTAAATATATTGGATGCTCTCTGGTGTAAGTAACTTTCTATTACGGTACAGGGAGCCTACCTTCTTTTGCAGCAGCCTTGGCAATGTCTTCAATGTGTTTGTTTCAATTCATGTTGCTTATGAATGTTAGGGCGTGGAATTTGAAAGATAGGCTCTCGGTAGAATGTTATTTGTCATAAGGAAATAACTCACGAAATCGGTCAGAACTTTTTTTGCAGTCAAATAAAACGTCATTAACCAGGCTCGATGATCAATGTGTAGCTACTGTCACCACATATCAAGACCAAAAGCAACTCAAAGATAAGGATCAATCAGATGACATGATCGCCAGGTAAAAATGAAAAATATGATGAGAGGTTTCACACTGATTATTGTAAGGAAATAAGTTTTATTAATTGTGAAAAATGCTTGTTGACGATCATGTTGTAATCTACAAGGAAGCAGTCCGATGTAGCAATGTGTTCCACGGATAGGAAGCCCTTGGAAAGAAACTCTGTTCATGGAAATTAAGCCTGACACTAGACAGGCGGAGGAAAAATGGACACTTTCTTTCTGTTGTGATATATTCCTTCTTCTTGGCAGAACTCTGTTCCGTCTGCCTGCTTCCCTCCGGACTACAACTTGGATGTCTTCAAGTCCAATATTAACAAATTCCTAATGAACCGCCCCCTTAAGTAAACATTTCAGCAAATCTCCTCACTAACGTAATGTACTTGCAATAACCCTTATCCCTGAGTGGCTTCCGGGCCTTGATAAGTGGTGATCACTGTGTAAAAAAAAAAAAAAAAAAAAAAAAAACTTCGCAAACGAAGATTCTATCAAGGGGTTTTTCCATGTCGACTGCAGGCACACTTGTGGCTGACAAGCCCGATGTGGGACAAACAGGTTCGGCCACATTGGCTGCAGTCAAAAGTCACGTCAGGTGTGGCTGCTGAGGCTTCCCGAATCTTTTTCCTGCAGCGCTTCTCCCGCAGATTCTGTGTGCGGGAGATCTCAAAGGAGGCGACAGTCTGGTGGACAGTATGTCACAAGCTAACACGGTCAGCAGTGAGAGTAGACCACTGGAGATGGTCAATGTGGCAGTCACCGAGGGATTTCTTCACAGATTTTTTATATCTTTTCTTCGGTACTCCTCTGTGACAAGGCCAGTAGAGAGTTTGTCATATAGGACTATCTTGGGCAGGCGATGATCCTCCATTCTGGAGATGTGCCGGACCCAGCGTAGCTATGACTTCAGCAGCGTGGCCTCGATGCTGATGATTTCTGCCCGCTCGATGACCTCAACATTGGTGACATGGTCACTCCAGTGGACGTTGAGAATGGTGCGGAGACAGTGCTGATAAAAATGCTCGAGGAGTCGTAATTAGTGGCGGTAAATTGTCTAGGACTCAGAGCCGTACAGGAGGGTGGAGAGTACTACGGCTCTGTACACACTGATTTTTGTGCAATTTTTTAAGTGTCAGTTTTTCCAAACTCTGTTGTACAATCTTCCAAAAGCGCTGTTTGCTTTGGCCAGTCTGTTGTCTATTTCTTAGTTGAGTTTGGCATTTGATGTGATGGTACACCTCTGGTAGCTAAACTGATGAACGGTCTTCAGCTTAGTCAATAGTGATGTGATATATTGGGTTGGTGCAAAAATAATGTCGCTTTTTGACGTTCAACCTATATATGTATAAACGACATTATCTTTGCACCAACCTAATACATGAAGTTGCTTGGTAATGCAGAGGGTTTCACTGGCGTAAATAGCATTTAGGTAACGTTTGGGTAACTTCCGAGCAACAAGTAATTTTTACTTTGAACAACCAGCGGTTCATTTTCACCAAACGAGTAATCTTTACCTTACTCCCAACAAGTGGCAAAACTTCAATAAACGGTTCGCGTTCGCGTTCGCAAAAAAAAAAAAAAAAAAAAAAAATTCAGACAATGTGCTCGGCGATTCCTAGCTTGACGAATTCAATTTCTTAACATTCGTCGTATATCGATCAATCAGGAATATGTTTTGTATTATTTGGACTGTTCGGACTATTGTTCTCATCTTAGTTGTATTTCTCACAATGTTTCGGCCGATGTAACCTTCGACCGTCTTTAGGTGCGTTCACCCTGGGTATTATTGGTGAACAGTGAAAACTTTCTCTTTTCTTTTTTTCCAACGAACATAGTGGTTAGAAATTCTGAACGCAAATAGCACCTGTTTTTTTTTTTTTTTTTTTTTTTTTTTTTTTTTTAATAAATCCGGGTCATTTTATATATATTTTTTTTTTTTTATGATGTTTCTATATTTTTGTGACTATGACTGATAATTATTTTGAGTATTATTTGAATCGTTTGGACTATTGTTCTCATATTGGAAGTTTTTCTCACAACGTTTCAGCCGATGTAACCTCCGAACTTCTTCAGATGCATTCACACTTGATGTTATTGATGAACAGTAAAAATAATAATAGAATAATTGTCACAGTTAGTTTTGGGATTTCTGTGTAATTTACTTATCATGATTATATTTTGTTATTTTGTACTATTAATAAACTCTACAAATGCATTGAGCACTGCTTAAGTAAATACTGAAATTAATATATATATATATATATATATATATATATATATATATATATATATATATATATATATATACGTTTTATTTTTTATTACCGTATCTTTCTGTGAAGTTACATTATTGTTTCAGCTACCCGGCCGTTTTTTTGACCGTCTGTAGCATTCTCAGACTTTTACAGAAATGTTCGCTCATCCCAAAATAGCGAACATTTCTGCAAAAGTCTGAGGAAGCTACAGACGGCCAAAAAAACGGCCAAGTAGCTGAAACAATAATGTAACTTAACAGAAAGATACGGTAATAAAAAATAAGACGCATATCTGCTCTACAATGGTATTGAGCACTTCCTTCAGTTTTTATTAATTACCATTCCCACCATATATATATATATATATATATATATATATATATATATATATATATATATATATATACTTTCAATATATTATTTTATGATAAAAATATGGAATATAAAACATACTATAACATTTTTTCAATCAATATTTATAATTTTAACACCTACATACACAAGTGTTTCGTGCTTATGCAATCAGCAATGCAGTGATAATTACTGCTGGTCGATACTCGAACCCAGACAACAAAGTCAACCTTGGCTTTGCAGTCTAGCGCTCAACGTCCTCGCCATCAGTAATTAATCCTTAAACGAAAGTGAATTAAGATACTTTTAAGGCCTCATATATATACACACACACATGCGCGCACACACACACACACACACACACACACACACACACACACACACACACACACACACACACACACACATATATATATATATATATATATATATATATATATATATATATATATATATATATATACAGGGTGTCCGTAAAGTTACTATACAGTCTTATTGTATTATATTTGTATTAATAGTTAATATTTATTTTTTTACAGGTTTATTTAATCAAGCATGCCACGCAAGCTAATTTTGGAAGAGCGCAAATTTATTTTGAAGCGATATTGGAAAACAGAAAACGCGCAGAATGTAATTCGTGATTGTAAGACTGTATAGTAACTTTACGGACACCCTGTATATATATACGAGCAAACAGTTAATAAAACATGTTAAAAAACACTTTGAAATGAGTTAAAAAACATATTTAATCTGAAAAGGAAACACTAGATAAGTGGATAGTCCTTAATCCGCGGAGTTTCGAAGAAATACTTTCCTTCTCATCAGAGGGTAGGAATTAGCAAAATGCGGGATCAGATTTTGCATACAAAAATATTTGATGAAACAACAAGTAAGTCAAAGATCTTACTTGATAACAAAAAAAGTGAAGCAGAAGGAATATGGTGAAGAAAAAGGTGATTACACATGAATGGATAGTCTGGTGGAAGATAAATAATCCAGTGAGGATGAAATCCAAATATATAAATTCAAGAAAGTTAATTGAATTTCCATTTTCACAAGTAAAATCCAAGGAAATCCCGTAATAATCCATAATAATCCAAAAGCAGAAATCCATGGAACGATTCACAGAAATGTGTACAAGGAAAAAAGGAAACAATTCCAATAATATTAATAAAAGAAAAATAAGATATGCTTTTCGCTCTGCTGCCGAGACATACTGTATTAACAAAACAAAGTATTCAAAAAAGGAATTGGTAGCAACAAAAGGTGTATTTCATTGTAAGTTACAATTGTTTCAAGACCGATTGGACAATTTCAAGCATTATGGCGTTTGAAAATTTTCACATAACCAGCCTTTCTTCAAACTTCTTGAATAAAAAACACTTTTACAATAAAACATTATTTAAAGAAATTTCCCTTCTTTTTTTCACTTTTTGAGTGGATTGCTGTACTAAGAATATAAGAAACATGCATTTTCTCTTTTTATTAGATTTTTCCATTGCACCAAATTGAGCCACAGCAACGCGTGGCAGGGTACAGCTAGTTAATTTATAAATATAAGAAACTTAATATATTATCAAAAATAGGTTTTAAAAATAGACATTTTTATAAATTTATATATTTTATAATTTTTAATAAAATATGAACATACAGTTTTTGTAAGACATTTCATTCATTAAGACAAGTTTTGAGTTTATTAAAAAAATTTAAAAAATTTGTAAGAAAAAATAGTTTTCTCAAAATTCGCGCACATTTTATAAATGGATGATCATTTTTTATTAAAAATACAAACGTGTTTTTTTGTTTAAAAACCTCAGTTTTGTGTTATCATAAGTGTTTATATTTATTTCAATTGTAAAAAAAATATTTCGTCTTATTATATGTTTCTTATATTCATTTTAATTATTAAAAAAAAACTATTTTTTGTTATACTAAGTTTTTATATAAATTTTAAGTGTTTTATAAAACTATTTTGCGTTATTATAAGTTTCTTATGTTTATTTTAATTCTTTACAAAAACCTTTTTCGTGTTATTATAAGCTTCTTATTATCTTAATTGTTTAAAAAAAAACTATTTTGTGTTATTATAAATTTCTTATATAAATGTAAAAGTAACTGCTTTGTGTTATAACTGTTTTATATTATTTTAATTGTTTAAAAAACTATTTTGTGTTCTTATAGGTTTCTTATAATTATGTTAGTTGTTTAAAAACTGTTTTGGTGTTTATTTTAATTGTTTAAAAACGTTACTTCATGTTATAAGTTTCTTATTATTTTAATTGTGCAAAAGTATTTTGTGTTATTATAGTTTCTTATATTTTTATTGTTTAAAACTTATTTTTCTTAATCTAAGTTTCTTATGTTAATTTAAATTGTTTAAAAGACTATTTTGTTTCTGATATTTAATTTAACTGGTTAAGAAACTATTCTTGTTATTATAATTTTCTTATAATTTTTATTGTTTATAAAACTATTTTCTTTTATTTTAAGTTTCTTATATTTATTTTAATTTAAAAAAAACTATTTTGTGTTATTTTAAGTTTCTTATATTTTTTAATTTAAAAAAACTATTTTGTGTTATTTTAAGCTTCTTATATTTATTTTAATTTAAAAAAACTATTTTGTGTTATTTTAAGTTTCTTATATTTATTTTGATTAAAAAAAACTATTTTGTGTTATTTTAAGTTTCTTATATTTATTTAAATTTAAAAAAAAACTATTTTGTGTTATTTTAAATTTCTTTTTTTTCTTTTTTTTTTTTTATTACATTTTCACCCCAAACAAGGCAAATTGCCACTTTGGTGTAGGGGGCTACTCTCAGGGGCAACAACTACTGGGGTACTATGTAGGGATTTGGGCAGCAAGGTGTCGGTTCACGTTACACTTGAACTTCTGCATGTCAGTACTGTTGGGGAAGCAGGGACCTGGAATGGAATTCCAGAGTCTTGCGGTTCTGGGGAAGAAACTATTGGAGTAAAAAGATCTTTTACATCTAGGGACCTCTACAGTGTGGGGGTGGGATCTAGTAGCCTGTCGGGTTTGTCGAGGGTGCTCGCGTCGTGGGGGCACAAGTGATTGCAGTTCGTCAGAGCACTCACCACTAAAATACTTGTAGAAAAGGCAGAGGGATGCAACATTTCGTCGATGGGACAGAGGCTGAAGCTTAGATGCCAGTTCAGGGCCTATCAGGTTTGCGACTCTCTTTTGAACCTTGTCAAGGAGCGAGAGACTAGTAGCCGATGCACCAGCCCAGATGTGGCAGCAATACTCCATACATGGGCGAATGGTGGCCTTATAGAGGTACAGGATACTTTCGGGTGTTAGTAGTTTTCTAGCACGGTAGAGAGAGCCTACCTTTCTTGCAGCGGCCCTGGCAATGCCTTCAATGTAATTGTTCCAACTCATGTTTCCTGTGAACGTTAGGCCAAGGAGTTTGAAAGATGGACTCTCAGATAAAGAGTCGTTGGCCATTGCTATGGGTGGTAGAGAGGGTTTCTTGTAATTATTGAATGAAACTAGTTTAGTCTTGGCAGCATTGAACGCGACCAACCACTTTTGTCCCCATTCCACTACAGATTGGAGGTCTTCCTCTAGTGTTTCTGCCATTTCTTTAGAAATGTGTTCATTCGTCTTCCTGTCGTGTCTGCCATAGAGTGTAGTGTCATCAGCATATATACCCATCTCAGAGGCAATGTTGTCGGGGAGGTCATTTATGAATATCAGGAACAATAGAGGTCCAAGGATAGAACCCTGGGGCACTCCCGCATTTATATCATATTGTTTAGATGTGCGACCGTCGAGGACTACCTGGATTTTTCTCTTATCTAAGAAGGATTTAATTATGTTAAGTATTCTACCAGTGATACCGTATGATCTGATTTTACTGAGGAGACCCTCATGCCATACCCTGTCAAAAGCCTTAGATATATCTAGAGCTACCGCTCTGCCTTCCCCCGCTTTGTCCAGTGAATGGTATATACGTTCAGAGATCACAGTGAGGATGTCTGCTGTGGAACGGGCTTGTCTAAATCCATATTGTTTGTCAGTCAGTAGTTTAGCATCTGTAAGATGATGGACTAGAGCATGGTTAATTATGGTCTCAAATATTTTGGCAAAAAGTGGGAGGAGGCTAATGGGGCGATAATTTGATGGGTCAGTTCTTTCGCCAGAATTCTTGAATACTGGTACAACAGAAGCAGTTTTCCAACAGCCCAGAAAGCAGGCTTCATTAAGACATTTGTTGTAGAGTTTGGAGAGAACTGGAGCTACTTCGGCTGAGCACTTTTTTAATAGCACAGCTGGGATAAGATCGGGTCCACATGCTTTTGAGGTGTCAAGGTTTTTTATGATAGCATGCACCTGAGCAGGGGTGGTTTTCAGATCGTCTAGTGTGGCGTCTGTCCGCATAGGAAAGTCAGGTAGGGGGTGGTTGGAAGGGTCCAGTGTGGAGTTTGAGGCAAACCGACTGGCAAGCATGTTAGCCATGTCGGTTGCTGAGGAGACAACCTCGTGATTGTTGGTTAGTGGGGGAATTGTTGATTGCCCATTATTTACTACACTGTTGTAGATTTTCCAGAAGTCTCGAGTTCCTAGTTTTTGTGCTTCGATGCGCTTTTTAGTGGTTTCCGTAAATTCTCTCTTAGCTGTCGCTATTTCTTTCTTAACGTTATTTCTAGCTTCTATATACTTCAGTCTGTTTGAACTGGACTTATGTCGGTTAAACCTACGGTATGCATGCTGCTTTTGAGTAATGGCAGTTGCACAAGTCGACGTAAACCATTGGGGAGAGTGGGGCTTACTATAAAATTTCCGCATGGGAACATGCGCTTCGATTGCAGTTTTGAACCAGTCAGTGGTCTCGTTTGCACATTGTTCAGCAGGGGGAGAGAAAATATTTTTCCATGGAGCATCTCTAATTAGTTCCCTGATGGCTTCCCAGTCAGCCTTATTATAATATTTCGTTGTTTTGAGCACTGGCTCTTCAGTTTTGGGTCTAGAGTTTAGGGCGATTTCAACCATTATCACTGCATGATCAGCGTTCCCGAGTGGGCTGTGGGCCTTCGTTATGCAGTCATCGGGAACTGTGGTCAAAAACAGATCTAGAAGTGATGCGTGTTGTTCTTCCTGGTCAGGGAAACGGGTTGGAAACGTAACAATTTGTGATAGGGAGTGAGATATAGCGAAGCTATGGGTTGTGCTGCCCGCTGCATCTGTGTGAGTAGAGAATCCAAGCCAGTTTTTGTGGTGGACATTAAAGTCACCAAACACATGTATTTGTGCGCTAGTGTCGAGGGACAGTGCCGTGTCTATGTTGTCAGATACTTTGTTTATTATGGAGCAGTCCTGAGTCGAGGGAGAGCGGTAGAGAAAATAATAGTAGCTAATACTGTGTTGCACGTTTAGTCTAAAGCACATAAAGGCTTGATCATCTGTTTCTAGGTTTGTTTCTCTAGTCAAGGGAAGGGTATTACGAATGTAAACTCCAAGTCCGTGCATATGTCTGTCAGAGTCCTTACGGCAGAGTGGGAGATATCCAGGCATGTTAAAGTGGTTAGAGGGAATGGAGGAGTGTAGGTTAGTCTCACTTAGTGCTAAGATATCCGGGGTATTTGTTAAGAGAAATGCTATATATATATTTATTTTAATTAAAAAAAAACTATTTTGTGTTATTTTAAGTTTCTTATATTTATTTTAATTTAAAAAAAACTATTTGGTGTTATTTTAAGCTTCTTATATTTATTTTAATTTTGAAAAAACTATTTTGTGTTATTTTAAGTATCTTATATTTATTTTAATTTAAAAAAAAACTATTTTGTGTTATTTAAAGCTTCTTATATTTATTTTAATTTAAAAAAAACTATTTTGTGTTATTTTAAGCTTCTTATATTTATTTTAATTTAAAAAAACTATTTTGTGTTATTTTAAGTATCTTATATTTATTTTTATTTAAAAAAGACTATTTTGTGTTATTTTAAGTATCTTATATTTATTTTAATTTTAAAAAAACTATTTTGTGTTATTTTAAGTATCTTATATTTATTTTAATTTTAAAAACTATTTTGTGTTATTTTAAGTTTCTTATATTTATTTTAATTTAAAAATACTATTTTGTGTTATTTTAAGTATCTTATATTTATTTTAATTTAAAAAAAAAAACTATTTTGTGTTATTTTAAGCTTCTTATATTTATTTTAATTTTGAAAAAACTATTTTGTGTTATTTTAAGTATCTTATATTTATTTTAATTAAAAAACTATTTTGTGTTATTTAAAGCTTCTTATATTTATTTTAATTTAAAAAAACTATTTTGTGTTATTTTTAGCTTCTTATATTTATTTTAATTTAAAAAACTATTTTGTGTTATTTTTAGTTTCTTATATTTATTTTAATTTAAAAAAGACTATTTTGTGTTATTTTAAGTATCTTATATTTATTTTAATTTAAAAAAAACTATTTTGTGTTATTTTAAGTATCTTATATTTATTTTAATTTAAAAAAACTATTTTGTGTTATTTTAAGCTTCTTATATTTATTTTAATTTAAAAATACTATTTTGTGTTATTTTAAGCTTCTTATATTTATTTTAATTAAAAAAACTATTTTGTGTTATTTTAAGTATCTTATATTTATTTTAATTTTAAAAACTATTTTGTGTTATTTTAAGTTTCTTATATTTATTTTAATTTTAAAAACTATTTTGTGTTATTTTAAGTTTCTTATATTTATTTTAATTTAAAAAACTATTTTGTGTTATTTTAAGTATCTTATATTTATTTTAATTTAAAAAAAAACTATTTTGTGTTATTTTAAGTATCTTATATTTATTTTAATTTAAAAAAACTATTTTGTGTAATTTTAAGTATCTTATATTTATTGTAATTTAAAAAAAACTATTTTGTGTTATTTAAAGCTTCTTATATTTATTTTAATTTAAAAAAATATTTCGTGTTATTTTAAGCCTCTTATATTTATTTTAATTTAAAAAAAACTATTTTGTGTTATTTTAAGCTTCTTATATTTATTTTAATTTAAAAAACTATTTCGTGTTATTTTAAGCCTCTTATATTTATTTTAATTTAAAAAAAACTATTTTGTGTTATTTTAAGTATCTTATATTTATTTTTATTTAAAAAAACTATTTTGTGTTATTTTAAGTATCTTATATTTATTTTAATTTTAAAAAAACTATTTTGTGTTATTTTAAGTATCTTATATTTATTTTAATTTTAAAAACTATTTTGTGTTATTTTAAGTTTCTTATATTTATTTTAATTTAAAAAAACTATTTTGTGTTATTTTAAGTATCTTATATTTATTTTAATTTAAAAAAAAACAATTTTGTGTTATTTTAAGCTTCTTATATTTATTTTAATTTTGAAAAAACTATTTTGTGTTATTTTAAGTATCTTATATTTATTTTAATTTTAAAAAAACTATTTTGTGTTATTTTTAGCTTCTTATATTTATTTTAATTTAAAAAACTATTTTGTGTTATTTTTAGTTTCTTATATTTATTTTAATTTAAAAAAGACTATTTTGTGTTATTTTTAGCTTCTTATATTTATTTTAATTTACAAAACTATTTTGTGTTATTTTTAGTTTCTTATATTTATTTTAATTTAAAAAAGACTATTTTGTGTTATTTTAAGTATCTTATATTTATTTTAATTTTAAAAAAACTATTTTGTGTTATTTTAAGTATCTTATATTTATTTTAATTTAAAAAAACTATTTTGTGTTATTTTAAGCTTCTTATATTTATTTTAATTAAAAAATACTATTTTGTGTTATTTTAAGCTTCTTATATTTATTTTAATTAAAAAAACTATTTTGTGTTATTTTAAGTATCTTATATTTATTTTAATTTTAAAAACTATTTTGTGTTATTTTAAGCTTCTTATATTTATTTTAATTTTAAAAACTATTTTGTGTTATTTTAAGCTTCTTATATTTATTTTAATTTAAAAAACTATTTTGTGTTATTTTAAGTATCTTATATTTATTTTAATTTAAAAAAAACTATTTTGTGTTATTTTAAGTATCTTATATTTATTTTAATTTAAAAAAACTATTTTGTGTTATTTTAAGTATCTTATATTTATTTTTATTTAAAAAAGACTATTTTGTGTTATTTTAAGTATCTTATATTTATTTTAATTTTAAAAAAACTATTTTGTGTTATTTTAAGTATCTTATATTTATTTTAATTTAAAAAACTATTTTGTGTTATTTTAAGTATCTTATATTTATTTTAATTTAAAAAAAAAAACTATTTTGTGTTATTTTAAGCTTCTTATATTTATTTTAATTTTGAAAAAACTATTTTGTGTTATTTTAAGTATCTTATATTTATTTTAATTTAACAAAAACTATTTTGTGTTATTTAAAGCTTCTTATATTTATTTTAATTTAAAAAAAACTATTTTGTGTTATTTTTAGCTTCTTATATTTATTTTAATTTAAAAAACTATTTTGTGTTATTTTTAGTTTCTTATATTTATTTTAATTTAAAAAAGACTATTTTGTGTTATTTTAAGTATCTTATATTTATTTTAATTTAAAAAAAACTATTTTGTGTTATTTTAAGTATCTTATATTTATTTTAATTTAAAAAAAACTATTTGGTGTTATTTTAAGCTTCTTATATTTATTTTAATTTAAAAATACTATTTTGTGTTATTTTAAGCTTCTTATATTTATTTTAATTAAAAAAACTATTTTGTGTTATTTTAAGTATCTTATATTTATTTTAATTTTAAAAACTATTTTGTGTTATTTTAAGTATCTTATATTTATTTTAATTTTAAAAACTATTTTGTGTTTTTTTAAGTTTCTTATATTTATTTTAATTTAAAAAACTATTTTGTGTTATTTTAAGTATCTTATATTTATTTTTATTTAAAAAACTATTTTGTGTTATTTTAAGCTTCTTATATTTATTTTAATTTAAAAAACTATTTTGTGTTATTTTGAGCTTTTATATTTATTTTAATTTAAAAAAACTATTTTGTGTTATTTTAAGTTTCTTATATTTATTTTAATTAAAAAAAATATTTTTTGTTATTTTAAGTTTCTTATATTTATTTAAATTTAAAAACTATTTTGTGTTATTTTAAGCTTCTTATATTTATTTTAATTTAAAAAAAAACATTTTGTGTTATTTTAAGTTTCTTATATTTATTTTAATTTAAAAAAAACTATTTTGTGTTATTTTAAGCTTCTTATATTTATTTTAATATAAAAAAAACTATTTTGTGTTATTTTAAGTTTCTTATATTTATTTTAATTAAAAAACTATTTTGTGTTATTTTAAGCTTCTTATATTTATTTTAATTAAAAAAAACTTTTTTGTGTTATTTTAAGCTTCTTATATTTATTTTAATTTAAAAAAAAACTATTTTGTGTTATTTTAAGTTTCTTATATTTATTTTAATTAAAAAACTATTTTGTGTTATTTTAAGTATCTTATATTTATTTTAATTTAAAAACTATTTTGTGTTATTTTAAGTATCTTATATTTATTTTAATTAAAAAAAATATTTATTGTTATTTTAAGTTTCTTATATTTATTTTAATTAAAAAAAAAACTATTTTGTGTTATTTAAAGCTTCTTATATTTATTTTAATTAAAAAAAACTATTTTGTGTTATTTTAAGCTTCTTATATTTATTTTAATTAAAAAAACTATTTTGTGTTATTTTAAGTATCTTATATTTATTTTAATTTAAAAAAACTATTTTGTGTTATTTTAAGTTTCTTATATTTATTTTAATTAAAAAAAACTATTTTGTGTTATTTTAAGTATCTTATATTTATTTTAATTAAAAAAAACTATTTTGTGTTATTTTAAGTATCTTATTTTTAATTTTAATTAAAAAAACTATTTTGTGTTATTTTAAGTATCTTATATTTATTTTAATTTAAAAAAACTATTTTGTGTTATTTTAAGTATCTTATATTTATTTTAATTAAAAAAAATATTTTTTGTTATTTTAAGTTTCTTATATTTATTTTAATTTAAAAACTATTTTGTGTTATTTTAAGTTTCTTATATTTATTTTAATTAAAAAAAAATATTTTTTGTTATTTTAAGCTTCTTATATTTATTTTAACACGATCTAACACTGACAGTAGTATTGGTAGTTAGAGGGTACAGTACTTAGTTTATCTTCGTCTAGATTAGACTTATATGATAACAGTTGTCGAAAAAGCTACTAGAGGAACAAAAGGCTTGAATTTTCTTCTTATTGTAATGAACTCATTTTCTACGACGTCCATCGTCTCTAAACTATACAATCTATCAACGGTTCTATCACAGAGGACTCTTCATAACCGTTCCACATGTAAGCATATTCCGATTTAAAGTCCAACATAAGCTAAACATGAATAATGTCGCAAGAAGAATATTTGTCGACAATCTGAACATAATTCAAAACCAATTCTTCTGTCTGAGGAGATCTAAAAACTTCTGAACAAAACCTTTCCCTGAAGGAACTCCCAAACGTGCCCAGCCCCCCGCCCCGCCTCTAAATCGGCTTAAATTTATAGGTCCTGGGAATTTAATCACATCAACTCCCAATAGACCATGGACGGATAACATGTCGTCGTTCAACTCTGAATAATCAGTAGCTCAACTTTGTTTCATAAGATCTTCAATTACAGAAGTCAATCCATTAATACGGAAAGTAATATCTAAATTCTCATCATTCAAGAAAGACACAGAATTGATTCCTTGAGGGAATTTCACGTTAAGGTCGATTTCTTTCCAATTTTTTAGTTCTTTCCCCAAGAAAGTTTTAATTAAGAAGTTACGAACCTTAAAGGGAAAAACTGAACTAGGAAACTTATCCAACAAGCTAAGAGATAAATAAGATCTCTCACTACCTGTATCCAGCAAACAATTGAAAGATTCTTGTTTGTCACATTCTGTATCGACAGAGATTTAAACGACTTGTAGAATTGACGAACTGTTATTAAGCCAGCAGGCATTAGCCGTTGTAGGGGAGCTAACTGAACTAGGTCACAAAATTCTACAATGTCCCTCTCTATTGCAAGTCCAACAAGTACCAAATTCCTTCTTGCTACAGAAACATTTTTATCACCATGGAGAGGACTTTTTTTCTTTCTTTTTTCTTATTTTTAACTTGGGGTTCACCACTTATCAAGGCGCGAAGGCCACTCAGGGATAAGGGTTATTGCGTGTACAGTAATCAATGAGATAGTATTGTAGTAATCATTAGTATTGGGGGTTTTGATAGAGTGTCTTACTTAAGGGGGCGGTTTGTCAGGAGTTTGTTTATGTTAGACTTGAAGACGTCCAAGTTGTAGTCAGGTGGGAAACAGGCAAGCGGTAGAGAGTTCCACTGGCGTGCAGTTCTAAGAAAGAAGTTTTGCTCATGGAATTTACGTTTGGATTTAGGCACAGATAGAGAGTGGGGAAAATTATTGACAGTAGTTTCAGCCAGACGGGTGTTTCTCGTGAAAGATTGGCGAGGGGGGGACGAGGGATTGGAGCTCAGAATTTAGAGCACAACCCCAACTCCTTGCATCTTTTAAACCTTGCAACATAAGTAGGATAAGAACTACAAGAATAACCTCGATGGCCATTAGCTTTGCAAAAATTACAACTGTAATTTTCTTTAGTCGCCTTGGTATAAAGATTTTCCAAGATGAAAGGGCTTTTGAAAGCAGAGGTATACTTAAGCTTATGAGAAAACTTCTTAGCAGGACTCACAACCTTAAGAGGGTAAGAATCTTGCTCACAAAAGTCCAATGTACGTGAAATTAGAGAACAATTATCTAATATTTCCTCACTAACTACAACAGTCATTCAAGTCCAATGTAAACAAGTTCTTGTTGAGTCGTTCTCTTAGTTAATCAAATTCTAACCGATTTCCACTTTTACCAATCATTATGATGTTTTCTCATTGATCACCTGACACGCATGAACCCATATCCTCGAGTGGCTATCAGGCCTTGATAAATGGTTGTAAAAAAAAAAAAAAAAAAAAAAAGAAAGAAAGAAAAATCTCTTCCCTATTTTTTTCTACAGCTGTTGGATAAATAATACGAGGATTGTTCCAAAAGTAATGCCTCCTATTTTTAACTGAAAAAGTTGAAGAGCTACGAAGATAGAAATGGTACCATTAAAACAAGCGACCTTTAGTGCTCCTGAATTTATTTTCCTGCATAGTCACTACTATTTCAATGAACTCTGCTTCTGACGTAAGTCTATGATAGGGATTGATTTCTCAGAGTTTCACATAGTACTGTATCCGCAGCAAGCAGATGAAACTTTCAGGTCATAAATGCATAAGTTCAGTCATCATAACAATGCAATTTGTATCCCTTCTGATCCATTTGAGCAGTATAAAAACTAAGAGACATTACTTTTGTAACGTCACTCGTATTCTTGGATATGGAAGATTCCGGTAATTAGAGAAAGAAAGTAAATAGGATTGAAAATAATATTTATTAAAGGAAATGGCTAGAATCGAACCCATCCTTATCCCAACTCAATTCCTGTCAATTCATCTTCAAAAATAACAAATATAGCAATATATAACTGGATAAAACCAACAGTTTTCATAACGATAAATGTAATTATAATTTCTTATACCTCATTTTTTGTCTCTTTTGATGTATTACTGCAGGAGCTTAATATTCTGTGATATTCTGATTTCAGATTGGCCAGAGTGGAGTATCAATAATTATGGATGCTGACCAGTGTGCTATTTGTTGAATTTAAACTTTTTATTTAAAGAACGTTTTCTTAAAGTTCTTGAAATCTTTATTCATTGGATTTCGCTTGGTTGTTTGGTTTAACGGCGTCTCAACACTTTCGAGTTATTTATTTCAATCATTTTAGTAAAAGAATTGATCTGTCAAGTTCTTAATTTATTCAAATGTCTATTTTTATTATTTCAATTACTTTTATTTTACGTCCAAGTATTTTTTTTTTACACTTTCACCCCAAACAAGGCACCTTGCCACTCTGATGTAGGAGGCTCCTATCAGTGAACTAAGTTGTAGGGGTACTATGTAGGGAGTTTAGCAGCAAGATGTCTGTTTACATTACACTTGAACTTCTGCATGTCAGTACAGTTGTGGAAGCAGGAAACCAGAAGAGAATTCCAAAGTCCTGCAGTTCTTGGGAAGAAGCTATTAGAGTAAAAGGCTTTCTTACATCTACAGATCTCAACTGTGTAGGGGTGGGACTTCGCTGCTTGTCGGTTTGTCGGGAGTATTTTCGTTGAGGGGGTACCAGGGCTTGTAGTTCGTCAGAGCATCCACCATTAAAATACTTGTAAAACAGGCAGATGCATATGCATTGTATATATGGAAGGGACAGATCCCGGTAATTAGAGAAATAAAGTAAATAGAATTGAAAATAATATTTATTAAAGGAAAAGGCTAGAATCGAACCCAGTAATCAAAAGTTAAAAAGAACACATATTGCAATTCCGATACGATGAAAGGAATGTTAAGAATTGTCCATTGTGTTAGAAATAACTATACAATTAATTGGGTCAGAGCAAGTAGAATCAGACAATTTAAATTAAGGAATTTTCTTTTATGTTGCCAAAAACGTGTTGGAGACATATGTAATATGTAAATTCAGGTGAGGAAGCATTCACATGTCCGAGCACGTTCTGGCGTCACAAAAAAAGATAGATAAGATATATTCAGTCAAGTTAAAGTCAGTTAGAGACCAAAGAGAAGTCAGAGGGTTCGGAGTTGACAGCTAGAGTCGGAAGTGAGTTAAGCGGAACCCCTTTCGGAAGCACTAAGTGAGACTAACCTACACTCCTCTATCCCCTCTAACTACTTTAACATGCCTGGCTATCTCCCATTCTGCAGTAAGGACTCTGATAGACATAGACATATGCACGGACTTGAAGTATACATTCGTAACACCCTCCCCTTGACTAGAGAAACAAACCTAGAATCTGACGATCAAGCCTTTATGTGCTTTAGACTAAACATACAACATAACATTAGCTACTTTTATTTTCTCTGCCGCTCTCCCGCGACCCAGGACTGCACCATAATAAACAAAGTCTCTGACAGCATAGACACAGCACTCTCCCTCGACACTAGCGCACAAGTACATGTATTTGGTGACTTTAATGTCCACCACAAAAACTGGCTTGGATTCTCTACTTACACAGATGCAGCGGGAAGCACAACACATAGCTTCGCTATATCTCACTCCCTATCACAAATGGTTACATTTCCAACCCATTTCCCTGACCAGGAAGAACAACACGCATCACTTCTAGATCTGTTTCTGACCACAGTTGCCGATGATTGTATACCAAATGCTGACAGCCCACTCGGGAACGCTGATCATGAAGTAATAATGGTCGAAATCGCCCTAAACTCTAGACCCAAAACTGAAGAGCCAGTGCTCAAAATAACGAAATATTATAAAAAGGCTGACTGGGAAGCCATCAGAGATCTTATCAGAGATGCCCCATGGGGAAATATTTTTCTCTTCCTGCTGAACAGTGCACAAATGAGACCACTGAATGGTTCAAAACGGCAATTGAAGAACATGTTCTCATGCGGAAATTTTATAGCAAGCCCCACTCTCCCCAATGGTTTACTTCTACTTATGCAACTGCCATTGCTCAAAGGCAGCATACATACCATACCGCAGATTTAACCGACATAAGTCCAGTTCAAACAGACTGAAGTATATAGAAGCTAGAAGTAACGTTAAGAAAGAAATAGCGACAGCTAAGAGAGAACTTACTGAAACCACTGTAAATGCATTGAAGCACAAAAATTAGGAACTCATGACTTCTGGAAAATCTACAATAGTGTAGTAAATAATGGGCAATGAATAATTTCCCGCTAACGAACAATCACGAGGTTGTTTGCTTAGCAACCGAGAAGACTAATATGCTTGCCAGTCGGTTTGCTTCAAACTCCACACTGGACCCATCTGCCTGACTTTGTGGACAGACGCTACACTAGACGATCTAAAAATCACCCCTGCTCAGGTGCATGCCATCATAAAAAACCTTGACACTTCAAAAGCATGTGGACCAGATCTCATCCCAGCTGTGCTAATAAAAAAGTGCTCAGCCGAAGTAGCTCCAGTTTTCTCCAAACTCTACAACAAATGCCTTAATGAATCTTGCTTTCCATGCTGTTGGAAAACTGCTTCTGTGGTACCAGTATTCAAGAATTCTGGCGAAAGAACTGACCCATCAAATTATCACCCCATTAGCCTCCTCCCACTTTTCGCCAAACTATTTGAGACCATAATTAACCACGCTCTAATCCATCACCTTACAGATGCTAAACTTCTGACTGACAAATAATATGGATTTAGACAAGCCCGTTCCACAGCAGACATCCTCATTATAATCTCTGAACGTATATACCATTCACTGGACAAAGCGGCTGAGGGAAGAGCGGTAGCTCTAGATATATCTAAGGCTTTTGACAGGGTATGGCATGAGGGTCTCCTCAGGAAAATTAGATCATACGGTATCACTGGTAGAATACTTAACATAATTAAATCCTTCTTAGATAAGAGAAAAATCCAGGTTGTCCTCGACGATCGTATATCTAAACAATATGATATAAATGCGGGAGTGCCTCAGGAGTCTACCCTTGGACCTTTATTGTTCCTCGTATTCATTAATGACCTCCCCGACAAAATTGCCTCTGAGATGGTTATATATGCTGATGACACCACACTCTATAACAGGCATGACAGGAAAACAAATGAACACATATCTAAAGAAATGACAAAAACACTAGAGGATGACCTTCAATCTGTAGTGGAATGGAGACAAAAATGGATGGTCACATTCAATGCTGCCAAGACTAAACTGGTTTCCTTCAATAATTACAAGGCACCTTCTCTGCCACCAATAGCAATGGCCAGTGACTCTTTATCTGAGAGTACATCTTTCAAACTCCTTGGCCTAACGTTCACAGGAAACATGAGTTGGAACAATTACATTGAAAGCATTGCCAGGACCGCTGTGAAGAAGGTACGCTCTCTCTACCTTGCTAGAACACTGCTAACACCCGAAAGTATCCTGTACCTCTATAAGGCCCCCATTCGCCCATGTATGGAGTATTGCTGTCACATTTGGGCTGGTGCATCTGCTACTAGTTTCTCGCTCCTAGAAAAGGTTCAAAAGAGAGTCGCCAATCTGATAGGCCCTGAACTGGCATCTAAGCTTCAGTCTCTGTCCCATCGACGAAATGTTGCATCCCTCTGCCTATTCTACAAGTATTTTAATGGTGAATGCGCTGGCGAACTGCAGACACTTGTGCCCCCACGACGTAGACACCCTCGACAAACCCGACAGGCAGCTAAATCCCACCCCCACACAGTAGAGATCCCTAGATGTAAAAGATCTTTCTACTCCAATAGTTTCTTCCCCAGAAGCGCTAGACTTTGGAATTCCATTCCAGGTCCCTGCTTCCCCAACAGTACTGACGTGCAGAAATTCAAGTGTAACGTGAACCGACATCTTGCTGCCCAAATCCCAACATAGTACCCCAGTAGTTGTTGCCCCTGATAGTAGCCCCCTACACCAAAGTAGCAATGTGCCTTGTTTGGGGTGAAAATGTAATTTAAAAAAAAAAGCGAACCAGAAAGGGAGACAAGACACTGTAATTCTGCAAGACATCGAATGCCTGATCATCATCTCATCCAGCGGGAATAAATGTCATCATGTTATTTGTAAGCCTTTGTCTTAGTTTATCATCCACTGAAAAGTAATGTGTTTTCGTCTATCGTCTTTGTAAATGAACATTATATGAAAAACCCTTCCAAAATGTTAACTGTTGCAACACTCAAAGCAAATGTCATCTAAAATTAATTAGAAAAGTGATTTTTAAGTGTATCCAATAATTTTGTGTTTGTTAATTTATATTTTTCTTTAAATATAAACTTTCTGAACTTTTGATTTGTAATTACTGCTGCAAATATAAGTTAGAATAGTAATAGGAATATATTAACCAAATTTTAGAAAAAATATTGGAGCTTACTTATAGTTATGAAGAAAAATGTAATACATCCAATACTTTTGCGTGGCACTGTATATATATATATATATATATATATATATATATATATATATATATATATATATATATATATATATATATATATATATATATATATACTAGCATTTCACCCCGGCGTTATATATATATATAAATAATATATATATATATATATATATATATATATATATATATATAAATATTATATATATATATAAATAATATATATATATATAAATAATATATATATATATATAAATAATATATATATATATATATATATATATATAATATATATATATATAAATAATATATATAAAAATAATATATATAGATATAATATATATATATAGATATAATATATATATATATATATATATATATATATATATATATATATATATATATATATATATATATACTAGCATTTCACCCCGGCGTTTCCCGGGTGTTTGGAGGTGTATGCTGAGCAAAAACAAAAAACAAAAAAGTGTTAATTTTTTTTTAACTTTGACCCCTATTATGACCCCTTAAAATTTATTGTTTTGGGCTCAAATCAAGTTATTAAGTTAGATCCATGTGCAAGGAACCTATATCCAAAATTTCAAGTGCGTAAACCCAAAATTGTCGGAACAGTTTGGAAGAGTTCTCAAAGGTCAAATCGTTGAACTTTGACCCGTTTACTGAGAAATTTCTGTCCGAAAACCGATCACATCAATTTTCCCAAATCTCAGTACCCTGTATATCAAATTTCGAGTCTGTAGACTAAAAATTGACAGAGTTATTGCTTAAGGAAATGTGTACAGACAGACAGATACACAGACACACAGACAGACACACAGACACACAGACACGTTCACTTTGATATATATATATATATATATATATATATATATATATATATATATATATATATTAATCTGTTTATTATACAAAGATTATTAGTTACACATGTGCATACATGTTTCAGTGGAATCCCAATTCAAAAATGACCACTTCATCAAACCAAAAACATTCGTTTTTGGTAAGATATTCGGATGTGGGTTACGCTTTGAAAGAAAGTGGGGTGTATACTATAAATACGAAGTCCCCAAGAATTTTCATCATCGTCGTCGCCGTATACGCCATTATAAGTCTTGTTCTCGATATGCACACCCTACTGATAATATTACCATTTATTTATAATAGACTATTCCAATCTTTTTACCGTTTCTTTTGTTGATCACCTTCGATTGTTTATTAACAGAAAGCAAGAGAGTGACGGAAGTGAGGCTGATAGACACCACATAAAATAACAATGAGGTCAAACAACATGAGAAAGAGTGAGAATTATAAATAAAAGCTTAGTAAGAGATAGATCACTTGGGTTAGTTAATGGCGAATTTCTTCTAATGAGAATTAAAACAGCAGTTTGTTATGAGCATAACTCAATCCAGAAATTAAGGAATATGTTAACATGTATTTTTTGCCTAAATTATATAGAAAAGAACTGTAAGGAGAATATTATAAAAGTCTAATAGACGAGTGTTAGACAAAATAATGGATTCATCCCGCGTTATGATGTTTGATAATGACCTGGGATTACCGGGTTTTGTGAGTCGGACAACGCCGGGAATAAAAGAACCATATTCTAAAAAATAGCAAACGTAACAAAGAACTGCCCTGTAATGTAAATACATCCAAGAATTTGCCCTAGAAGATGACGTTAGATGCTGAACCAAGGGACAAAAGAATTCCGCCAATATAAGCAAGCGCTGGACGCAGAGATAGGTCAGGGAGAGAGAGGCGAGTTATTCACTACACCCCCATATCCACATCTCCCCCCCCCTCTCTCTCTCTCTCTCTCTCTCTCTCTCTCTCTCTCCATCAGCACAAGTCTGGTTGTCAAAATAAAGGCAGTTGTTTTCATATCAGGTAAATGATTCTTCTGTTATTATTAAAAGAAATACACGTTCGTACGCATTTGAAGCTAATAACTTTATACATACATTCTCTACACTCGATCATAATACAACGGTGATACGATGATTTTTTTTTAGATATCTATATAACAGTTAAAGGTTTGTTTATTTTGGAGTTATTACTAACTAGCCGGGTGTCGGACGTTGCCCGGGTGTTTGTAGGTGTGTGTCGAACAAAAAAAGAAAAAAAAGTGGTAGTAGGCAGGCAGGCTCGAACCCGTACCGCGAAGGAGGAAAAGAAAGTGAAAAAAAACCGTTACGCATTAGCTGTTGCGCCCATCACCAAGCCAGAAATGACGTAGGTTTTAATTAAGGCTAGACAATCTAAAAGCGGCGATTACTTTCGAAAATATTGGCGAAAAAAAAAACGACCCCCTCCTTGTAGAAAAGTGCCCAGTTGAGGGTGAAGAATAAATGTTTTTGGCCAATGTTTCGATATTTGTCGTCTGAAGGCTCGAGCTCCAAAATGATTCTGATCTCGTGAAAATCCGTCGCCTCTGTCGAAAGTTTTTGCGAGACATACATACATACATTTAAACAGACAGGTGAGATTTATATATATATAGATGTTGTTTAATATGTTTTGCTAAAGTGTCGTTTCCTTTCAAATATCAGAAAAAGGTAATTGCCTGAAAAAGTGAAAGCTGAAAACGCGCACAAAAAATCAAACAAATAAAAAGTCCGACTCGAATCGGATTAATAATTACCCTAAAAAAAAAATAACGACACTATCAAAAATGCGACTCTCGAATTGTATTTACAATTTTGTAAAACACCACGACGCCAACTCTCAAAAGTCCGACTCGAATTATATTTACAATTCTCAAAATACGACTTTCGAATTCTATTAACAGTTTTTAGGAAATAAAGAGACAGAATTTGTTGTCACATTTTATGTCTGGATGTTGTTATTGCCAACAATTGGATATTAATAGAGTTTGTGTAATATTAAAACGAATAGTTCTTGCCTCAGGGAAGCACCCAGTTTTGCCAAGCTTCTAGGGTAGACCTTCACTCCCGAAATGGAAGATTTACGTCAAATCTGTCTGCAAGTTAGCTAGAAAAATGTCTTTCTTTCGCTCCAGAAGGTATCTCACTCCCGTATAAAAGTTAAATACACCTTAAGATAGAGTAACGTTGACACATCTGGGCAGGAGTTGCTCAGAACATCCTTTTCCTGCCTTAATATCTAATAGACGATGCCATTCGGTCCTCCTTAAAACCACTTTCATACAGGACTGCTTTCCGGCTGACTACAACATGGTGATCTTCAAGTCCAATGTAAACAAGTTCTTGTGCAGCCTTCCGCCTAGATAATCAAATTCTACACGATGCCCGCTACTACCAATCAAAATACGACTTTCGAATTCTATTAACAATTCTTCAAAAACGCAAATCTCGTCAATCGATTAACCTAACACAAACGACGCCAGCTCAGTATTTTCTTCTTTTTTTTTTCTTCTGCTAAACACTCGCAGTGGTTCCAACTTGTCACATTAATTTATTTCGCTCTGACACAACGAAAATTCGCTCATGCGAAACGAATACTGATTTACACGAAGTGAATTCTTATCTTCGCACAAAAATAGGATTCTATCTTGTGAGCGAAACGTTCCAGGTTCAATCCCGATAGTTGATACGCGCTGCGACTGCAGCCTTCTCTCTCTCTCTCTCTCTCTCTCTCGTGAACCGGCATTGTGGTTGTTACATCGAGATTCCTTAAATGAACAGATCTATTATTTTAATTGGAATTCATTATTGAGATGAGTATTATTTTATTAATGTTATTTATTGCTGACTATTATTCTTATCTTTTTTTTCAGTTGTTTCACGACGTTTCGATTAACTATTCCTCTGGCCTTCGTCAGGCGTTAACCGTGACGTGATAGCAACTCTGAATATCCTGACTGCATCCACTGCAATGACTGACTTCCTTCCGTAAAACGTGAGACGACAACAACCACGGAAAGCAGTAATTGCAGTGGATGCAGTCAGAAGATTCAGAGTTGCTATAACGTCACGGTTAACGCCTGACGAAGGCCAGAGGAATAGTTGGTCGAAACGTCGTGAAACAACTAAGAAAGAAAAGATGGGGATAATAGTCCGCAAAAAATAAAATTAATGAACAGATCTGTTGAACATTCAAAGAGGTCGAATCGTTAGTGCTCGTATGGCAGGCGATAACATAATTAAAACAGCCGACATGTTTGGTATATCAAAAAGTAGGCTTTATGAAGCATTGAAAGCGTTTGACAAAGACGTAAAATCAGCCTTGTCGAAAGAAAACTTAATGATCACCTCGGGAGGCCACTTTCTGCAAGAACTGTCAGTTGCACAAAGCCGAATTTAACGAGAGAACCGCGACAAAAAAAAAAAAAAAAAAAAAAATCAATATTTTCAAAAACAAACATTTCAGAATGTTTAGAGTGAAATAATAAAAAAAGGTAAATAAAAATAATAGAATTGTTCCCTAGAGCAGTCGAAGAATGTTACTTTCTCCGACGAGTTTATTATTTTATTTCCGACCACTGATCGAGTAGGCGTCACGTCTGGAGACAATTGTAATGACTGAATCACGAAGTGCAAATAGCTCTAATTGCTACCCTCTTTCTTTCTCCACATTGTTTGATTCATTTTCTTCGCCACCTCTAAAAGTAAGTTAGTTTTCACAGAGACGTGTTAACTAAAATTAGTTTCGATAAATAAAAATCAGTTGGAACCTCAAAAGTAACAAGCCAACGTTAAGATAGTAAACATGCGCGATTTTAAAAACTCCTGTAAAGCGAGGAAATGAAGAAATAGAATTTGTTGACACTTTTTGTGTCTGGCTGTTATTATTAAAAACAATCGAATATTGGTATAGTATGTGCAATATTAGTTTAGTGTAAAATATTAGTTTAGTGTAGAATATTAGTTTAGTGTAAAATATTAGTTTAGTGTAAATATTATTTCAGTGTAAAATATTAGTTTAGTGTAAAATATTAGTTTAGTGTAGAATATTAGTTTAGTGTAAAATATTAGTTTAGTGTAAATATTATTTCAGTGTAAAATATTAGTTTAGTGTAAAATATTAGTTTAGTGTATGTTATACCGGCCTTCCTTGAACAGAGGAATTTACACCGATTAGCACTATAAATAGCGCTAGTAATTCCAACACCGGTGAGAGAGATGCGACTGCACTTCAACTGCTAGCCGAGTGCCCAGCAGACATACACGCTTTCCTATCTTTGTACATTATTATTAATACACTTGTTCCTTAACCGAACCTCGACTTGATTGTTCTTATTTTCACTGTTGTTCCACGACACAACAGATTGGCGATAAGGAATCGAAACGACCATCACTGCAGAGAATCGCCAAAAGTGATTGAAATAAAGATTCGTAAAATCTTTACGGCAGAACACCTTCGTCATTTCAACAGATATTTGGATACGCAAGGATTAACAGCGAATTAGTTTCTACAATAGTAATTTGGCGACGGGGAAAAACTTGCTACCAAAATATACAACGAAAAACGCGAATGTTGTCAATTATTTAATAATTAAACACACTTACTAAGCGTTTTAGAAAGGGGAAAAGGGTTAATTTTTTCTCCACCAGAAGCCATTTTTCTTACGTTAAGAATTTTCTTCTGCAAAGTTAAATGTCCAAAACCACCTAGCAAATACCGTGTAAGCTTATCGTTATTTCGATAACATCTGGGATTTGAAAAAAAAAACAAAAAAACAAAACAAAACAAAACAAAAACAAAAAAAACAAAAAAACTTTCTCAAGAGAAAAAGAGGCAGACCATGAAAAATAATTATTCGCGTATGTCATCTGTGCTTATCAAACACGTAAAGAATCAAGTTATTTTTGCAAAAGGCAAAGAGGGTAAAAAAACACTAAAAGTTTCCCATACGAATTCGTCGGATATTTAAAGCGAGGGATTTTATTTTTGCTACGTAAAAACGCGTGCAAATAAAAAAATGTTAAACAAATGTTATTTCGCTGGATTGTTTCTAGTAAGAATAGAAATGGGTCTGGACGCAATAGTGCGAAGAAGCATTTCGGGAAATTAAAGAGACTTTAACGTCTGACTTGTTTCTGGTACATTATAATCCCAAGCGTGAAGTTATAGTTGCAAGCGATGCCAGCTCCTATGGCATAAGAACATGCATTTTACACAAAATGGATGATGGAAAAATGAAATCCATAGCACATTCATCCCGATCAATTTTGTCAGTCGAAAAGAACTACTCACAAATTAAAAAAGAGGCGCTAAGCATTATATTCGCGGTAAAGAAATTTCATCGTTTCCTGCACGGTAGACAATTTCTGTTACAAACAGACCACAAACCATTATTAACGATTTTCAGATCGAAAAAGGGACTACAACATCATACAGCTAATAGACTCCAAAGATGGGGTACCATACTTCTGAATTAGAATTTTCAAATGGAGTATGTACTATCTAAAAAATTTGGTCATCGAGGTTAATACATAAGCAGACAGAACCATTGGAGGATATGGTAATAGCAGCCATTCAAGCGGAAGTTGAAGTAAAAAATACGTTATGTGACACAATAAGAGAACTTCCAGTAACGGTTGATGAGATTAAGAGTAAGGCAGAGGGGGACGAATTTATTATACGTGCGAAAGAAAGGATCAACAATAACGAACTGGATGAAGAAATTTATTCAATTTGCGATAACTTCCTGTTATATATCGACAGGGTCGTAATACCTGCGACATTACAGAAAAGAATGCTCAAGGAATTTCATGTAGGACATCCAGATATATCAAGAATGAAAAGCTTAATGCGCTCTTTCGTTTATTGGCCAAACATGGATAAGATATAGAAGGAAAAATCAGGGAGTGTAGAGGATGCGCATTAGTTATGAAAGTTCTGACTTTAGTTTAGGATTCATTTAGATTTTGCAGGACCGCTAGATGGGTTCTACTATCTCATTATTATAGACAGCCTATCTACATGGCCGGAAGTATTAAAATGTAAGAATCCCACATCCGAGGTAACTATCAACTTCCCGTATGAACTTTTTGCTAGGTTTGGACTAGTAGACTGCATTTTTACAGACAATGGAACACAATTTGCGTCCACCGAATTTAAACCTTTTTGGAGGATCATCTAATCGAGCATATAACCATTCCGTCATACCACCCAAGAAGTAATGGACAAGCAGAGAAGTTCGTTGACACATTCAAGAGAGCTTTGAAAAAAGCTAGTGGGTCGCCGACGGATAAGTCAATACAACAGTTTTTACAAGTCTACAGAGTCACTTTCAATGCAAACATCGAAATGTCGAAGACACCTGCTGAGGTTATGTTCGGGCGCAAAGTTAGATCGATTTTTCACAAGGTGTTACCAAACCAGGATAGGCCTAACCTAAAAAGAAAAACGATAAAAACAACAAAAAAAAAACGTTATAAAGTTGGCGAAAGAGTCTTCTACAAGATTCACAAAAATAATAAGACTTTGTGGGAGTCCGGCATTGTTGAGAAACAAATAGGCAACATGGTCTACATGATTAAGGGACTAGACTTCGTGCACAAACGTCACACTAACCAAATTCGGAAAAGATACTCGAACAGTGAGGTGACCAGATCTCCTGAGGAGGACATACCAGAGACAGCTCCGGAGAACATAAGATCAAACAGAAATCGGAAATCAGCAGAATTGATTAGGATGAACTCAAAACAAAAACGTTATTAATCCCAGACGGGATATTTTCAAAGGAAGGGGGAGTTATACCGGCCTTCCTAGAACAGAGGAATTTACACCGATTAGCACTATAAATAGCGCAAGTAATTCCAACACCGGTGAGAGAGATGCGACTGCACTTCAACTGCTAGCCGAGTGCCCAGCAAATATACACGCTTTCCTATCTTTGTACATTATTGTTAATACACTTGTTCCTTAACCGAACCTCGACTTGATTGTTCTTATTTTCACTGTTATTCCACGACACAACAGTGTAAAATATTATTTAAGTGTAAAATATTAGTTTAGTGTAAAATATTAGTTTAGTGTGGGATATTAGCTTAGTGTAAGATATTAGTTTAGTGTAAAATATAAGTTTAATGTAAAATATTAGTTTAGTGTGAAATATTAGTTTAGTGTAAAATATTAGTTTAGTGTAAAGTATTGTTACAAGAACAAGTCGCCTGTTCTTGTAAGTGAGTAAATATGAGATAGGATAGCCGAGAATTCGAACCTGCGAAGCTAGGATTGGAATTGCGAATTCCGATCATAAGTTATAATAAATGATACAGAATGTAATTGAAAATGGAATGTAGAATTAACCATTGTTTAGTTCACATAAAATAGTTAGATATCTGTTTATTGAAAAAGGAATGTAATGATGAATTTTGTTTCTGTTAAAAAAATGAAATCAAAATAAGGAATTTAAAAACGAACAATGGAAAATGTTATTTGTAAAGTGGGTTAGGAAAATTAGGTTAGAGAAATCGGGTTGTAAACATGTGAGGAGCGATGCATGCTTGGACACGTGAGTCATGTCAGGCCACGAGTCCGATATTCATGTGTTTAGTCATGCAATGACGTCATGAGTTTTCAATATAGTTAGAGCTTGGCAGAGAGGAAGTGAGTCGGTCAGAAGAAGGGAGTCAGAGAGAAGTCAGGCCGGGACAGGGTCGGGCAGACAGAGATGATATCGAACCTTGGAAGTGAAGGGGAGAAGAAAGAAATCATGTAGAGACTTTGAATTCCTTGATACAAAGCCATTGACCGGTCGAATGGAATAAACGAACAACTTTATAATTTTGTATCTGCGTCTTCGTGTTATCTTATTCAACGGAAAGGTATTGGGAATTTGTATTATAGACTTGTGTTCCACTCATCTGTGTTTATAAGACCTTGTGTATAAACTCATCTAAGAATGTGTATCTATCATCTTAAGAGAGCGTCTCCCTCTCAGCTATTAGAAATAATGAATGTTCATTCATTATGATAAAAGACTGGAAATCCTCATCTCCAAAATATATGTATTAAGAAATATATGTGTTAACGTTTATAGAAACACTATCGGAACTGTCAAACTGTATCTCTATCAATCTCTCAATCTATCTATCTATCTATCTATCTATCTATCTATCTATCTATCTATCTTATATATCTCCTCTCATCCGAAGTGAATTACATGTCTGTATTAAAATGTACCCTGTCCCTCTTTATACATACCCTGTTTATATCACACTAATATGAACAATCTAAGACGAATACGAACAGTCAACAACAAATATGATATACGTCATCTCTATAATAACACCTATTACATAACAATATTAGTTCAGAGTAGAATATTAGTAAAAAGTTTAGTATATTATTTTCGTGTAGAATATAAGTATGAAGTATGGAATATCAGTCTTTAGTATTGCTTAAGTTATTCTGATTACTGATTATCTGATAAATCTCTTCTTACTTCTGTTTCAGAAAGACTTATTAAGTAAGTTCTTTTAAATGTCTTAATTCATCTCCACGAAACGCCGCAAAGAGGAAATACGCAAATAATAAAAGAAACAGACAAGAATGAAAGTCCTTTAAAGTCGATGATTAGGTCTTGCATCTTGTATGGCAATCAAATTTCCATTTCTTCATGTTGGGCTTCTTCTAAATATTAATTAATTTGAGAGATTTCTTTGATCTTCTGCTCTCTTTCTCTCTCTCTCTCTCTCTCTCTCTCTCTCTCTCTATCTATCTATCTATCTCTCTATCTATCCTTCTCTCTCTTTCTCTTTCTCTCTATCTCTTTATCTCTTTCCTTCTCTCTCTCTTTCTTTCTTTCCTTGTCTCTCTTTTTCTCTCTCTTTCTCTCTCTCCTTCTCTCTCTCTCTTTCTCTCTCTCACTCACTCTCTCTCATTCTCTCTCACTCTCTCTCTCTCTCTATCTATCTATCTATCTATCTAACTATCCTTCTCTCTCTTTCTCTTTCTCTCTCTCTCTTTCTATATTTCCTTCTCTCTTTCTTTCTCTCTTTCCTTCTCTCTCTCTTTCTCTCTCTCTCTTTCTCTCTCTCTCTCTATCTATCTATCCTTCTCTTTCTCTTTCTCTCTTTCTCTCTTTCCTTCTCTCTCTTTCTCTCTCTTTCCTTCTCTCTCTCTCTTTCTCTCTCCTTCTCTCTCTCTTTTTCTCTCTCCTTCTCTCTCTCACTCACTCTCTCTCTTTGTCTCTCACTCACTCTCTCTCCTTCTCTCTCTCTCTCTCTCTCTCTCTCTCTCTCTCTCTTCTAACTTATTAGTCTTGTATGCTGTTGTCTTAGATATGGTTTTAAACTGTTACCGGCTATTATCACTCACTTTAAGAATTTTAAAGATTATACAGTCATGTCTTTGCTATCATTACTCACAGGGCCACTCTTTCCTTTCCATTTTCTTAGCTCAGTTTGATGACCTTTCCCTTTTTAACGTCAATTCTTAAACAACAGTTCGAATCATGTTTGAATCACATTTTTTATTTTGGTAGATTTTTCTTTTTTTTTCACATAGACGTTATTATTCATTTATATAATACAATATTTGACGGTGGCTAACTGGTTAACGGCATAGACTGAAAACCTACATCCGCCCAAGTTGGAATCTAATTCGTTCCACAATAACACTTCCATCGAAATCAAGAAAATGAAATAAATGCAAAGATAATATAGTATTTGTCTGCAAAAAAAAAAAAACACTGAAAGCTTCCCCAAATTCATTTCTTATTAGATCTTTATTACCTATCTCTCGATAGCTACATCAGTAGGACATGCGGCTGAAATAAAAAAAAATTTATTTCGATTCTAGCTGATGGTACCAAAGTCATGTTTTTTTTTTTAACTTTTTAAATCAGTACAATATATTAGGTACAATATAATATTCAATAGAGAACTAACTCTGTAATGATACATACAAAATCTGGATGAATTAAAATATATTTAAGCGTATTTTATGTCCGGACAGTTGCATTGGTAGGAGATGTGGCTAAAGCACTGTTGTGGTTTCGATTCTAGTTGATGGCACCCACTTTTTTTTATTACTTTTGAAATCAATATTACAGTATTAGGTACAATATAATATTCAATAGAGAATTGGCTCTGTAATAATAAATACAAAATCTGCATGAATTAAAATATATTTAAGCGTATTTTATGACCCGGCAAGGTCGAGTGCCCTCTCCCTAGTTGTTAATAAAACAAGTGAGATCGGAGCGTATCCAAAAGATATCTGACGAGCAATCCTGAGTCCTGGAACAAAAAAGATGAGTAAGGTGAATGTTAGACTAATTACTTAGCTGCTTTGAAAAAATGTAAATACTTTAGCTCGCTGTGAGATACAAACGGAGACATCAAAAGACAGAAACGACTTGTTCCAGATGCAGACAAGACCAACGAATCCGTCTTAAACAGAAACCATGTAAGTGAAGAAGAGAGCGTTTATTACAACATACTTCCGAAGCATTTTCGTGTGCGATTCGAAGCTGAGGGCACTATTTTTCTACACAAAACGCTGAGAGCATTTACCTCATACGTCGAAAGCATTTGTCTGTACAACTTAAAGCTGTGGTCACTGGTTAACATTTAAGGTCACTGGTTAATATTTAAGATCACTGGTTTACACTTAAGGTCACTGGTTTACATTTAAGGTCATTGGTTAATATTTAAGGTCACTGGTTAACATTTAAGATCACTGGTTAACATTTAAGGTCACTGGTTAATATTTAAGGTCACTGGTTAACATTTAAGATCACTGGCTAATATTTAAGGTCACTGGTTAACATTTAAGGTCACTGGTTAATGATTAAGGTCACTGGTTAACATTTAAGGTCACTGGTCAACATTTAAGATCACTGGTTAACATTTAAGGTTATTGGTTAATGTTTAAGGTCACTGGTTAACATTTAAGGTCACTGGTTAACATTTAAGGTCACTGGTTAACATTTAAGGTCACTGGTTAATGTTTAAGGTCACTGGTAAATATTTAAGGTCACTGGTCAACATTTAAGGTCACTGGTTAACATTTAAGGTCATTGGTTAATATTTAAGGTCACTGGTTAACATTTAAGATCACTGGTTAACATTTAAGGTCATTGGTTAACATTTAAGGTCATTGGTTAACATTTAAGGTCACTGGTTAACATTTAAGGTCACTGGTCAACATTTAAGATCACTGGTTAACATTTAAGGTTATTGGTTAATATTTAAGGTCACTGGTTAACATTTAAGGTCACTGGTTAACATTTAAGGTCACTGGTAAATATTTAAGGTTACTGGTTAATGTTTAAGGTCACTGGTAAATATTTAAGGTCACTGGTCAACATTTAAGGTCACTGGTTAACATTTAAGGTCATTGGTTAATATTTAAGGTCACTGGTTAACATTTAAGATCACTGGTTAACATTTAAGGTCATTGGTTAACATTTAAGGTCATTGGTTAAGATACTAGGATGAAACGTTGATGTTTTTCAAATAAAGCGAGTTAAAAAGCGTAACTAGAACAGTTTCAAACAAAGGCTTCTACAGTAGCACCGAAGCAAAACCATGCAATACTATTATACTTTTTTTTACACAGTGATCACCACTTATCAAGGCCCGGAAGCCACTCAGGGATAAGGGTTATTGCAAGTACAGTACGTTTGTGTGGAGATTTGATGAAGTGTTTACTTAAGGGGGCGGTTCATTAGGAATTTGTTAACGTTGGACTTGAAACCATCGAAGTTTTAGTCAGGTGGGAAGCAGGCAGACGGAACAGAGTTCCACAGGCGTGCAGTTCTAAGAAAGAAGCTTTGTTCGTGGAATCCACGTTTTGATTTAGGCACAGATAAAGAGTGGGGGAAATTTTTGACAGTGGATTCAGCTAGACGGGTGTTTTTCGAGAAAGCTTGGAGAGGGGGGACCAGAGATTGGAGTTCAGACGAGCACCTGCCATGGAAATAACGATAAAACAAGGATAGGCTCGCAACGTCTCTTCTGTGGGAGAGAGGTTGCAGGGTAGAGAAAAGGGCACCTCCACTAAGCCACAAAGTCTATTTTGTACTATGTCAAGGCAGGATAGGCTGTTTTAGCAGCTCCTGCCCAGATATGGCAGCAGTATTCCATCCTTGGACGTACTTGGCTTTTATATAGATAGAGAATTGCATCAGTAGTGAGATATCTTCTGGAGCGGTAGAAGGATCTCACCATTTTTCCAGCGATCTTGGCAACAGATTTGATGTACATGTTCCATTTCAGATCAGGAGTAAAGGACAGACCCAGAAGCTTGTCAAAACACGGGGCTTCTCCTAGACGAGAGCCATCCATCCCAATTGATGCCAGATGGGGATCAGAGCGTTGATGATGTAAAGATAGGAGTTTGGTTTTAGATGCATTAAAGGTAACCAGCCACGTCTTCCCCTACTGAACCACGCGCTCGAGATCAGAGGAGAGAGAATCAGAGAGACTTTGTCATTTACAGCCTTTGATGTGTTGCCGTAGATGGTCGTGTCATCAGTATAGATGTCAACGAATGATTTAAGTATGTGTTTAGGGAGGTCATTGATGTAGATCAGGAAGAGAATTGGGCCCAGGATTGACCCTTGAGGGACTCCAGCATTAATACTGCAGGCCACTGATTTTTGTCCATCGACCACTACTCTTATGAGCCTATTTGAGAGAAATGATTTAATGATTGAGAAAACATTTCCAGTCATACCGTAGCTGAAAATCTTGTGAAGTAGGCCCTTATGCCATACCTTGTCGAAGGCCTTTGATATATCAAGAGCAATTGCCCTAGAAAGGAAGCCTTTGTCGAGAGATTCACTAATCCTGTGAAATATAACCGTTAGCACATCTGCGGTAGATCTTGCAGAACAGAAACCATATTGTGCATCACTAAGAAGGTTATTTCTGCTGAGGTGGTTGACTATTTCTCTATTTAATATGGATTCCAGCAACTTACTCATAACACACAGGAGACTTATTGGTCTGTACTGAGAGGGAGATGACTTATCACCTGAATTCTTAAATACAGGGCATACTGATGAGGTTTTCCAGAACTTTAATTATTTAATCAGACTACCATCATAGCACATGCCATTTTGCTTCTGTGACTCTTCATTCCTTTTTTGGGGTTAAATTTCCGTCCATAAACACATGGAAATTTTGTATGTTGTTCTTTAATCATAATCTGATCAAACGTTTACGCTTCACTTAATCCTTGAACATCACTGGAGCTTTCAGCAGAAAACACTTGTTTGCTTCATCGACTTTGCATCTGCCTTTAACTTGATCGATCCTGAAGCTCTTTGGCAGATAATGCAGGCAGATGGCATCCCGCCGAAACTGCTGAACTTGATCAAAGCTGTCTACTTATCCACACGTACAAAGGTCCGCACACACGATCAAGAGTCTAACTGATTTGAATTACGCTCGGGAGTCAAGGCTGGGTCCTCTCACCCACACTCTTCAACTATGCTATCGACTAAACCACCTCAAACTCTTTAGCCTATTTCCCATGTGTCATGGCGAGCCATGACCTACGCATCTCTGATCTCGACTATGCTGATGATACTGGTATCCTAGGCAAAAGATGCAGATATTTGATTTAAAGATAGAAATGAAGATCAATGCAACAAAGAAAAAATTACTAATGGATGGATTCTCCCCAAACGATTCACAACGAATTTTCCTCAATGGAGAAACATTGAAGAGTTCTCACTGCAAAGGGTGCAGAGGATACTGACAACCGTATCGACAATACCTGTGTTGCCTTCTGCCGCATTTACACCTGATTCTGGTCCAGAAATAAAATCAAACTCGGTACAAAAAATTGAATATACCAAGCTCTTGTCTGCACTATTCTCTAAACTTGACCAATACGAGTTTGTGACCTGTGCCGACTGGAAGGTTTTGACCACGAATGTCTATGCCGCATCCTTCAGCTTTGCTGCTACCTATTTGTCCCAAATGCCGCCATCGGTTCACGCTGCCAGATACATCCCTCAAACAAACCTTCCTTTCGAGACGTCTCTGATGGTTTGGTCTCTGATGGTTTGGTCACACTTCATCCATGCCACCATCAACCCAGCCTTGCTCCAAGGTTGGAAGAAACGATGCGGAGGTCAACTGAAAACCTGGCTCAGCATCCTGTGTTCTTGCCTCTACAAAGTATGCTGCTGAAATCACAAATTGGAGAAGCCGCTCAACTAATCCCCGGGGAACACTGACACAACAATAAAAACAACAACAAATCCATTCGATATATTTTAATGGTAATGCTCCGACAGAATTCACAAGCCCTTGTACCTCCTCGATGTAAATACCCCCGAGCCCGACAAGTCCAAAAAAAACAGCAAATGCCACCCCTACTCAGTAGAGATCCCATAATGCCAGAAAGCCTTTTACTCTAATAGAAATTTACTTTAATTCCTTCTACTGCTAAACTTTGGAATTCCTTTTCGGGTCCCTGCTTCCCTGACTGTACTGACATGTAGAAGTTCAAGTGTAATATAAACAGACATCTTGCTACTCAACTCCCTACATAGTATTCCTGCAAATTATGCCCCAGATAGTAGCTCCCTATGCCAAAGTGGCACTGTGCCTTGTTTGGGGTGAAAATACAATAAAAATAAATTACATCCAAAGCATGTGTCTGCACAACTCAAAACTGGTTAAGACATTAGGATAAAACGTCGATGTCTTTCAAATGAAGTTAGTGAAAAGAGTTATCAAACTCAGCTCAGCAAACAAAGGCTTCTGCATTTGCACTAACGCAGAAACATGGAGTGTCATTATACCAAAAAGAACTTTGGAAATTTAATGAAACTGCCGTCACAAACGCATACACCGCAAGAAATTCAAACCTTGATAAAAGACCGACATTTTCATTAAACGAACAAACTTGAACAAAACGTCAGCATTATACTCTTATTATTATTATTATTATTATTATTATTATTATTATTATTATTTGTTTTTTCACAGAAACCTTTGAAACTCCAACAACTCTCTTTTGTGTTGTCCATACATGAATAGATTAATCTTGAGTTAAACAGAAGACCACAGCTACAAGAAGATCATGGCCAACACATGGAAGAGCAATAAAAAGAATGAAGGTCAGCGACCGTGCATGTATGTAAAAAAGACATTTACTAATTGGTTTGTTTCTTCATCACTCACTGGCAAAAACCCCACAAGTGCACAAATACGAGTTTGTTGGGAACGACGTGTGCAAACGGTTTGTTTAAAGTTAAAAAGTTAAACAGAAAATTTAATGAAATCCGCCATGAAGCTGAATAATCCTCAAAATGTCTCTATAATTTGAGGGTTTTTTTTTTTTTTTACATAGGCATCACTACTTATCAAGGCCAAGAAGTCACTCGAGGATAAGGGTTAAAGAGTGTACAGTAGAAATTGGACAATATAGTAATTGTTAGTAAATGGTTGGTTTAAAGTTAAAATATTACACAGAAAATTTAATGAAATCCTTTATGACTCTGAATAATCCCCAAAGATAATAATTCCAGTAACGTTTGACGATAACAAGAACTATCCTAGCATGGAGGCAATTCATACCTTGCATACCATCGCCATTACTGCAACTGAAGGTGGTTTTGATGATTAAAATTATTGAATAATATATTTATTCTTTTGCTACAAAAAACTTTTTCAGTAATTTAGTCCCTTTAGAAACATTAAAATTAAAATATAATGCTATTTAACCTTATGTCTAGAATTCTTATTTTTAATTCTTATTCATATTAATATTAAGGAAATTAATTTCTATGCTAAGTTTGACGACAAAAAGGTGCTTGGACTGCAAGATGGATGTAGGCCATGAGCAAGGCACCAGATCGGATGTGCAATAACCATTTCAGAGTATGCAATTTTTACCAAGAATCAGGCTGCATATGAAGAAGAACTTCAGACTTGGATTGATACCGGCTGGTTAATACCATATCCACAGGAACGTCTAGGACCACTCAAAAGATTAATTCCACTCATGGCTATTGAGCAACGTATAAAGACAGAATTGAATCAACATGTTGATGCTTTCATCAGAAACGCAGATGTGTACACTGAGGAACTATGAGAGTGGCGTCAGAAAGGGAGTAATGTAGCGCTGGTCTATGAGTCAATGTGGCCCTTTCAGATAGTGATAATCAAGGGAAAACGATATTGTTTGACACGCTTATGTTTTAGCCTAAACATAGCAGCCTTAATAATGACATAATATTATTAAAACTGTTTTGGGTGCAGGATGAGATACAGCGAAAGAGCTTCAGTTTATATTTACGTCCATGATGACATAATGTTTGCAGATGCGGTTCGAATGAAACTGGGATCTTTTGGTTTGTTAAGCAAGGACCCATGGCGCTTAAAGGATGGGGGCGGGGGGGGGGCGCTCATGTTAGGCCTTGAGTAATACTTTATGACGAAAGTGAAGGAGCCCGATTCAAGAGTTAGCTAGTGTGTTGCTGGGACACATCACGTTTTCTATTTGCGATCAATTAGTAAGACATTGTCCTGCTTGTAGATGGCTCCAACCAACAACAGGAGTACTAAAAAGATGAGTAACTGCGGTAACTAAAGGATGAGATGACATAGTGATGACGATTCTCTCCAGCAAATGATGGCCAAAACATTGAGTAATATAGGAATGACTCTGCCCAAAGCGAGTGGCATGTATCCAGACACAAACTAAATGTATAGATTAATGCAAGTTCATTGGCTACAGGTATGGTGTTGGAACAATAGGGTGCTGTTGTGGAAGATGCTGGCTTCATCCTAAAAATAATGCCCAGCATATAAATTTGGCAGTACTTGATGCCATGCCCTCACTCAGCCTAACTAAAACTTTTAAATTAAATCAAATGAAATGACAGTTCAATCAAACATTACGCCTAACCCAGGACCAAACTCAAAGAAAACCAACCAGCCTCCTCCCTTGAGGCTTGCATTTACGAATATCTGCGGGCTTAGAACTAACTTAGATTACGTTGAATCATTTCTCCTAGTAAACACCCCGGATATCTTAGCATTAAGTGAAACTAACCTACACTCCTTAATTCCCTCTAACCACTTTGACATGCTTGGTTATCTCCCACTCTGCTGTAAGGGCTCAGGCAGACACATGCATGGCTTGGCGTCTATATTTGTAACACCTTCCCCCTCACTAGAGAAACAAAACTAGAATCAGACGACCAGGCCTTTATGTGCTTCACACTAAACATGCAACACAACATTAGCTACTTTTATTTTCTCTACGAGTCTCCCTCGACCAAGAACTGTACCCTAATAAAAAATTCTCTGACAGCATAGATTTAGCACTCTCCCTCGATACTAGCACACAAGAACATGTATTTGGTGACTTCAATGTCCACCACAGTAACTGGCTTGGGTTCTCTACCTACACAGACGCAACTGATAGCACAGCAGAGAGCTTCTCTATATCTCATTCCCTATCAAAGACGCTTACATCTCTGACACGTTTCCCAGACCAGCAAGATCAACATACCTCACTTCTAGATCTATTTCTGACCACAGTTCCCTATGATTGTACAACGAATGTTCACAGCCCACTCAGAAATGCTGATCATGCTGTGATAATGGTAGAAATCGCCCTAAATTCTCGACCCAAAACTGAAGACCCACTGCTCAAATAATGATGTAACCGAGGTATTGCAAAAAAGCTGACTGGGAAGCCATCTGGGATCTTATCAGAGATGCCTCATGGCGAAATATCTTTTCTCTTCCAGCTGAACAGTGTGCAAATGAGACCACTGAATGGTTCAAAACTACAATTGAAGCACACGGAAATTCTATACCAAGCCCCACTCTGCCCAATGGTTTACTTCTACTTGTGCAGCTGCCATTGCTCAAAGGCAGCATGCGTACTGCAGATTTAACTGACATAAGTCCAGTTCAAACAGACTGAAGTATATAGAAGCTAGAAGTAATTGTAAGAGAGAAACCGCGACAGCTAAGACAGAGTACACTGAAACCATCAGAAAACGCACCGAAACACAGAAATTAGGAACCCATGATTTTTGGAAAATCTACAACAGGGTAGTAAATAATGGGAAGTCAACGATTCCCTCGCTATCAAGCAATCATGAGGTTGTTTGCACGGCAACCAAGAAGGCTAACCTGCTTGCCAGTCGGTTTACCTCTAGCTCCACATTGGACCCGGCACACCACTCCCTCCCAGACTTCCTTTGCGGACAGAGGCCACACTAGATGATCTGAAAATCACCCCTTCTCATAAAAAACCTAGACTTCTCAAAAGCATATGGACCCGATCTCATCCCGGCTGTGCTATTAAAAAATGCTCCATTGAGGTTGCTCCAGTTCTCTCCAAACTTTACAACAAATGCCTCAACGAATCTTGCTTTCCTGACTGCTGGAAAAACACTTCTGTGGTACCAGTTGTAAAGAATTCTGGCGACAGAACTGGCCTATTACATTATTGCCCCATTAGCCTTCTCCCACTTTTCGCCAAAATATTTGAGTCCTTAATTAATCAAGCTCGTGTCCATCACTTACAGCTGCTAAACTCCTGACCGACAATCAATATGAAAGTATAATTTACCTCTACAAGGCCACCATTCGCCCATGTATGGAGTACTGTTGTCACATTTGGGCTGGTGGATCTGCTACTTGTCTATCGCTCTTGGACAGGGTTCAAAAAAGAGTCGCCAACATGATAGGTCCTGAACTGTCATCTCAGCTTCAGCCTCTGTCTCATCGACAAAATCTTGCATCCCTCTGCCTGTTCTATAAGTACTTTAATGGTGAATGCTCTGATGAACTACAATCACTTGTACCCCCTCGACGTGAACATCCCTGACAAACCCAAGAAGCTAAATCCCACCCCTTCACAGCAGAGATACCTAGATATAAGAGAGCCGTCTACTCTAATAGTTTCTTCCCCAGAACTGCTAAACTTTGGAACTCGCTTCTGGGTTTCTGCTTTCTCAACTGTACTGACATGCAGAAGTTCAAGTGTAATGTGAACAGACATTTTGCTGCTCATCTCCCTTCATAATACCCCTGCAACTTATGTCCCTGATAGTAGTCCTCTACTTCAAAGTGGCACCGTGCCTTGTTTGGAGTAAAAATTTGAATTTAAAAAAAAAAATTGCAGGCCAAAGTTGTATATCTCCACACTGACTCATAATGTGTTTACCACTGGTTGACCGACACCTTAACTGGAAAGGCATAAGTTAGGACTAAAGCCTGGATATATGTTCTTGGCATGCCGTAAGCTACAAAGGGGCAATAATTGCTGAATCTGCACGCATGAAAGAACGCTAGATTAAAAAGTAACAATTTTAAAGGGTTTTTTTTTTCAACTTTTTCTTTTGATAACTGTTTCGATTACCACGGAGTGGACATCAAATTATAGTAGACCCCATTATTGAGAGGTAGACTGCCCATTCATCATAGGGCTTCCGGACGTTTTACTGATGGACATTTGGTCGAAAGGACATTTCGCCGATGGACATTTGACAGTACAGTACTTGACCAATGCAAATGTCATTAAATATCGATTATCTGGTTAAACAAATACAAAGTCTCTTAAATTGACTTTGTTATTTTATGTCTTTTTTGTAGATGCTCTATAAAGAGGCATCGTAATCTCCATTTCTGATTCATAACGATATCGCATAGTAAATAGAGGGTTTGTATGATAGGCCAACCATAGACGGACTGGCAGTTCTGGCCAGCGCAATATACAGAATTGGAAATTTGAGTTCATTGTTTTAGATTAGAAGTTTTTAGCACAGGCAGGTTGTTTATTTATAAAGCAAGTGTCATAACAAAATTAAAAACAGGTCAAACAGGAGGGCCATCATTGACATGGCGTGATGTGGATTGCCAATGTTACAGAACTTTTTGTAGAATGTGATTTTGGGGCAGTTTGTTATGGGGAGTCAGAGAAAGCAGATTGGAAAAAATCTGTCTCTGGTTCCTTGAGAGAATGAATTGGCAGACATCTAAAGATAGATAATAAATGGCGACTAAACTATAGCTTCGTGGGGTGATCTTACAAAGATATATTTAACACTAGTGCAAGCAAGCAGCCACTTTATGGCAACCTACCTGCCATATCTACTACCATGACGTCTACGATTTGCTGATTATTGCCAGAGGAGCAAGCAAGAGCTGGTGAGAAATGTATTGCTGATTAGAAATGTATTGCTGATTAGAAATGTATTGCTGCGGACTCGACGACACAGGCGCATAAGTGTAGGAGGACCTAGATCCACGTACACCTAGCAAATTTCACATGATGCTAACTGCGATCCTGAAGATCTGAGGTAGTTGATGGAAGGCAGAAAAGTCTCGAGAGAAGAGTCCCGTTGGTCCGGGTTAAAGTTAGGAGCCTGGCCAGATAGGAAACTATAGCAAAATAGAGACTCCCACCTTCCTAAGGATGAGAAACGATGATGCGACTTTGATAGTGGAAAACCATGGTGCATGAATAAAACCCATTTGTCCAGAAAGAAATGAGACTTGCATCTGTTGCTATGCATTGTTACAGATGCAACGAACGATGGGACACAAACCACTCAGGGACATAGCCAAGGGGCACGAGAGAAGCATATAAAAGGTACGTTCGGTTTTGTTCTTAGAAACCCCCAAAGTGCCGTAATTTGGAACATTGCTGCAATGTGACACACAAAAAAACGTACATTTAGAAAAAAAAAAAAAACAGCACAGTCAACATCTCTGATACAGAATTATCCCACAGGTGCCCAACATATGAGAGATATTTCAGAGCTTGAATGGGTCTAACAAGCCATCTCCATCATCATCATGTTTAACAAGATGAATGAATGGATAGTTCAATGAATGATGATGGATACGCTGAGAGGATTTAAAATCTCCAGTTAAAACAACACCTGACACCGACAACAGCAATTCTTCTCCCTTTGTCAGAATCTTCGTTTATGCAAGAATTAAATCTTATGTTGTTCAACTAAAACGTTTTTGTATCCTTTGTCTTGACGATGTGGTTTCTGTGATGTTTACAACTCAAACGATTTGGGTTGTATTCCAACTCATGGGAAAACCTAGTTCAAGACAGATGTTCCTGGTGTGCCACAAGCCAGAAAGTAGCCACAATTGTTGAATCTGCACGCAATGAAGAACATGAGAGGAAACATACCATTAGAAAAGACAGAGCAATCATCACCTCTGCTACAGAATTATTCCACACGTGTCCCATTTGCGAGAGATGATTCAGAGCTTGAATCGGACTGATGAGGTAGCTCCGAACCCGCAGAACAATTGCATGGTCATCTTCACAAGCAATGAACGAATACGGAGGTGACGATGGCCCAATAGTTAACAATGTGGACTAACAATATGGATATGCCAGGTTCAAACCCAGTTCATTCCACAAAAAACACTTTCACTTAAGGATGTTGTCAACCTTCGTATGGTCCCTCTCGTAAGTACACAAATATCCTTCTATAAAGAATTCTAAATGGAAAGATATTGGGGAAACAAATACCAACAAAATCATCATCATCATGAATGATGTTCAACAAACATCAACAAGGAGGTGGCAGTGGCTAAATGGTTAACGATACGGACTGAATACCTGGGCGTGCCAAGTTCAAGTGCTCAATGTGTTTCTATAAAGAATTCTAAATAGAAAGACATCGGGGAAGCGAATGCCAACAAAAAAATCATCATTGTTGATAATCCTCAATAAACAAACAAACAAACATTATCAGTATGTGCAACAAACAAAATAACACAAAAATGCGCCGCGTCATCTAAAAACGAGTTGTAGACAGACAACCCGACCGACAGCTATATAGATAGATGTTTGAACCCCCCCTTACCCCGCCCTCCAAATTATCTGTTGAATACGAAAACGGTAAATATTAGCAGGCGAGTAATTCGCGCGGATCTTTTTCTTCGTGCGTTTTTTCAAAGTTTATATACCCAACAACAAGATACTTTCCTCCTCCACCCCCACCCCCACCTCGCCGAATCATTGTCGGCACCGAGCTCCATTTACCGTGGTTTGTTCGTGAGTCATTTCTCTCGGTGAATGCATCTGCAGATCTCCATGGGAACGGTAATCTTCTTTTCAAATTCGGCTAAAGATGAAGGAAGGGGGTTGGGGTGGGGGGTGGGGGGGGTCGCGAGAATGCGTTTGCGTGTTAGTCGGAGAGATGGAAGGAGGAAGGGGATGGGTTGATATAAAGTAAAGAAGTAAACAGCGAAAGATTCGCTTAACGTCATGCGTCTAATCAGTAGGATGAAGGCATCGTTGTTTCAGACGTGCATGGAAAGACATACACGCAGCTAGATATAGATAGCTTTGTGTTTATCCGCGCGCGCGCGCGCACACACACACACACACACACACACATAAGCGATGCCTCCGTTCAGTCTCAAGAGACAATAGACATCCCTGTAAGGATAGCTGCACATGTAATTGTGACGCAAGGGTTGCGCTATATCCAACCACATCCCTTCAAAATCGGCACCACTTATATCCAGTAGTAAGGAGAGGTCCAAGACTGATTGGAAACAATACCGAGATGAGCCGAGAGTACATACACCACCTGGAATTCCCCAAATGACCACCCATTTTAGTACTGACTAGGTTCATTGTTGCTTAACTTCGGTTTGGATCTGACAGGAACGGTATATTCATTTATTTATCGCGGACTGCATTCTCAGTAATTACTGCCTTTCATAGTTGTTTTTTTTTGTCTCATCACGTTTTGATCAACTAAGCCTCTCGCCAGGTTTGGGTAGGATTGAAACCGCTATCTTCAAATAATGCTCACCTGGAACCGTGATGAGCATTGTCTGAAGATATTACTGGAAATGTTTTCTCAATCGTTAAATCATTTCTCTCTGATATGTTCATAAGAGTAGTGGTTGATGGGCAGAAATCAGAGGCCCACAGTATTAATGCTGGAGTTTCTCAGGGGTCCATACTGGGCCCACCTCTCTTCCTGATCTACATCAATGATCTCCCAAAACACATACTAAAATCTTTCGTTGACATCTATTCTGATGACACGACTATCTATGGCAACACATCAAAGGCCGTAAATGATGATGTTCTTTCTGATTCTCTCTCCTCTGATCTTGAGCGCGTGGTACAGTGGGGGAATAGGTGGCTAGTTACCTTTAATGCATCGAAGACCAAACTCCTATCTCTACATCATAAACGCTCTGATCCCCATCTGGCATCAATTGAAATGGATGGCTCTCGTCTAGGGGAGGCCCCATGTTTTGATAAGCTTCTGGGTTTAACCTTTACTCCTGGTCTTAAATGGAACATACACATCAAGTGGCCAAGGTCGCTGGAAAAATGGTGGGATCTTTCTACCGCTCCAGAAGATATTTCACTAATGATGCAATTCTCTATCTATATAAAAGCCAAGTACGTCCAAGGATGGAGTACTGCTGCCACATCTGGGCAGGAGCTGCTAAAAACAGCCTATCCTGCCTTGACAGCATAAAAATAGACTTTGTGGCTTGGTGGGGGATGCCCTCTTCTCTTCCCTGCAACCTTTTTGTCACAGAAGAGACGTAGCGAACCTATCTTTATTCTATCGTTACTTCCATGGCAAGTGCTCGTCTGAGCTCCATTCTCTGCCCCCCCCCCTCGCCAATCTTTTTCAAAAAACACCCGACTAGCTGAAACCACCGTCAATAATTTCCCCTACTCCTTATCTGTGCCTAAATCAAAATGTAGATTCCATGAACAAAGCTTCTTTCTTAGAACTGCACGCCTGTGGAACTCTGTTCCGTTTGCCTGTTTCCCTCCTGACTTCAACCTGGATACTTCAAGTCCAACACAAACAAATTCCTGATGAACCGCCCCCTTAAGTAATGACACTTTATCAATTCTCCAATACTATTACTGCACTATCCCATTGATTACTGTACACACAATAACCCTTATCCCTGAGTGCCCCTTGGGCCTTGATAAGTGGTCAACTCCATGTAAAAAAAAGATGTTGATTTACATTACATTTAAACTTCTGCATATCAGTACAGTCAGAGAAGCAGGTAGCAGAAAGGGAATTCCAAAGTTTAGCTGTTTGAGGGAAGGAACTATTAGAGTAGAAAGCTTTCTGGCATTTAGGGACCTCAACAGTGAAGGGGTGTGATTTTGTTGCTAAGCGTGTTTGTTAGGGATATGTATGTCGAGGGGGAACAAGTGCAACGAGTTCATCAGAACACATTTCCTTAAAATATTTGTTAAACAGGCACAGAGGTTCAACATTGCGGTGATAGGGCAGGGGTTGAAGCTTAGCTGAGAAAGTGGAACCTATTAGATTATGCCGTATATATATATATATATATATATATATATATATATATATATATGTTTTATTTTTTTAGTGTCGTTTTATCTTTTGGTTACATATGTTTCAGATGTTGGATTGTGGTTTTCTGTAAGGTCTGACGAGGCTGTTAGATTGTAAACACGGTCCAACATCCAAAACATATGTAACCAAACAGATAAAACGGTAATAAAAAAATAAAACACATATTTGCTCTGCAATAGTATTGAGCACTCTCTTCAGGTTTTTACTAATTACCAGTTTTACAAAATATATGTACATATATATATATATATATATATATGTGTGTGTGTGTGTGTGTATTATGAGAAAAATATGCTTTTGCGATTATATTGCACTCTTTGTGTATAGCAATCTTTTTCTGTTTAGAAGCTCAATACTTGCAAAAGTAACAATAGAGCATATATAAATTAACAACAATTTTGCTATATTCCAAAGTGTAAGATTTTATTTCTCTTACTAACCATTTTTTTTAGCATTACAAACCGCTATGTATTGTTTACAGATCTGTTTCGTTCACATGAAACAATCAATATATACATATGTTAACATTGAATCGTTGCTTACGTAGACTCATCAGAAAAACCGGAAATTTTACCAGAAAGAAAAATGCATGATCATGGAATGCGGAAAATAAAGCCGAGAGGACTCACATCGTGTGTTTACTTTATGCGGCCATCTTTGTTTTATGAAAGCCTTGTTATAATTAACCACAAATTTAGTGACAGCTTTAATGTAATAGGGGTACATGTAGGAGTACTGAGTTTGTTGCTTGTGTCGTGGAAGCATTGTCCAGGGTGTCTTATACGAGTTCATCTTCTTTTTTGTTTTGGAGGGGTGGGGAGGGGTGGAGAGGCGTCTTGTAATTGTTAAAGGAGAGCAGCTTAGTCTTACTAGCATTAAATGTTTTAAATGTTACCATGCATTTGGGCTCCATTCCACTACGGTCTATAATCAGAAGAGATGTAATGGAAAATAAATCTGAGAGTGGACGTTACTAAGACCAAAGTAATAATCAATGGTTGCACGAGTAGTGTTAGAATGTCCTCAGAAATGTTCAGGAAGAACATAGTTGTCATCCTAAAGAAAACGACACTACAGCTTCATTTTAAAACTTTTAATTAAAGTACATCCGATAATCCCAGCCCAAATCATTATCCCACCACCACCTTGTTGGCGCCTCAAACGCTGATAACGATGTCGTCCATCTAGGACCCATCCCTTGCTCCAACCATCTGGCCCATTAATAGTGACACGCACTTCATCCGTGAACAAAACTTTGGAAAAATCTGATTTCATGTTGTCCTCTGCCCATTTCAATAGGTTTTGTATGTGATGTTGCTTTAATGGAGGCGTTGTTACAGGCTTAACCAACTTTGCCACTGCTTTTAAAAGGCGACATCGAGTACTTTTTGAGACATTCTTGAATCCGGCTTGGTCAAAAACTTCGCGACTTGTCTGCCCAGGGTTCTTAACAACTTCATGCTTAATTTGGAGTAGAGAATGGTGTGAAACAACTCTAGATTTACCTTTATCAGCTCTCTTACGTACCTTTGTAAGATCGTTGACAAAGTTCTTCACAGTTTGATGGTACCTTCCTATCATTTTCGATATTTCCAGGGTAGTTTTAACTTTTACTAGCTGTTCTGTAATAGGAATCGCTTAAGAACTACTCAATCCACTTTTACGGCCCATTTTATTGACAAAACAAATTGCCTTGTTAATAATTTGACACACCTTAAATGCCGTGGATTCAACAAC
>NC_136498.1:123060781-123063281 GCF_053919585.1 Euprymna scolopes | reverse complement strand
CAAACGATGCTGATAAAAGTTAATGTAAGGTAAGTACATTTTTGAGACAACATTTATATATATATATATATATATATATATATATATATATATATATATATATATATATATATATATATATATATATATACTTGTTTATTGTTATATAAACATGCTCACATCCCGCTGCTACAAATAGCCACTTGTTTCAATCAAACAACAGATATCATCAGGCAGCGACTTGACTATTCAAAAGTTCAATGAATAATGGATTTTTATTTTAGGTAGGAACTCTTTAGAAGTTGGAGTTAAAAAACTTAAAAACACAGGACTTTAATTAAATAAAAAAGTAAAAAGGGAGAGGCAATTTAAATAAAGTTAAAAAATTACAATGGGGAGAGAGTGATTGAGGAGAGGAAAAAGGAATAGAGACAGAAATAGAGAAAGAAAATATAGAGAAAACAAAATAGAGAGAAAAAGAAGAGAGAAAAAAAATATATATATATATACATATATACATACATATATATATATATATATATATATATATATATATATATATACATACATATATATGATATGGAGAAGAAAAGAAAAAAGAAATAAATGGTTATAATAAAGAGAATAAAAACTAGAAGGAAAAGGAAAGAATAATGAGATCTAGTTAAATAGGGAAAGAGAGAAAGTAAGAATTTGACAGTATATAGAAAAAGAAAAAGAAAAAGAAAAAAACCTGCGTGTCAACCAATTTATGAACAATTATACAATTCAGTAATGAAACATATTATTACAAATACAAACAGAAGATACAATCCAAGCGTCAGAAATGAACGTGTCAAAAAAGGCAGTGAATGTATTCGGCTAGCATATTTATCCTCTTACATACGTCCACGAGTAAAATCAACGCAATTCAAACATACGTCTACCATTAATTAGGCCCTTTATGCTAAATGATATAAGTTTAAAGTTTTCGCGTTTTTATTAGATAAATATATGAATAAAAGAATAAAATAATGATAAAACAATATTAAAATTATTATTAATAACAATAAACATAATAGTGATAATAATAATAATAATAATAATAAGACGCAAAATTTCTACAAACTAACTACACATGAATATAACAAGCTTATTAAAGAAAATATTACAAAAAATTACAAAAAATCAAATATAGATATTTGCAAAAAAATTGACAAGGATAGTAAAGAAATAACTGACAGACTTAAAATTAGTAATAGAGTGGGAATTTTACAAAAAAATCAGTCATATATTTTGCTTAAAGACCATAAGATAAATTTTGACAATAAACCTACAACTAGATTAATTAATCCTACGAAACCCGAAATTGGTAAATTAAGTAAAAATATACTAGAAAGAGTTAACTATCAAATTAAATCAACATATAAGCTAAATCTATGGATTAACACAGCGGATACCATTAAATGGTTTTCCAATATACATAATAAAAAGAATTGTACTTTCTTACAATTCGATATTGTGAATTACTATCCCTCCATATCTAAGGAACTATTCGAAGAGGTGATGGAGTTTGCTAAACTCCTGTCTGATATAAAAGACACTGAAATTGAAATTATACGGACATGTAGAAATACTACATTAATTAGTGGAAATGATCAGTGGTTGAAAAAAGATCAAAATGACCTGTTTGACATTTCCATGGGGTCTTTGGATTCGGCTGAAATGACAGACTTAGTAGGTCTATTCATACTATACAACTTAACCAAAGACATCAATGTCATGGATATAGGCTTGTATCGTGATGATGGACTGATGATCATCAAGGAATCCAACGGCCCTAAATGTGAAAGAACCAAAAAGATTATCTTAAATGAATTCCGTAGAATTAAATTAAAAGTGGATATTATATCAGATGTTAAAACTGTAAATTTTTTGGATGTGAACTTTGATTTAAGGAAAGGCATCTACCAACCATATAGGAAGGAAAACTCAAACCCAATTTATGTACACCCCTTATCAAATCACCCAAAATCTATCATTAGGCATATCCCCAAATCCATTAGTAAAAGAATCAGTGACAATTCTTCCAATCTTGAAACATTTAATAAACATAAATACTTCTATAACAGGGCCCTTAAGGATAGTGGATACAAAAACACCCAAATTGAGTTCATAGAACCAACACACCCAAACACAAATACAAATAGAAACCGTAAGAGAAAAATCTTGTGGTACAATCCCCCTTTTAATCTGAAACTTAAAACAAATCTAGGAATGAAATTCTTAAACTTAATTAAAAAGCACTTCCCTATTAATAATATACTACATAAAATTTTCAATAAAAATACAATAAAACTTAGTTATAGCTGTAATGAAAACCTTGAAAAAATAATTAAAAAACATAATAACAAAATATTAAACAAAAATAGCACACCCATTGCTACCGAAAGTTGTAACTGTAGAATTAAATCAAAATGCCCTCTTAAAGGAAACTGTCAAATTACTTCTGTAGTGTACCAAGCAACTATTTCTACTAAGG
>NC_136498.1:123038281-123058281 GCF_053919585.1 Euprymna scolopes | reverse complement strand
ATATATATATATATATATATATATATATATATATATATATATATATATATATATACAGACATTTATCCCTAAGAGTTTTCCTCACAAATTATTATGCTAAAATATTTCCTTAGTTCAGAATTATCTATCTATCTATCTATCTATCTATTTTGCTTTCTCTCCCTCTCTATTTCTCTCTCTCTCTTTCCTTATATATATATATATATATATATATATATATATATATATATATATATATATATATAAACATGTATGTATGTATGTATGTATGTATGTATGTATGTATGTATTGGTTTGCACGGTACCCAAAATGGCCGACCTGTACAACATGGGGATGAAATTCCTTTTTCCCCAAACGAACGCACCAGGCTTATCATATACAAATTTATCTTTTAGCTATTAACATCGAATGGAAATCACGTCTGACGAGTTGGTGAGAAAGGAGATTTTTTATTCATTTATTTAATCAGGGTATGCATCAATTGGGGTAGGGTAAGTGAGAACTCTTTACATCATGGTATTTCGAAGCCTAATGCTTCTCATCAGAAGAGAAGATGCTAGGTAACATAATAGGGATGCAATGTCTAGCGATATCTACATCAAGAGCAAAACAAAATATTTAGGCTGTTTGGGGGGGCTATATTGATCTCTGTGATATAGAAGGAGTATAGTTTTTATATAATGCAGGTAGGTATATGGCACATCTGTCATAGTGGGTTTAATATATGTGGACAAAATATGTGATTCGACTCTTGGGTGGAGGAAAGATGCTTGTTTAATCATTATTAAAGGAGTATAGCTATGGAAAGGGTTTACATGAAATATGGGGTTTATGCTATGTCGGTATATTTTAGAGGGAGTATCTGAAATTATAACAGTGCTTAAATTATTATGAATAATATTAAGATAATAAATGTGAGGGGATAAATTATAAAGCATACAATATAGGAAGATTTTCGTTGAATAAGATAAAGGAGAAAGAAATGGTAGAAAAAGCGGATAAATATACAAAGGAGTATGGCATGAAAGGATAATAAAAAATATATATTGTGATAATAGATAATAAAAGTTATAAGAGATACAACGTTATTAAATATAGGAGAATAAAAATAGGCGAATAAAATGGATATAAAAAAATGAGTACAAAAATATAAAGATCTAAATATTGCCATCAAGAAAAGAAACAAAATAAAATGAAAATACGACAACAGAGAAAATATACAGTGGGAGAAAGTACTTGGTGGCAAGGAGTGGAGATATTTTGAAAAGTTTTTCTTGTTGAGTGCAAAGCAATATCAAATATTAAAAAAATAAACAAATAAATAGAAGTTCCTCTGTGAGAAATGCAGTTTCCGTTCAGATTTAGATGGTGATTCAAGGAAACATGTTGCTGTTGAGTGGTGAAGGATTTGCAATTTTTTTAGGTTATTAGAGCTTGGACGAAAATATAATTAATGGATATTACCTTGCTATTTTGGGAGAAAAGAGTTTGGAACAGCAATTAATTTCATAATGTCAATTTTTGTGCCAAGAATCTCATGTCCTGAGAGAAAGTATGTTGGCCCTCGGTCGGTGATGTAGGTATTCCTGATATCAGTTTGTGTATCCCAATACGATCCGAGTAATGTTTTAATGATTTCTAGGAGTAGTTCTTGGTTGAAGAGAAACCGCCCCCCCCCCGATTTAAAAAGCAAAAACAAAATGTAACATAGTTCGAAGCTGAAGCAAATGAAATTGGGTGGTAGGACCCGTGCTAACAGACAAAGAAATTCAGTAGCTGAAGGATAGGAACAGAGAGTGCACTGAATGTCAGTGGTTAGGGGATGCGACGGATCTTAAAGTTTAGGTCGATTTTGTTAGGGGGAGGAGGCGGTTTCGTTGTTGAGATTATATTTTTTCTCTATTTCGAGTGATGCCACTTATATTGGGGCTATCTGTCATGGGTAGCAACTGAGTATTCTCTGCTGTAATTAAAAGATATTTGAAATTTAGAATGGACCAAATTTATTCAGAATTAATGTTGAAGTTTTTATAAAGAAATGGCAGTTTTAGGGGTTTATTTGTAGGGGAAGGTAGTATGTGTGTGTGTGTGTGTGTGTGTGTGTGCGTGTGTAAGTGGGTGTGTAGGTGGGTGTAAGAGAGTTTATGTGTGTGAGTTCTTTATACACTTCACAACTACTTTATGTATCTGGCAGTGTTCTTGGATGGGTTTTTGTATCGGAATGTTTAGATAAGTATCGATAATCGAAAAAATACACTGAAAGAACGAACAGTCGATTTTGACCAAAGTTAACACCTTATACAGCCTAACATCACAAGTACATTTGAGAAGTTTTATTACCACACAGGAAGAAAGGCCCAACATATAAAATTACCAGTAGCTTCTTTGATGTGACCAGAGTGCATTCAAAATGAATGTTTCTTTTTAAAGCACAATTGAACCATAATACTTGACTTTTTTTCGAATTAAACTTAAATTCAAGCCGTTATATATAAAAGTAATTTTATAAAATCAACAGTAGGTTCTCTACAGTGCAATGTAGACGACAATATATTTTGAATTAAGTCACTGCGAATTGAGATTCTGCTTACGATATTTTTAGATTACGAAACTCGATGTGAAAATTTTTTGTCTCTGCGTACGAAAACACTACCTCAACAAAAATATCCTCCTTACTGACATACAATGTTTTCTGTTCTGCTATATCTACAGCAGATGTGCTAAAATCATACGATTAGTGAATTTTTCCATGGAGGCTTCCTTTCTGGGGCAATTGCTCTTGACATATCGAAAGCTTTTGATAAGGTATGGCATAAAGGTCTACTCCACAAAATCTCTAGCTACAGTATAGCTGGAAATATCTTTTCAATTTTTAAATCATTTCTCTCTGATAGGTTGATAAAAGTAGTGGTTGATGGACAGAAATCAGACGCTCACAGTATTAATGCTGGAGTTCCTCAGGGATCCATCCTGGGCCCAACTCTCTTCCTGATCTACATCAATGATCATCCAAATCACATCCTTACATCATTCGTAGACAGTTATGCTGACGACACTACCATCTATGACAACACGACCAAGTTCTCTCTGATTCTTTCTCCTCTGATCTTGAGAATGTGGTACAATGGGGCAAGAGATGGTTGGTTACTTGTAATGCATCTAAAACCAAACTTCTATCTTTACATCATCAACGCTCTGATCCCCGTTTGGCATCAATTGAAATGAATGGCTCTCATCTTGGGGAGGCTCCATGTTTTGACAAGCTTCTGGGTCTGACCTTTACTCTTGATCTGAAATGAAACATGTACATCAGATCTGTTGCCAACATCGCTGAAAAAATGGTGGGATCATTCTTCCGCTTCAGTAGATATTTCACTGCTGATGCAATTCTTTATCTGTATAAGAGCCAAGTAGGTCCAAGGATGGAGTACTGTTGCTACATCTGGGAAGGAGCTGCTAGAAGCGCTTTTTCCTGCCTTGACAAAGTTCAAAATAGACTTTGTAGACTAGTAGGGAATGTCCTTTTTTTCTTACCTGCAATGTCTTCCCCACAGAAGAGACGTTGTGAGCCGGTTTTTTTGCTTTTATCGTTATTTTCATGGCGTTAGAGATTTATAAAGAATCGGCATCAAAATCGGTAATTGTATTGGAATCGGGAGGGGGGATTGAAATCGTTCCGTTACTACTGGATACTCCACCAGACTAGATTAATTCTTGTCTTGGAATCAAGAGATAAAAAAGAAAGATATAACTTAGTTATCTGTTCAATAAGCGAAAAGAAAATTAATAGTCCTAACTTTTTTTACTAACTTTTTTACTAACTTTTTTACTAACTTTTTTACTAACATTTTTACTAACTTTTTTACTAACATTTTTACTAACTTTTTTACTAACTCAACGTTTGAGAAATAAAAGAGAACTTTAATGATATATTCGAACATCTATGCATCTCATATATTATCAAGTGTTAGCCATGGGGGGGGGGAACTCCTTTGATTTTTGAAATTTAAATGTTCGACACTCATATATCGAAATCGATAGGTAAGTCCGTTATATATAAAAATGGTGTGTATGTTGTATGGAAGAGAAAGAGAGAGAGAAAGAAAGAGAGAGAGAGAGAGAGAGAGAGAGAGAGAGAGGGGGGATTATAAAATTCTCTCACTCAAAGTCAGATGATATAGGGATATAAAATCCCCATCTATTACTTGAAATATCTCAGATTACGCAATCATATTGTTTTTTTACGGATGACAAGTATTATATCTGGCCGCCATTTTATCCGATAAATTTCCGGCCAATCAAAATCTGGAAAACTGAATCCTGATTTTTATTCTTGGCTGCTTTCATAAAAGGCAAATATTGCCGGCATTTTTTTATTCTTTATTTAAACCTCTGATCAGCATTCCGAATATGCGTCCATTCAAACGTTTCAAACATTGAAATATAAAAAGCTTCAAGTGTAAACAGAAGTAATGCTATTTCGGAATTAAGTTTAAAAGATTCATTCCAATGCTATGTACAATTAAAGGCAGAAGCCCCCCTCTCGACGTGCATACCATCGACTAACCCGAAAAGCAGCAAAATTCCACCCATTCATTGTTGAGATCCCTAAATGCCGGAAAGCCTTATACTCTAATAATGTCTTCCCTCGAACTGCCAAACTTTAGAGAGAGTTGAAAATGTCTTTCAAAAAAGAATTCTTAATAGAAAAATATCGGAGAAATCAATAATATGATGATGCAAGATTTTGGAATTCCCTTCCTATTTCCTGCTTCTGACTGTACTAAGATGCAGAAGCTTAAATGTAATGTGAACAGACGTCTTGCTGCTCAACTCCCTACATAGTGGAATAATATATATATATATATATATATATATATATATATATATATATATATAATATAATATAATATAATATAAAGCTGGATATGTGTGTGTGTGTGTGTGTGTGTGTGTGTGTGTGTGTGTGTGTGTGTGTGTGTGTGTGTGTGTGGTCGCGAATAGGCTCCTATATGGTTGATTATTTTAAAAAACTGATTAGATATAATGATAGAAGATGTATCGAGACGCAGGAATGGGTATGTTTGATCTAGCAGAACGGTGGTTCATTAAAATTGTGGGGTTTGCGTTCGCGCCTGGTCCACAAAGTATGGAAATAAAAAATTAAAAAATTAAAAAAATAAACGTTTACAAGTGTTTTTGATATAGATGTACATAAGAATACTTTGATAAGTATGTTTTAACTTAAATAGGGATGGTATAATAAAATTGTGGGGTCTGCGTTCACGCCTGGCCTCCATAGAATGGAAATAGGCACAAACTTTAATAAAGACTTTTCATATCTATCTGCGTAAGTATACTCTGATAATTATGTTTCAGTTTGAAGAAATATGGTATAATAAAATTATGGGGTGTTCGTTCGCGCCTAACCTCCATAGAATGGAAATATGTCACAAGGTTTAACAAGGTTTTTAAATATAGATCCACAGAATATTGTGATAAGTGTTTCAGTGCGAACAGGTATGGTATAATAAATTATGGGGTGTATCTATTTTATTTTTACTTTCATCATATTTTGCTTTGATTTTGTTACCTCCGAATTCGAAGCTATCTCTTTACAACCCTTCCTTTTCATAACCTATCATACTTTCATAAATCAGAGTCCATTTTCTGTAGGCTGTTTTTGAACCCAGTCAAACGACGAGTACTTTTGCTAGTATATATATATATAATTTAACGGTTAAAAAGACCAGGCGAGTGTGAAATTGTTTTTTAATAAATATCATTATTTATTAAAAATAGAATTGAAAATTTAGTTTTCAAATTATCAAGTAGTAAAATATTCAACTTCAGGAAATTGGTCTTTATATATATATACTAGCAGTTCAGCCCGGCTTTGGTCGGGCCCTATGTACTGTTCATAACTTTATGTGCATATGTATATATTAAAAAGTGTGAATATGTACCGTTAGGTGTATCAGAATTTTTGTAGGAATTTTTGACACCCCTAACACGAAACTGCAAATAAAATATAAAAAACTCGTAATTTCTCCTTTAAAGGTGGGGTGTTTATTTTCTTTATGGATTATACTTCAAAAATAAACTATTAAAGTTGTATAAAAAGTAATAGAAATATTTTTTAAAAAATAGTAATGAAATTAATTGAATGTTACGAGTTCAGTATTTTTCAATTTTTAAACTTTAAAAATATATCAAAATTTTTCTATTGATTCTATTTTTACGATATTTTCAGGGTCAATGTGAAATTTTATGCTCTTGCCAATAAACCGAATATAATATTTTAGACAAACGTTTTTTTTTAATTCACGCCCCCCCATTTTGAAATGTCTATTAAAAAGTAAATAATTAATTTATGTACCAAAGTTTTAAATATCACAAATTGAAGATAAAAGATCAATAAATAATATAATCAAATTTAAAAAAAAAAAAAAATAGTGTTTTTTAGAAATTTACCTGTAAAGTCCGAAGTTTAAAACCATTTTAAAAAAAAAAAACACGTTGTTTGTTTTTTTTTTGTTTTTTTTTAATGAAACCTTGGTCCTTGCTCCTTTAATTGAAAAACAATTAGGGCTTGAATTACATTTTTCGATGAGTTATAAGCTTCGAAAGATAGGGTGGAATTATTCAATAGTTTTCACGAAATTTCTGACACTGCTAATGTACCGTAATGCCTCTCTATATAATAGGCTTCCTTAACTACCGTAGAGAAAAGTTGGTAGAGACCGCAGACGTCAATTTATTTTTAATTTTGACCCCAATTTTGATCCCTTAACATTTACTGTTTTAGGCTCAAATTAAATTAAAATGCTTGACCCATGTCTAAGTAACCTACATCTAAAATTTCAAGTGTTTAGACCCACACTTGGCGGAGGAGTTTGGTAGAATCGGCAAAAGGTCAACTCTGTCAACTTTGACCTCTTGCCAGCACGGGGAAAATTTGAAACTTTAAACAAATATTTTGTTTATTTAAAAAAAAAAAAAATACAGATACGCACGAGGTTGTTTTTCTAATCTCATATTTCGAATTCCGTTTTCCCCGTGCTTCTAAAAAGTGGATTACTACTAAACTACCCATTCGCGCTCAGACGGCGCTACCCACTGGACTGACAATACACACTTTCTACTTTGACCAACAAACTCTGCCAAACGACATCATGGCCCGTAAGAAAAAAAAAAAAAAAAATATATATATATATATATATATATATATATTGTATTGTTTTAAAAGAAAATTCCTGATGAAGGCTTATAAGCCGCAAATTTGAAACTTTAAATAAATATTTTGTTTATTTAAAAAAAAAATACAGATACGCACGTGGTTGTCTTTCTAATCTCATATTTCGAATATATATATATATATATATATATATATATATATATATATATATATATATGTGTCAATTTTGTTTATTTATTCAACACTGGAAGCCACGCGCTTAAAATTACAAATTGTTGATAACTTCTTTTATTTAATCTTTTTTAATTCATATAAATTGGTACATTCATCAATAATTATGCAGCTAATAAAGAAGACTTTTTCAACGCTGTCACAAATAATACAATAGCATTCAGTGTCTTCTTTTCCAAGCTATACTTAGTATATGCATAACAAACCGTCCCCTAAAATGCTTTGTTTTAAACACATTTAATTACAATAGAAAATGCGAGCATGAAAAGTAATATGGTTAAGCTTAAACATGGAAAAGAAAAGGACAAGATATTCTAGTAAAATATATAATAAATTTATAACTTAAAATATTGCAGCATTAAGAATTGATTATATAATGTTAAATTGAATTTTTAAAAAATCTTAATGCAGCAATATTTTAAGTTATAAATTTATATTTTTTAATAGAATATCTTATCCTCTTCTTTTCCAGTTTAAAAAACTAGTCCTTTACTTTTCCATGTTTAAGTTTAACCACATTACTTTTTATGCTTGCCTTTTTCTATTGTAATCCATGATTTTTTTTTTTGCCCCCATAAACATATGTAAAACAATGTATGGCACTCATCTGCTTTAATTCTCTCTATTTTGCTTATTACTTCTCTTTTCGTGAGAGCGGTGAATTAGTAACAACACTAGTCACTGAAGCGAGGTGGTTGCTATGTAAACCAGTCATAAAAACGTAGCTCACCTCCTTACGAATTTGAACACCAGTAAATTCATCATAACTTTTGTTTCACAATATAGCTGAGAATGTGATCTATAAACTGTAATAATTGTTTGAAACTTGGTCGGGAAATGAGTGAGCAGTGAAGCTTTAAAGCAGTTCTAAATGACTAAAACTGCAACTTAACCATATATTCAAACACGGATTATTTTCATAGGTATTACCATTGAAATAACCCCACAAATATACAGTAGTGTTTGAATGATACACTAAAAATGTACAAAGAGGGTAAGGAACGTTATATCGAAATTGGTAGTGGGATGATTCCAATATTTTTCCCGATTCCGATACAGTTACCAATTTCGTACTAAATTCCCGATTCCAATACAATTACTGATTCCGATTCGTTATAAATCTCTAAATATTTAACTATAGAGTTGTTTTTTTTCCCGATTTCTATAAAAAAAAAACACATGTTAAATATGCAGATATTTTCATAATCGTCAAAATACACTTGTGGAGGATGATCTATAGATTATAGTTTTACTGGTATTTTGAAATCAATAAATATTTATTATTTTATCATTATTACCAGCAATGGAAGATTTTGCTTTAAACAAAGTCAAATTATAGAAGACAATTAAAAGAATCAATTTGGAATCGAAAAATAGGCACCAATTTTTTGGATTCCGATACCGATTCCGATACCGATTCCGATACCGATTCCGATACCCCCAAATTTGTCGATATTTCCGATTCCCAATTCCAATTCCAATTATTCATCTCAACAGTAATCAAAACGTCTACAAACGTTGAAGTTATTGCTTTTCTATATTAGTAACGAATAGGAATATTTTTAGTAAAGTAAAATCTGTTTTAATTAAAAATCGTGTTTGCTCTTGAGGAGGGGAAATATTTGTTTGGTGAAAATATATTAAATGTTTCACTATGAATTGAAATATCTTTTCTCTGACAATTTGCTAAATGATGTATTTGTATGTGAAAATATAATCGATATATTTTCTAATTAGACATGTCTGTTGGCAATAAAGTTTTAAGTTGAAACTCTTTCACCCTTTCATGTTGGAGCACCTGCATTGTCAAAAAGTGAGGAAAAATAATGAAATATTCTCTAAACTAATTGTTGGGCTGCTTTTTTTTTTCTGATGCTCGGAGTCTCAGGTGGTCAATCATTACTTAATTTAGTCACATGGTCACATGATCACATGGTCACATGATCACATGATCACATGGTCACATGATCAGCGGCAAAAAAGGCATGACTCTACTACACCTTTCTTTATTCTTTTTCATCAAAAACAAGGCATATTGCCACTTAGAACATAAGGGGGCTACTATTTGGGATCGTGTCTAGGAGGGGAGTTGAGTTGCAAGATGCCTGTTCATATTACATTTAAACTTCAGCATGTTAGTACAGTCAGGGAAGCAGGAAACATGAATTCCAAAGCTTAACAATTCGAGGGAAGCAGCTATTAGATTGGACAGAGATTAGAGCTTGGCCAGCAGTGTGGTGATGGGACAGAGGCTAGAGTTTGGTTGATAGTTCAGGATCTATTAGATTTTAAATTCTTTTTTGTACCCTATCTAAGGGTGAGAGATTAGATGCTCCAGCTCATATGTGACAACAATACTCCACGCATGGGCGAATTGAGGCTTAGGATTCTCTCTGGCGTGAGTCATTTTCTAGCATGGTAGAGGGAGCCCACCTTCTTTGCAGCAGCTTTGGCAATGTCCTCAATGTATTTGTTCCAATTCATGTTTCATGTGAATGTTAGACTGAGGATTTTGAAAGATGAGCTATCTGGTAGGTGTTATTTTTCATGGCAATCATTGGTTGTGAAAGTTTTTAGTAGTTGTTTACAGACAAAAAGCGTCGTCTCACTATCATTAAACTTTACCATCCATTTACAGCCCTATTCCACTACAAACTGAAGACCATTTTCTAGGTTTTTTGATATGTGCACATTCGTTTTTCTCTTATGTCTATCATAGGGTCTGGTGTAATCAATAAATATATACCCATCTCAGATGCAATTTCATCAGGAAATTTATATGAACAATATAAAGCAAACACTTATATTTTCCTGCAGTGTTGTTTCTTTTAGTGGACACTAGCGGGGGGGTTGTAGCCGGCGTTGCCCGGGTGTTTTTGGGTGTGTATGGTCGGGCGGTGGTGGAGGGTGTTAATGAAAACCTAAGAATAAGCGAAGTAAAAAAAAAACAAAAAACAGAAAAACGAACGTTAAAAAATCTGAAAAACACGTGAAAAATGGTCTAAGTAACCCTGCTTCAATATTAAAATTTTCAAAATCAAAAAAAAAAAAAAGAAGAAGACATCTCACACCACGATTCGAACCCAAAAGGTTTAGATAATGAGGCCGCTCTCTAAGCAACTGAGCTAAGACGACGTCGACGAATTTGTGTGGCTTTTTCAAATATTTAAACTAAATCAGGTTATGACGTCGTATGACGCATGCGTAGAACCGAACTCGTCATGTGAGGACGGTTTTTGCTGACCCTCCCCCCTGTAGAAAAGTGCTGATTTCAAGGTGAAGGAATTAACGTTTTTGGCCAATTTTTCAATATTTGTCGGGCGAAGGTTGGAAGTTTAAAACGATACCGATCTGGCGAAAACCCGTGACAACACACATACATACAAACAAACATACATACACACATTTTCGCTTTTATATTTATAGAATAGAAGAAGATTAAGCCTATCCTCTCTGTAGAGCATAGCTTAGTTCTGTTGAATTCATACTACCACTTCTAATTCAGGATGTTTGGTTATAGTCAGCTAACGTACTTTTTAACTTCCGGTGTGGTTGCTGCCAGAAGCCGTGACAAAGCAAATCAGTTCGTTTATTCTTCCTCAGTATTTTTATTGTAAAGCGAAATAAAATATAAAAAGACATTATTGAAAAAAAAAAATTAAAAAAATTGTACAGAAAAAAATAACACAATTAGTCTTTATTTTCACTTTAATAATAAAATAAAAAATAAAAGTTTTTATTTTGTTTGAAATTTTAAAAGAAATACATGTTTATGAAATTATAAAAATTGTTTTTTTCTATATAATTTTAAAAATAAAGCATTTTATTTGAGTTTCTATAATAAATATATGAAAGTATAAAAATAAATTTATTGAAATCAAAATAAAAAAAATTTAAACATCATAAAAAACGTATCCAACGCATAATATTCTTAAAATAGTTTTAAAAGATTTTTAAAAGTGTTGTCAATAAAAGCGTTTTTTTAAAATAATTTTTTTAATAAAACAATTACTAAAAACATTTCAATAATCCTTGATTAAAATGAGATCGAAAAAACATTTTCAATGATTATTAAGGGAAAATGAAAGAGCGGAAAACTTTATAAAAAAGAGTAGATGCACAGGGGAGGTATTGGCGTAAGAGAAAAAAAAAGCGAACTGACTGGTTTGCCTTGTCACCCTTTCCGCTTTCGGTAGCAGTCACCCCGGAAATTAGGAAGTACGTCAGCTGATTATAACCGGATGTTTACAACATTTAAATGATTCTTTCTGTGATTAAATGAATTTATCAATAAGACCAATGTCCACCCCCAATATCAGAAAGCAAACACACACACACACACACACACACACACACACACACACACACACACACACACACACACACACACACACACACACACACACACACACACACACACACACGAAAAGAATCATTCAAATTCATACAAATTTCTTTTATTACCACGTTTTTTCATATTTCTACTTCACTCTACACATTTCTTCTACCTGGTATGATAATTACTCGTTCGAAAATCATTTTTTTGCATGTCAAACTGACTTAGTCACGCACAAAGCAATTCTATATTGTACACTGTGATCTATTCCTAATTTATCCACTGCTGGTCTCTTTGAATAAATTGTGGCATCTAACAGCAGAAAAACTATTCCCACTACAGTTTAGCAAACATCTTATCGACACTCTGGATTTTACCAATTACCATTCTATTCAGAAGGGATTAGGAATTAAGAACATCGTAATCTCCAATTATCTGAAATGACGAAAGTCACAGAAGACAAGCACAACTGATGTTGATGACGGCGAGGAAATCATGTCCGCCAGGCTATCTAAACTGATAGGCAAATCGAAGTGGTCATTAGTTAAGCTGGTGTTATCAGTTTTATATTTGATCCTTTTATCGGTTGATCTGTTAGTCCGTTATAGGCTCTAAAATTATCTGACAAAATCGCACCAATTTGATATAAAGCACCCTTGGCATGTCAGACGTACTACAAAAGCGTGATGCGGTTACTGCTACCCACTAATAACATTCACAATCCTATCTTTTAATACAACCATCTTTTATAAATAAACTTCAGTCTATGCATGACTTATCCACCAAGTTTCAGTACTGAATGTCCAACAGTCTTTGTTTCATCACCGTTCAATGATAAATACACCTGTATTATTTGGATATTTTGGACTACTGCTCTCATCTTTAGTGGCATTACTTAGTACTTCTACCCAGTCATGGCTGACGGGACGAGAGATTGCTATCCTCGTGGATTAAATAAAGGTTTTGTTTGGAATTCCATGCAATTTTCAGAGTTCGTCAGAAACGGTCCAAAGTTTGACAGAAAGATTTTTTAGTTTGACAAGGTACACTTGAAGAAGGCCGGAGGTTACATCGATCGAAACACTGAGAAAATATCATTCAGGATGAGAACAGTAGTCCAAAGAATAAAAATAAATTGATTTGATTTGGGAACAGTAAGTAGGGAATTCCCTACGGGCGAGAACTTTAGCCAGGGATACCCCTTAGTCAAATAAAAAGGTACAGTGACAAAGATGACTACAGAACTCTCCTCCCCATTTTTTAAGTTGGCCTTATGCCTAATTGTTTCTTCTTTTTTTTTTAACATTTTTAATTTTTACATTTACAGATAATATATGATAACAAAGGGGCTGCTAGAAAGGACTTGTCCTGCCTTGATAGTTTTTTCCTCACACCATTACAACAATGATCATATATTATTATACTGATATTCGAAAACGAGGCTATATCAAAGGGAGATCACTTCCATATTCTTGTCTAGTGACTCACTGCTGATGCTATTCTCTATCTATGTAAGAGCCAGGTACGTCCAAGGATGGAATACCGTTACCACATCTGGGCAGGAGCTGCTAGAAAGGACTTGTCCTGCCTTGATAGAGTTCAAAATAGACTTCGCAGCCTCGTAGGAGATGTCTTTTTCTCTTCCCTGCAACCTCTATCTCACAGAAGAGATGTTGGGAGTTTGTCTCTGATGTATCGTTATTTTAATGGAAAGTCTTCGACTGAGCTTCAATTTATAGTCCCCCCCTCGCCAAACTTTCACAAGAAACACTCGTCTAGCTGTAAAAATTTTGGACAAATGTGGTAAAATAGTCCCAAAAATGGAGTGTTTTTATTAGCTCTAAAAGAGCCCCTGGGACACACCCAAGGGTTATCACAAAGTATAGACAAACAAAATTATATAGAAAGCAGTTAGTTACAAATTTTCAGAAAGTTTTATAAAAATCCAAGGCATCAATTTTTTTAATGAGCACAAAAGTGTAAATTTTAGCCATTGTAACCGGAAAAGCACTCCTAGGGGCGGGGGGGGGGAACTGGAGTTTTCCCGGAAAATCCGTTCTGTTACTTTTTTACTCATATCATGTTTAATATTTGTGCAAAATTTCAAAAAATTCCAAGGTGTAGTTATTGAGAAAAGTGCGGAAAGACCAACGGATGAACGGATGAACGGACAAGGGTGAATTTACACGTCCGCCAATAACAATGATCAATAACCAATAACAATGATCAATCACGTTTGCAATGTAATAATTTCCAAACTAGTCAATCACTTTGGCACACCTGTCATATCTTGGAACTACCTGATTTTTGGCTGCGATGACTTTTTTCATTTCATGATGAGTATCAGGATCATTTCTATAGAAAACATGAGCTCTTAAAACAGGAATAATTAAACATCTCCTGCACTGCTCTAGCCTTGCCGTTTGGTTTCATTGATTTCATGCAAAGATGAAGAGAATGAAATACACAAAGAACATTTTAATGCAACTAAAATGAAGTTTCTCTCTTTTCACCATAATCGCTCTGACCCCCATCACACCCCAATTGAAATGAATGGCTCTAGTCTTTGGGAAGCCCCATGTCTTGACAAGCTTCTGGGACTGATCTTTACTCCTAATCTGAAATGGAACACCTACATCAAATCTGTTGCCAATGTCACTGGAAAAATGGTTGGATCACTCTACCGCTCCAGCAGGTATCTCACTGCCGACACAATCCTCTATCTGTATAAGAGCCAAGTACATCCTAAAATGCAGTACTGTTGCCACATCTGAGCAGGAACTGCTCGGTGCACCCTATCCTACCTTGATAGAGTTCAAAACCGGCTTTGAAACCTAGTAGGTGATGTCCTTTTCTCTTCCCTACAACCCTCTTTCTTACAGAAGAGATGTTGCGAGTCTGTATCTGCTCTATCGTTGTTTTCATGGCAAGTGCTCATCTGAGCTCTAATCTATGGTCCTCCCTTCCCAAACTTTCACAAAAACACTTGACTAGCTAAAACCACTATCAACAATTTCCCCCAGACTCTATCTGTACCTAAATCTAAACACAGATTCCACGAACACACTACAGTATGGTAGTCTTCAACTCTAATGTAAACAAGTTCTTGTTGTCTTAAATAATTCAAATTCTACTCACTCTACACCATTAACGATTACTACACTATCATCTTACATTCATTAACCATTATCCTCGAGTGGCCTTCGGAACTTGATAAGTGGTGACTCCCTAGTAAAAACAAACGGAAAATCTAAAGTAGTAGTAGGTAAAAGTTGATCAAGCGATTGACATAAATAAATGACGTGAACAAAGAAGAAAAAATAACCTAATGAAGCATTAATAACAGCCAATATAATATAACGGGTATTTTTTGTGCTCCTACTAAGAAAAGTTGAAGGCGAGGATCATATGGCAAGGTTAGAAATATAAACTATATTTCCGGCACATTAATTGAGGTGTCAAACGGATGGGACTGATATGATTAAGGAAGTAAAGGGAGTTGGAAAGAAAAAGAAATCAGCTAGGAAGCAGGACGAGAGGACGTATTAGCATGGGCTCTTAAAACAAGAATATTTTTTATAATTTTGCTTCCACCCCACTGATAAGCACGCCTTAAAATGCATGATTAATGGAGATTATTGTTAAATAGGGGTTAGATATGTGACCCCACTTTTACTATAAAATTAATCATCTTAATCTTCTCTATTTATAAAATTACTAGCGGGGGTACCCGGCGTTGCCCGAGTGTTTGTTTCCGGGACGGGGGGGGGAAATTTTAAAAAATGTTATGGTAGGTAAGTAGGAAGGATCAAACCCGGAGTCATGAGTAAAAGTAGGAAAATAAAGTGAAAAAAAAACAAAAAAACATCTGCAACGTTAACAGTTCGGCCACTAAGAAAAGTCCATTCCAGTTGTTTAGGAAAAAAAACAAAAAAGTAGGTCGGCGCGAACGTGAAAATATAATGTGAATTGTCCAGCACACTAACCACTACGCCACAGAGCACTGCAGCTTAGTTTAGTGATTTTAAATAACTTCACATGAAAGAACTACGAAGCCATACCGGTGTTCTCTTCTCAACTGTTCCTTGTGAACGATCCCCAAACGATGTTAAGTGGTGGCAGGGGGAGGAGGAATTTATAAGAGAGAAAATATTTTACCACTTCCATTGATCTTAACCGATTTTGGCCGTGACTTCTCAGCAGAAAAAGTATAGAAATCTAAGATTATCGAGGAATTTGAGAAATAATAAGCCTATAACACACCTCAGATATTGTTCTGCCGTTTGTGCATATTATATTTGCATGAAATATCTTGATTTTTAATCCTATTAAGGTTAAAATCAGACGTGAAAAAATGAGTTCATTTTATTTATATAGAGATTAATTAATTTTCCTATTTATATAGAGATTAATTAATTTTCCTAAACTTGCAATATTTTAATTAAATGTGTAACATTACACGCATTTAAACGCCGCAAAGGAGACCAAAACAGAATAACTCGAGCTCACTTTTTCATGCAACAACGGCATTTATTTCCTTGTTCTCCCGCCACGCATGACTTCTCGTTACGGCTGTGACGTCTCTCATGTGATCATCTCTAACGTGCTCTCCTTTTCATAGCTTTTACCCCCCCTTTGCAGTGACGTCATTTCGCGTTTCATATGCATTTACATACGCGCGACCGCGCTGTTACAAATGCTAAGAATTTTGAAAGCCAGTTTAAATAACTTTCTATTCGACAGTTTAAAAGCTTTAGAACCTACAAGCAAAAAATTACACAAGAAACCGTCATCGGAATACACTGCGACAAAGCACAAAACTTTTGGGGAATGGGGTGAGGGAGGGGAACTATACTTACCTAAAGCAATGCGTGATAGTTGAGATTATTGTTAAATAGGGCGACTTACCCCCTCTCTCTCTCTCTCTCTCTCTCTCTCTCTCTTTCTCTCAATCTGATTGTATGTCTTTGTTCTCTCTCTCCCCCTTCTCACTTTCTTTCTTTATCACTCTTTCCCTCTCTTTCTCTCCCTCTCTCAATCTGTCTGTCTCTCTTCCCTCTCCCCCTCTCTCTTCCTCTTTCTCTCTCTTCTATCTCTTCCTCTCTTTCTCTTTTTTCTCCTGGGTGACCACACTTACAACCCCAAAATGCTATTTCATAAAATCGTTAATAAAATCCACAATCCTTTCTACAATTCAACCGTGGTTGGTACAAGTAAATTTTATCCTATGATTGATTTGTCCACCAGATTTCCCCCATAAATATCCAACAGTCTTTGTTTTATTGTCATTCAATGATATACACCAAATGTGTGCCACTATTATTGCTATTCACTCACTAGGAGTTTTCATACAGGTTGAAATCAAAGAATCCTTTTAGACAACAACACATGGTTTTCCCTGGAGTCTGAGTGACAACAAGTTTCCCCAGATTTTCAGTACTCTCCACCTCTTTCACCTTTGTAAATTAGTTTGCATTATCGCAATAGTCTTTTACCATTGATTTCTCGTTGGTAGCGACCATTGGTCTTCACTGGAATTTAAGTAGTAATAAACCTCCCCAAGGTCCCAATCCTCTTTGCACTCATCCAGTGGAGGTCTAGTTAGTGCTTATTATTATTATTATTATTATTATTATTATTATTATTATTACATGCATACCTGGATACAATGAGCAAAATTGTCAACGACTCTGACTCACTTCTGTCTTGGCACTACCTCGATTTGGGTTGTGATATTTTTCTTCAATTCAGAAATAGTCTGCAGATTATTTTAATAGATATTGGTTGCCTCCATTCAGTCTCGAAAGACAAAGGATACTCCCTGTAGGGGCAGGTGGGCGTGTAATTGTGTGGCAAGTGTTGCGCCATTCCTAAACACACCTCTCCTGAATCGCTTGAGTCCAGTAGCAAGGAGAAGTCCAGGACGACTGGAAACAATGAGGGGATAAGCGGAGAGCACATACAGCGCCTGGTAATCTGGCCAGGCTTATTGTTGTTTGACTTCAGTGACAAACAGGAACCGGTGTGTCAAATGTGATTATGCCGTAACCCCACAAATACAGTGGTTGGGGGAGATAAGTTCTGATGAGTGTGAAACTCATTCAGGATCTACACTTTCTACTGATGAGACGATCATCAAAGTGTTCCTCAAATTCTCTGCTTTGTCAGGAAATGGTGACCTTTCTGCCCTTCACAAATGCCACCCATAGAATCTTTAATAAAATTGACAATCCTTTATAGAATACAATCTACTAATAAACTTCAATCTATGCCTGACTTGCCCACCAAGTTTCACATGTGAATGTTCAACAGTCTTTGTTTTTATCACCGTTCAATGATATGTTCTGAATGTGCACCTCTTCCATACAAGCACACTTGGGTATGACTAATTTGGGTTGTAATGGCCCTCTTTGCTACAAAATCTAGATTGTTCTGATAGACATTATCTTTGTAGTAAATCTACGTGTAAAGGTCCCGGGGAGGGAGGTATGATCCGGTGAGTGTGATGCCCATTCAGTACCATATCTACTAATGAAACGATCAGCAAAGTGTCCCTGCAGCCATTCTGAGTCATTTAAAAGGTGGGGAGTTGCAACCAATAAGAAGATTTTTGCGAAGGCCACTGCACTCCATCAAGCACATGGGTTGCAATGACCAAACATGGGATCATTGGTCTTTATGATGAGAATGAACAGTGGTCACCACTTATCAAGGCCCGGAAGCCACTCAGGGATAAGGATTATTGCAAGTAAATTACGTTAATGTGGAGATTTATTTAAGTGTTTACTTAAGGGGGCGGTTCATTAGGAATTTGTTAACGTTGGACTTGAAGACATCCAAGCTGTAGTCAGGTGGAAAGCAGGCAGACGGAACAGAGTTCCACAGGCGTGCAGTTCTAAGAAAGAAGCTTTGTTCATGGAATCCACGTTTTGATTTAGGCACAGATAAAGAGTGGGGGAAATTTTTCACAGTGGATTCAGCTAGACAGGTGTTTTTCGTGAAAGATTGGCGAGGGGGGACCAGAGATTGGTGTTCAGACGAGCACCGTCCATGAAAATAACAATAAAACAAGGATAGGCTCGCAACGTCTCTTCTGTGGGAGAGAGGTTGCAGGATAGAGAAAAGGGCATCCCCCACTAAGCCACGAAGTCTATTGTGTACTCTGTCAAGGCAGGATAGGCTGTTTTTAGCAGCTCCTGCCCAGATATGGCAGCAGTATTCCTCCCTTTGTTTCTACTTTTATTCCTTCAAAACAGAAACCTAATATATAAAAGGCTATATGTTTGTCTGTTTGTCTCCATATTTTCAAATTCTATCTCTTCCGAAACTAAAAGTTGTAGAGCGACGCAAGGGGCTTCAGATAATTGGATTTTTTAGGAACCTTTCTTTTATGGGTCTTTCGCCGGTTAAAATAGTTTTTTAGGGTTTGAAAATTGGTCAAAATTGAAAAATCGTTATACATTTCATCTTAGTTTATTTTTAATTTTTAATTTTTAACCAGTTCACACGCGTGTCACGTGGGTACAGTGGTAACGTCACAAGCTTTTTAATACTAGTTTTGCTTTTGGGTTCGAATCTAGCTGATAGTAACCAAACACTTTTTTTTTTACTTTTAAAATCATGACTAATCTCTAATAATATATACAATATCTGGACAAAGTAAAAAATCATATTTAAGAATATTTTACGACCAGGCAAAGCCGAGTCCCCTCCCCCCCCCACCACACACACACCCCAACCACTAGTCTAATTTATAAAATTCACTATGTGTATCTCTCTCTTTGTTTGTCTCTGTATTTTTAAACTCTAGCTCTACTGAGACTAAAAGCGATGCTAAGGGCCTCAAATGATTGGATTTTTTATGGACCGTTCTTTTACGAGTCTTCAGTCAGTTAAAATAGATTTTTAATGGGTTAAAAAGGAAGCAGAATTGCAAAAATTGTTATAAATTTTGTATATCCATCTTAGTTTATTTTAAGTCAGTCCAATAGCTTGTCACGTTGGTACAGTGGTAACGTCACCAGCTTTAAAAGTTTTGCTTTCGGTTTCGATTCTAGCTGATCACACCCAAATACTTTTTTATTTATTTACTTTTGAAATCACTTCTAGACGTTCGAATCCCAACTGGACTGTCGTCTGCCGTTCTCAAACTCCCTCTGAGTTTCTCCCAGTTTCTCCTCCTTAACTCTAAAGTTTTCTAACTATATCTAGAACTTCCCATTTTCCATGACGTC
>NC_136498.1:122998281-123033281 GCF_053919585.1 Euprymna scolopes | reverse complement strand
ACGATTTCAGTTTCTACAGCAGTTTTTAGGACATCTACTTCCATAGCAGTTTTTTTTTTCTTACTTTATTAACCCCTAAAAAATCAGGTAATTAAGATATGAATAAATAACACCTTTGATTTGTTTAAACAACCTAAAAATGTAACAATAGTAGTAGTAGTAGTACTACTACTACTACTACTACTAATAATAATAATAATAATACTAGTAGTGATGATGATGGTGGTAGTAGTAAGAGGTGGAGAGACGGAAGCAGAGCCAACAGCGGCAGCAGCACTGCAGCAGCCATGCAAGAGAAAGATGTAAATATAAAATGACGTAAGCTTGAAGAGTTGGAACAGATGTAATACTTTTCATTGGATAATAATGGCTATGACGACTGACAATTTACTTTGGTGTAATGCCTAATTCATGGTTCGGAGAGACTGATGATGATGATGATGATGATGATAATAATAATAATAATAATAATAATAATAATAATAATAATCATAATCATAATCATAATCATAATCATAATAATAATAATAATAATAATAATAATAACAACAACAACAACAACAACAACAACAATGAAAAATGATCGGCCCAGGCGCTGTATCTGGCAAAGAAAGAAAGAAAAAAATAAATCCGTACTCTAATGTAGGAAGGCAACACTTATCTCGGGAAACGATCATCCTAGCATAGATAACACGACGACTAATTAACATTAGCGAACAGAGTGGAATATAACCGAGAAGAAAAGGATGAGACGATGAAGATTGAAAGATAAAGAAGAAACGAGAAGTCGGGGAAAATACAAAGAAACACTTTTGGTGCTGTGGGATGGAGAGAGAGGGATGGGGATGTGAAAGGAGAACGTGAGAGGGATTGCAAAGAAAATAGAGGAAGAATACATAATTTGGGAACATTCGCCATATATATATATATATATATATATATATATATATATATATATATATATATATATATAACTACTTAATTTACTCACATAAAATTAATATACGCAAGTATAGATTTATGCGTAAACTAAGTATTTACTTCAACAGTGCTCAATACATATGTAGAGCTAAGTAGTAAGTTAGAAAAATATATATGACAATTAACCTTCATTGCCATATATATTTTTATAACTTTCTCTCCCTCTCTCTCTCTCTCTCTCTCTCTCTCTATATATATATATATATATATATATATATATATATATATATATATATATATATATACACACACTGCTGATCAAAAATTTAAGACCCCTTAAAAATCTTTAAAAAGAAACCTTTTTTTAAGGATAGATTTTAAACTCTTCCGACTTAAGATTACTAATACTACAATCTAAAAGGTTATAGAAACAAACAGGTACATTCCAACAATTTTATTTAAAAATGTGCATTTTTATTAAATAAGGCTTTTTACACATGATCAAAATTATAAAACCAAGGGTATAAATTCTTATTTTTAGCATGCCCCAAGAATTTTTGAAGTCATCAAAAGCAGTGGAGGTAGAACTCATTAAGTTTGATTGTTGAATGTTTTTATACACTTTTCATACAATTTTTGTACAATTTAATAGAATTTTTTTTGTCTCTGGTCTTATAATTTTGATCATGTGTAAAATACCTAATTTAATAAAAATGTAAATTTTAAAAATAAATCTTTGGGATGTGGCTTTTTGTTTCCATAACCTTTTAGATTGTTGTATTAGTAACCTGTTATGGCTTGCAATAAGCCACAAAGAAAACAGAACAACGGAATAGAGTTTAAACAATGTATTACTGGAACAACAACGTAAAAAAGTTACAACTGAAAAGAGTAGTAAACGTCACCGAGCAGGCAAGGATCGCTCTGGTGTTTAATCCACACTTGGGGTCAAAAGGTCTATGGGTTATATAATGGATAGAACAGTCCATTTGGAGGGTGATTCCCCCACAACAAATCCCCTCCCAAGCTGATTTCCGCGGTTGTGAAAATCAGCATTTCTTCGTTTTGGGGCAGACCACCAAGAGGTCTGTGCGCTTCCTCTTTCTGGGCGTCTCGGTTCTGACATCCCTTTTGGAGGGTCTATGTTAAAACAGTCATACACTGTTTCAATCGCCTCACTGCCGTCCTGCGATGGTTCTTCTTGATCCTCGTAGAAGCGTTTCCTGATTTGGTTCAGGTGCCTCTTATGTTGGAACTTTAGTCCCGGAATGATGTATGTAACATGGCCGATTCTTCGTAAAATCGTGCCCTGTTCCCAAAAAGAAATGTTATTATTAAAATGTCTAAAGTACACGTTATATCCGCTGTTAAACCGTTTCGTTGGCATTGTAGAGATTCTGTTGTGTACTATGTGTTTGGGTAGCAGTTTATCAAATACAGATTTTATTTTCCATCCAAGCATGATTTCTGCTGGGGATCCCGCCTCTGGTTTGTTCGGATTTCTCGTGATTCTGTAAACCTACAGAAATTGCTGAAGGGTCTTTTCTGTCGGTGTACCGGACGCCTTTTTTAATGCCCTTTTAAGCGTATCGACGAAGCGTTCGACCTGGCCGTTGCTTCTGGGGTGGTATTGGGGTGTCGTAATATGCTTGACTTGATACGTCTCGCAGAATTCTCTGAACTCTGTCGAGGTGAACTGTGTAGCGTTGTCGCTAACCAGACAGTCTAAAACCCCAAACCGAGCAAACAATTCCAATAAAAAAATTGTCGTTGTTGCCGTGGTCGGTTTTTTTCATCTTAGTACCTCTGGCCATTTAGATTAAGAGCCAACTACTATCAGGTAGTAAAAATCCTCCACAGGTCCCACATAATCGATATGGATCCTCAACCATGGTTGTTCAGCATTCGGCCAAGGTTTATATGTTATCGGTGGTGCTTTAGCAGCCAAAGCATAGCCTTTGTATCTGTTCGCCATGTCGGTAATATCTTGGGCCATAGCTGGCCAATAAACAAAACTTCTCATTAGGATTTTCATTCTGAGAATTCTTTTTTGAGGGGTTTGGGGAATAAAAACCCTTTCACCATATAACAGTATTTCGTCGAAACCAGAAAAAAATGTCTGAACTGGTGTCACCCAGTGCTAATTTCTGCTTCGTGGTTTGAATGAAATTGTCATTTAGGGATTCCGGCTTAATTTCCTGAAGTGTGACCGGCAGTTCGCGGATAATATTGTTTATCATGGTTTTTATACCACTATTAATACGTAGTGCCGCGATTACTGAATCTTCAAGAGGTTCCATTTTGGCAGGAATCAGTCTCGATAGACCGTCTGCATGGGCTAGTTGTTTTGAGGGGAGAAATTGAATAGTAAAATTATAGTTCAGCAGAATAGTTCCCCATCTTAATAGTTGGTTTCGCAGTGAATGCTGGAAGTCCTTTTTTTATTCAAAAATTGATATCAACGGCTTATGCTCGGTTTGTAGAAAAAATGTCTTCCGTACAAGAACCGGTGGAATTTTAAAACTGCAAATATAATTCCTATGGCCTCTTTCTCGGTCTGAGAATAATTCTTTTCCGCTGGCAAGAGAGTCCGTGATGCGAAAGCAATAGGCTGTTTCGAGCCATCCGGCATTCGATGTAGCATGCACGCCCCGACGCCATATTGACTAGCGTCGCTAGCTACTATTATGCCAAACTGCGGGTTGAAGTGCGCTAGGAATAGTTTTGAAGTCAGGATTCTTTTTATTTCTTGGAATGATGTCTGGCAATCTTCTGTCCACTCCAAAGTCTTATCCTTTTTCAGCAATTCATTAAGTGGTGCGCGCAATTTGTTCATATTTGGGATGAACCCCTGGTAATAATTTGCCAAACCTAAAAATCTCTGCAATTGAGTTATGTTTAATGGTACCGGACTTTCTTTAATAGCGGTCGCCCTATCTGGGCCTGGGCGTCTGCCATCTTTATCGATTATTTGACCCAGGTATTTAATTGTTTGTAAAAAGAACTCGCATTTATCTGCTTTGATCTTAAATCCATAATCTTGTATTCGACTGAATATTTGTCTGATATGTTTTTCATGTTCCTCCCTGCTTTTGCTCGCTATGATAATGTCATCAAGATATGCGATTGCGGTGTCCAAGCCGGACAGCATAGTATCCATTACTTGCTGGAATATTGCGGGTGCCACCTTGATACCAAACGCGAGTCTAGCGCCCTTTGTCGTTCACTGGAATCTGTAGGTAAGCGTCGCTTAGGTCGATTTTAGAAAAAAACTTGCCGCCATTTAATTTCGTGAACACTTCTTCTGGACTAGGTAATGGATAGTGAAAATCTTCTAAAGACCCGTTGAGTCCGGTCGCGAAGTCGGCGCAAACACAAATTTCCCCGAACCTTTTCTTTACGTAAACTGCCGGAGCAGCCCACTCACTATATTCAATTTTAGCCAGTACACCGATCCTTTCTAATCTGTCTAGTTCCTAATTTATTTTGTTCAGGGAAGCGAACGGGACATTACGTTTCTTTTTAAACACCGGTTGTATGGTAGATTTCAACTTAAAATCTGCGGCCATTTTTGTACATCTCCCCAGGCCAGGAGTAAATACGTTTGTGAATTCTTTTTTAAAAATACGTTATAAGTTTCTCCATTTCTGCTGGGCGGGTATCTATTTTCTTGCAGAATGTGGATATAGGAAGATCCCAGAGACGAAACTCCTCCATGCTGTCAGAACCAAACAGGTTCTCACTATCTTTTAGCACATACACTCTTAGTTTTTTTGTTTTCCCCCCATAAAGTGACGTTTGTAATTAATTCACCTTCAAAATGAATTTTTGTACCATTAACGGCCGTCGACGTTCTGTTAGTTTTTAACATAGTCGGCTTTCGTAATATTTTCCACGTTTTGAGATTTATTATAGAAAGATCCAATCCACTGTCTAATTGGAATTTAATAGCCTTGCCTAAAATGTCAACCGTTATATATTTGCGTAGATTTTCATCTACGACGTCCTTAGTTCTGGTTTGACGTACACGGCTTCTATTCTGAGTTTTCCTACAGTGCGAACTTTTATGACCGATCTTATTGCATAAATGTCATCTTTTTGTTAAAAATGGGCAATCCCTTACCCAATGTATTCCACCACATCTGAAACAAGCGCTCGGTGCTTTTAGTTTTTCTTAGTTTCGGTGGTTAGTGTCTGTGTGACATTTCGACGGGGTTTTCTTAGTTACGTTTTTTATATTCGCGATACCTGCTTCGATATTTCTTGCATCTTTTTTTATAATCTCTACTTTTTGACAATTCTCAGTCAATTTTTGAAGTGTTAAGTTCGGTTCATTTTCTAATTTTGTAAGGACTCTGCACCTGATTTCCGCATCTTTTTCCGAGGTTAAACTTTGCGCAAACACAAGGCATTTAAAATTGTCTGCTGTTAGTTCAGACAACTTAAAGTCATCACAGTGTTTGTTCACTACAGCTGCGTAGTTGGCAAAATCGCCATTATCGTCTTTTACCACATTCAAACATCTCCAACGCTTATGGAAAAGGGACGTTTTCGGCGAGAAAAGTTCTGTTAACAAATTTACCGTCTCATTGAATGATAAATCTGCTTTTTTCCGAGGCAAGATGTAATCCACGAATTTATCATGCTCAGCCGTTTCCAATTTTCGTAGTAGAAGTCTGGTTTTCTTTTGATCAGACAAGTTGCTGCAGTCAATATTTAAAAAAATCCTCATAACGCCAAAAATACGCCGTGAAGGATTTTTCCTCTTCCTCGTATTTAAATTTGTCTATCGCGGTCCATATTGTATTCTGAGAAAATACTGAATTGCTTTCCGTATTCGCATTATTTTTAACAATTTCTGCAAGCAATTCCTCTGTTCGTAATTGACGTTCGGCTAACTGTTTTTGAACTTCCTTTTGCTGTTCCTTGGTTCGTATTTGACATTCGTATTTTTACAATTCCTTTTGCTGTTCCTTGAATCGTGCCTGACCTTCGCGGCATCGATATGCAACTTGGTCAAATGTTCCAACGCTACTTTCAATTCGTCCATTTTTGCATGTCAGCATTAGCAATTTCAAAACGTTCGCTGAATTTTACAAAACCGTTTTATTCTTTCTTTTTTTTTTCTGCAGACAATAAAACGAACAACAACAAAAACATAAATATATAAAAAGTTCATTGTCTAAAAAAAAAAATCAAGTGTATATTTTTCTCTAGAGAAAAAAAAAATAACGCCCGATTTTAGCAGCGAAAACCACAAGTGACGAATTCTTTTTCCAAAAGTATAAAAATTTACCTTTCTAAGTCGCGACGAACCTTTTTCTTTTTCAAAAGTACAGCGCTATCTTTGAAAGTCGTGACGAACTTTTTTCTATTCAACTCTTTTTTTTCCGTAATGATCTGCGTTTTTTTTTTTTTGGGGGGGGGTTACCGTGAATGTTTCAGTTGCAAGTGTTATGTTAGACACTTTCTTAGGCTTGATAACATTTGAGCCCGACGTCGTTAGTATTTTTAGGATACTATTTCAACGCGAGTATTTTTTTTCAATGTCGTTACTGGTTTCGATTTTAGTATGCTCCTTGAATCCGATGTTGTCAGTGTTTAGTTTTTTAGAACACTGTTTTTAAACGTGAGTACGTTATCAGAATCCAATGTCACCAGTGTTATGGCTTGCAATAAGCCACAAAGAAAACAGAACAACGGAATAGAGTTTAAACAATGTATTACTGGAACAACAACGTAAAAAGGTTACAACTGAAAAGAGTAGTAAACGTCACCGAGCAGGCGAGGGTCGCTCTGGTGTTTAATCCACACATGAGATCAAAAGGTCTATGGGTTATATAATGGATAGAACAGTCCATTTGGAGGGCGATTCCCCAACAACATAACCTTAAGTCGGAAGAGTTGAAAATCTATCCTTAAAAAACGTTTTTTTTTTTTTTTAAAGATTTTTAAGTGGTCTTCAATTTTGGATCAGTGGTGTATATAATATAAAACCCGTTATAAAAATGAAAAAGAATTGGTCATAAAGAATCGTAAAAATCCTAAGTAGAAAATACAAAAAGACAACAACAAAGAAAAATCGTCATTTCACAAACCCATGATGTGATTATATTTGTTGCTGATAACATAAACACCATCCATCTGAAAATATTCCTAGTCGCATATAGTATTTTTTGAAAGGGATTAAATCGAATTATATTTTACATTAACAACCACTCAGTTCCAGACATTTTTTTTTATTGCGTTTCAATGACATGCGAGAACACTTTGATTATCGCTTAATCAGCATTTAATAAATATTATTTTGAATAGACTTCATACTCACCGGACCATAGCACCCATATCATATAAGGTTATCTAAAAGTTAATATCTATCAAAACAATACCCAGATTATCACAAGCAAAATTACACAACTTCTTAGAGAGGAATGTGTGAAAGTTATTGGAAATCTTGCAAGTCGTATCGAGGTAGGCTTTTCATTAAACAGTAATAAAACTGGAACTGTTGGGCATTTATCATTAAAACTTGATGGACAAGTCAAGCATATACTCAAGTTTATTCGTACCAAATAAAAAAGTTGACTTTGGGTTCATTTTCAACAGCCTCATAACTTTGTCTCTTACCTTTTTGTCTTTTAGTCCTCGCATTCCATGAGTGATGTTTCCGACAAAGGGGAAAAATTGGTGTTTTCTGAGTCCGAATCTAATCTAATCTAAAACTTATTGTTGACTAATTTTTTACCTAGAAGTAGAATGTTTTTAGCTCCAAGTGACTTCGTACCTTGTCTGGATCGATTTATATTAAAAAGTAAATATGGTTGTATTCCAGAAATAATTGTGAGTTTTATTAAGGATTTCATGGGTCGTTTGGTGCAAATTATAAATCTGTTTAAAAATTGTCCGTTCGTAAATAAATTGAAAATTATTTCCTTAATCTAAAAGTACCATTAAGTTTTAACAACAATGGGGGAAAGAAGAAGAGGAAAAGAAAAGGAGGAAAAGAAAGAGGAAAAGAAAAAAAAGGAGGAGAGGGAGGTAGAAAATTTGAATTTCCTAAGAGGCAAATTAAATGCTAAAAACAAAATAACAAAATAAAAGAAACAACAACAATAACGATAAGCGGTGGGGGTGGGGGTGGGAATTAAATCTTAATTCGATGAAGCAGAACTAATTAAAAACCGACCAGCAATACATTACGTCAATAATTACGGGGATGTCTTAAAATAAAAATCCCTAAATAAATAACAAATATACTATCCATTAAAAGGGGTGTGGGTAGAAAATTTGATTTATTTATAACTTATCCCTTGCTTATTTTTCACAGTGAAACAGTATTTTTGTTTTTAGTATTTTTAGCTTCTTACATCAAATGACTGCATGTTTTGTCTGGAGCGATTTCTATTTTTAAAAAAATCTAGGAACAAGATTCTTATGAAGACTAGGGTATTAGGGTCGATCAATTTCATTATGTTAACCCACTGTATGTTGTTGACAGGACCAGCTGGGAGAAGGCGGCTCAATGGGTAATGACGTATTTCTCTCTCTCTTTCTCTCTCTCTCTCTTCTTCTTCTTCTTCTTCTTCTTCTTCTTCTTCTTCTTTCTCTTCTTTTCCACTGCATATGGCATAATCACACTGATAAATCGGTTTCTGTTAGATCACTAAAGTTAAGCATCGTTGAGCCTGGTTAATATTAAAATGGGTCACCATTTTGGAATAGTAGGTGATGTATGTGCTCCCCGCTTGTCTCGAGAGGTGTGGTTAGGAATTGCGCAACCTTTGCTTCACAATTACACACGCAGGCATTTTTACAGAGGTTGACCATTGTCTCTCGAGACAGGACGGATATCTATCCTATATCCTATTTCCGCTGTTTTATTAGCAGTCGTTGGTTGTCATGGTAGTAGTGAAGATATATAGTTGAGGGGCAAAAATCAGAAGCTCACAGTATTAATGCTGGTGTCCCTCGGGAGTCCATCCTGGGCCCAACTCTTTTCCTGATCTACATTAATGATCTTCCAAATCACATCCTTACATCATTTGTAGACATTTATGCTGACGACACTACCATTTATGGTAGCACATCTAAGACAGTAAACGACCAAGTTCTCTCCAATTCTCTCTCCTCTGATCTTGATCACGTAGTACAATGGGGAAAGGAGTGGTTGGTTACTTTTAATGCATCTAAAACCAAGCTTCTTTCTTTACATCATCAACATTCTGATCCACATCTGGCATCAATTAAAATGAATGGCTCTCGTCTTCAGGAGGTCTCAAGTTTTGACAAGCTTCTGGGCTTGACCATTACTCCTGATCTTAAATGGAACACGTACATCAAATCTGTTGCCAATGTCGCTGGAAAAATGGTGGGATCTTTCTATCGATCCGGTAGATATCTCACTGCTGATGCTATTCTCTATCTATATAAGAGCCAGATACGTAATATTGTTGCCACATCTGGGCAGGAGCTGCTAGAAAGGACTTGTCCTGCCTTGATAGAGTTCAAAATAGACTTCGTAGCCTCGTAGGAGATGTCCTTTTCTCTTCCTTGCAACCTCTATCTCACAGAAGAGATGTTGCGAGTTTGTCTCTGATGTATCGTTATTTTCATGGAAAGTGTTCGACTGAGCTTCAATCTATGGTCCCCCCTCGCCAAACTTTCACAAGAAACACACGTAGCTGTACACACTATCAATAATTCCCCCCACTCTTTATCTGTGCCTAAACCTAAACGTAGATTCCATGAACAAAGCTTCTTTCTTAGAACTGCACGCCTGTGGAATTGTCTTCCGTTTTCCTGCTTTCCGGCTGACTACAATATGGTTGTGTTCAAGTCTAACGTAAATAAGTTCTTGATGAGCCGTTCCATATAAGTTATCAAATTTACCGAATTTTCATTACTAATGATTACTATATTGTCCAATTTCTACTGTACACTCTTTAACCCGTATCCTTGAGTGGTCTCTTGGCCTTGATAATGTGGTGATGCCTGTGTAAAAAAAAAAAAATATCAGTATCGCTTCCTCTGTCTTTCCCTGTCCTGTAATAAGTTTATTCATACTTTTTAATTATCCTTTCATATTCAAAAATTCTACTGTTCGATTCGAACTTCAAGTGCTATAACATGATTAGCTTGCACCAAAGCAAATTTACATAATAATGTCCATCTTTTAATTGAATTCCACTTTTTAAATTTACTAATTTCTAGATTATCAAAGGAAATAAGTTCATGATCGTTGCTTTTTATTCCTATTAACTACAAAACTGACGCGCTTTTCTCCTCATTATCTACACCACTATCAGACAAAATATGTTCTAATGGATTAAAATGACTTAAGAGGATTCATAATTAAATTCATTAAAGCCTTAGTTTTTATTTTGCTTGTATTATTTGGCTCTATTGATTTTGATTGTGAACCAAACAAGTTCTTTCTTTCAGCTGAACTGAGAAAAGCTATCTATATATATATATATATATATATATATATATATATATATATATATATATATATATATATATATATATATATATCTTTATCTATCTATCTATCTATCTATCTTTCTATCTATCTATCTGATTACTGCATTTAATCACATAAATTAATATGCGAAGATAGAATTTTATGCGTAAATTTTTCCGTATTTACTTCAACAGTGCTCAATACCTAGGTAGAGCTAGGTAGTAAGTTATGAAAACCCCTTTTTTCTGGATGAAAACGGATCAAAATGTTTTCTACATGTCTAACGAATTCTCACGAGAACGAAACGCGGAATATTCTTTGTAGCTTAATTGCCATATATATTTTCATAACTTACAATATATATATATATATATATATATATATATATATATATATATATATATATATAAAGGACACTTCTCAACCTATATACTCAACAAATATTTGATCTACAGACTTGAAATTTGGTATATAGGATATTCAGACATGCGGAAAACTTTTAATCCATTTTCACCCGGAAAAAAGGGCTGCTAAGGTAAAAATTGAAAGATTGGTACGTAGTGGTCATCGGATTTTTATTTGTTTGTCAACTGTTTCATGGATGCACATGCGAGAATCATTCAAATTATGTTAAGGGTAAGTAGGCTGCAAAACACTTTAGATTTTGTCAAGCTGGCCTAATGGTTATCGTACTGGACGCACCGTCTTTAGGTTTTGATTTCGATCTCAGCTCGAGTATTTTTTTACTTACAAGAAATGAACTGTTTAGAAAAAAAAAGACATAATACTCGCATGCACATGTCTTTGTTTCTTTCCTTTTTTTTTACTTCGTTTTTTTTTAAGGAATTTAACGTTACGTTTAATACCGGGCAACGTCAGGTTTTTTTTTTTTTTTTTTACACAGTGATCACCACTTATCAAGGCCCGGAAGCCACTCAGGGATAAGGGTACATTTACTAGTATATCTACTAGTATACCTATAAAAGTGAGTACTCAAAAAAATTTTGATAGGGCATTCAGACGCGCGGAAAACTTTTTAATCGGTTTTCATCCGGAAAAAAGAGATGCTAAAGTGTCAAAATTGAAAAATTGATATGTGGGGTAATCGGATTTTTTTTATTTGTTTCTCAACTGTTTCATGAATGCGCATGCACGAATCGTTCACGTGACAGATTACTTATGTTAAGAATAAATAGTTCTGAGTGTTTTTTTACTTACAAGAAGTGAACATCATATTCCAGTAGCTTCTTTCCAAGAACTGCAAGGTTTTGGAACTCTCTTCCTGCTCACTGTTTTCCTTCTACCTACAACCTTGGTCTTTTCAAGACTAAAGTCAATAGACGTCGCCTGTCTTTGTAATAATCAGCTTTTGTTCTGGTTAACTCCTTGCATCGAGTGGCTTCATACCTTGTCTCAAGCGATTTCCATAAAACACTTACATTTTGAAATTTTTATTTATTCATTACTCAAAACAAGCCACATTGCCGCTGGGGCGTAAGCCGCTGCTATATGAGATCATGTGTACAGGGGCAATCAAAGTAGAGAGTTGAGAAGCAAGATGCCTGTTCACAATTACATTTAAATTTCTGCATATTATTACAGTCAGGGAAGCAGGAAACTGGGAATGAATTCCAAAGTCTAGCAGTTTGTGGAAAGCAACTGCCAGAGTTGGAGGCTTTGTGGCATCAAGGAATTTTTCCAGTGAAGAGGTGGGATTTTGCTACTTGCCAGGTGACCTATTAGAGTTGAGACTCTTCTCTTTGACTTTTGTTTATGAGTGAAAAACGAGTGAAAGATGCAACCAGCCAAGCCAACAATATTCCATGCATGAGCGAATGGCGACTTTGTAGAGATACAGGATACTATCAGATGTGAATAGCTTTCTAGCATTGTAGAGAGAGCCCACTTTCTTTGCAGCAGCCGTGGCAATGTCTTCGATGTATTTGTTCCAGCTCGTGTTACTTGTGAGTGATAAGCTGAGGAATTTGAACGAAGCGCTCTCAGGTAACATACTATTAGTCATACTAACTGGTGATTAAGGTTCCTTTTAATTGCCAACTGGAAAGAAGCTTACTCTTAGCAGCATCAAATGTTATCCATTTGCATCCCCATTCACTAAAGATTAGAAAGTATTCTCTAGTGTTTCAGCCATTGATATGGATATGTGCGCAGTCGTTTTTTCCCCTCATGTCTGTTATAAAGCGTGGTACCATCAGCAAAAATACTCATCATCAGTCAAAGAGAAAAATGTTGGCATCGTCTTCAGTACATGTCAGACTTTCCACAAAGTGCTTTCAATAAGTTTCCAGACTTTTTGTACAGGCATTTAAAATTGTCGTAGACTTGAAAATTCACTATGTTATTGCTATACATCTTATGAGATGACTGACCAATTTTTATGATTTCAGGTTAAAATGAACAGCTACAGCAGGAATTGGAATACATCCTACTAAAGCCTGATTGTCACAGTTGGTGAATTTCAAAAGTGCAGTCTGGACCTGAGGATACTTTAGAAGAACGGTATGCAATAAAATTCTGTTTTAAGCTTGTAAATAATGCCACAGAAACGTATGTAATGCTTCAGACAGCTTTTGGACCGTCTTGCATCAATCGAAAATCAGTTTTTGAGTGGCATAAGAAATTCAAGGAAGGCAGAGAGTCTGAGAGGGATGATGAGAGGTGTGTGAGGAGTAAGGAAGTTAGAACACCAGAGTTGATTGGCCAAATAAAGAATTTCATGGATAAGGATGATATAGACACAATAAGTGCACAGTTTGATGTCAGTGTGGGAACTGTACACACAATTATTCACGAGGAATGAAGATGCGGAAGATTTGCATGAATGCACCAGTCCACAACTCCATCCTTGTCACAGACTATTTGACCAAGATGAGCATCAAGACAGTTTCTCGCCCTCCCTATTGTCCAGACCTTGCTCCCTGTGACTTTTGCTTATTCCCTAAGCTCAAGGAAAACCTTAGAGGCTGTCATTATGAGACAATTGAGGAGATGAAAGAAGCTTTGACGATTATTTTGCCATGCTCACACAAGAGGATTTCCATGGGGCTCTTCTGAAGTTGTTGGAACAGTGGAACAAGTGCATTGCAGCCGGAGGAGATTACTTTGAAGGGGGACTAGAGTTCCATGCGTGTACTATCAATAAAAGTGCCCATATGAAAATAGTCTGGAAACTTATTGAAGGCACCTCATATATATATAGCTTCACATTCTGACATAGTACGCTAATTATAATCTTTAACTTCTAATAGAATTTTTCGCTTTTCTGCTTCAACTATCCATATGCGGAAAATTCCGATTTTAACACTTTTTTTTCAAAGCCACATGCAATATCGGTACAATATGTTCACAAGTCAAAACAAAATTTGCTTGGAAAATGTGTTCACGGGCCAATTTGTCCATAGGCTGGGGCGTTTGACACCATTATAATAATGGGATGCAGAGGCAATGTAGAGGAAAACGCAGATTGGAAACACCAACGAAGTTATCTTGGCTCAAAGTTGTATATAAGTAAAAAATAAATGAATAAATAAATATAATAACAAAGAAAAAAGAAAAAAGAAATAATTATTTTTTTGAAGAGAGATTGTAAATCAGAACATTCCTTTGTGAATTGTTCGCAACAAAAGGACAAATAAATTCAGTTTCATGAAAATGTTTGAAAAGGAATATTTGATGAAGACTCGGCAACAACAGACATTTAGTAAAGTCAGGAAGACTGACATAGATTTACATAAGAAAGTATTATATAAAAGAAAAGGTGTTATGCCCGGTCCAGAATCTGACAGAAATACAGACAAAACACACACGGTCAGAGGTCACATGAAATTCGGTGTCTCTTCGATCATCTATAGTATAAATCTTACCTGTCTGTTTAAATGTATGTATGTATGTATGTATGAATGTATGTATGTATGTATGTATGTATGTATGTCTGCCTAAAACTTTCGACATAGGTGACGGATTTTCACGAGATCGGTATCGTTTTGAAGGCGACCCTTCGGACAACAAATATCGAAAAATTGCTAAAAGCATTTATTTCTTCACTCTCAACTGTGCACTTTTTTACAGGGAGGTGTCGCTTTTTCGCCGATATTTTCGAAAGTCATTTCCTCTTTTTGATTGTCTAGCCTTAATTTAAACCAACGTTACTTCCGGTTTGACGATGGGCGCAACAGCAAAAACGTCACGTTTTTTTTTCACATTCTTTTCCTCCTTTGCGGTATGGATTTTTTGCGCTAGCAATTTTCCTTTTTTTTTTTTTTGCTCAACTAAAACTCTTACACACACCTTCACTTTATTTTCTGCCTTCGCATCACGGGTTCGAGCCTGCCTGCCTACTACTACAACTTTTTTTTTTTGCTCAATGCACACCTACAAACACCCGGGCAACGCCGGGCAACGCCGGGCAACGCCGGGCAACGCCGGGCAACGCCGGGCACCCAGGCTAGTCTGTTGATAAAATGAAACGAAAAATAAAAGAAATACCTTTTTATATTTTTATTATTCAATTCATTCAGGGGAAGATAACCGAAAAAAAGTGTGAGTCGAGTTGCTTGTTTTTTGCATGGGGAAAATCAGATTTATAATTTGAAACAATCAGAATGCAACCCTTTCAGCAACATCATTGTAGATTAGAACATTATTATGATAGACTAGCAGGAAGACCCGAAGTTGCCCGAGAATGAATGAATGAGAATCAGCGAATGCTTCACCCTCTCATATTTTATTATCATCGAAATCGGTAAAATCGCCCATTTTAATCCTCTCCACACTTGCTTAGTCCACAATACATCATAGTCTGCATTGCACTGTAGAGAATCTACTGTTGATTTTATAAATTATTTTTATATATACTGGTTTGAATTAAAGTTAAAAATGCAAAAGTCAAGTATCATGCTTCAATTGTGCTCTAAACGGAAACATTCATTTCAAACTGCCCCTGCCATATCAAAAAGCCTACTGTTGATTTTATATGCCAGACCTTTCTACTTGTGTGTTGATAATGGCTTGAATTAAAGTTTAAAATGCAAAAAATCAAGCATCAAGATTCAATTGCGGTCTAAACAGAACACATTCATTTTGAATGCGGCCCTGTCATATCAAAGAACCTACTGCTGATTTTATATGTTGGGCCTTTCTACTTGTGCAGTAATAAGCCTTATCAAATGCAATAGTGATTTTAGGGTGTATAAGATGTTAATTTAGGTCAAAATCGCCAGTTTATTCTTTAATCATATTTTTTCAATTATCGGTTATCGATACTTATCGAAGACATTCCCATACAGAACCTATCTAAGAACACTGCCAAACACATCAAGTACATTGGTGTGACATTTTTCAAAAATCGGCCAAGCTGTTTAGGCGTCTATAGGGAAATCTCTCTCTCTCACACACACATACATACACACACATATACACAAACGCATACACACACAAACACATACACACACATACATACACACACACAAACATATACACATACAAGCACATACACATTCATACACACACACGCACACAAACAAACACATACACACACAAACACATAAACACAGACATGCATACACACATACACACACAAACACATGCACACACATACGCACATACACACATGCACACATACACATACATGCATACACACACATGCATACACACACACAAACACATGCACACAAAGACACCATCATCATCGGCGGTCACTCGTATCCGAGTAAGACTGTCCTCCGTTGTGGCTTCTGTGGGTCCTCAGGTGAGCATAGAGCCCAATCCTAGACCCAATTTGTCTTGTGCAATTTGGGCAGATAAAGGTAGTGGTGGTGGGGTAGGGTTGGGTGTGTCTGGTTAATAATCTGTCCTTTCTGTGCTTGCGTTTATCCTCAGCAGCTTTATTTAGGTCACTACTATAAAGCGCAGCACCTTTGTGGACAGCGATCCTCCATGCCAACCTGCTCCCAGCCACGTCCTCCCATGTCTCAAGGTCCATGTGAAACCGCTTTAGATTTGCTTTGATGTTGTCCTTATACCTCATCTTTTGGCCACCCTGGGCACGCTTTCCCTCAACAAGCTGAGAGTAGAAAATCTGTTTTGGGAGTTCGGATTATGTACAGAACTGACAGGCGACTTTTTAACATCAACAGATTTAGGGCCAAAGGTCGAACGAACACCATATCCATTATGGAGCTACAGTATGCAGACGATAACGCCCTTGTAGCCCTCTCAGAAGAGGACCTACAGTGTACACTGGTTGCCTTCACGAGGGCGTACAAACAGCTAGGACTAACAATTAATATTAAAAAAACCCAAATCCTCCATCAATCACCACCAAACAGTACTCCAGTCTCATCCCCAAACATCTCCATTGACAACGCTAGACTGGAAAATGTGGACCACTTCCCATACCTAGGCAGCATCCTATCATCAAAAGCCAACATAGATGATGAAATACAACACCGTCTCAGCTGTGCCAGTGGGGCTTTCTCAAGGCTAAGGAAGAGAGTATTTGAGAACCGTGACCTTCTGGCAAAGACCAAAATCATGGTATACAAAGCTGTTTTGCTGCCCACTCTTCTCTATGGATCGGAGACCTGGACCACATACAGGAGGCACGTAAAAACCCTGGAGACGTACCACCAAAGATGCCTCCGAAAAATCCTCAGAATTAGTTGGAAGGACCGACGCACCAACACCAGCGTCCTGAGTGAGGCTGACATTCCCACTATCACCGCTACTGTTGCTCAACGCCAGCTCAGATGGACTGGTCATGTTGTCCGAATGCCGGACACAAAGACGCACATGCATACACACATACACATACAAGCACATACACACACACATATACACACACATGCATGCATACACACAAACACACACACGCAAACATATACACACACAAACACACACACATACACGCACGCATGCATGCACACGCACACACACACACACAAACACATACATACACATACATACACACACACACACACACACGCACACACGCACACACACACACACACACAAGTTCCTTTCATATAAGGGTAATGATTATAAATTTGTTGGAAATGCAATTTAATTTTACCTGACTAGAAAGAAAGACAAAAAAAGTTTAGATGATTTTTTTGTTATTTTTTTATTCTGCGATGAAATAATATACTAATTAAGTTGGCATATGGTTTTGTCTGGAAACTGGAAGCAAAACATTTCCAAGATGAAGTTACCATTCCTTTTCCACTCCTCAGAACAGAAAAAATCAGATAAAAGACTAAAAATTAAAAAAATAAAGAAATAAAAAACAACTTCAAAGAATAACTGAATTAAAATGGAAATGTAGACTTTCTTTGCAATCAACACCCCCCACCCCCCACCACCACCGCCGCTTCTATTAATTAATTAACTCATTTAATGCTAAACTTAAATGTGGACTACCTGGCATGGCTGGGCGTCAGAAATTTAGATTTTTACCGATTTTGAAAGGAATTATTCCCTGATCGCTACTTATAGATAAACATCACTGAGTGTGTGTGTGTGTGTGTGTGTGTGTGTGTGTGTGTGTGTGTGTGTGTGCGTGCGCGTGCGTGTGTGTGTACGTGTGTGTGTGTGTATTCGTGTGTGTGTGTGTGCGCGTGTGTGTGCGTGTGTGTGTGTGTGTGCGCGCGCGCGGGTGAAAGAGAGAGGAAGAGTTCCTTCGTGTGGTGTATTTGTGTGTGTGTGAAAGAGAGAGAGAGAGAGAGAGAGAGAGAGAAGGAGAGAGTGAGAGAGAGAGAGTTCCCTATAGACTTCAAAATAGCTGGGCCAATCTTTTGAAATTTTGCATAAATGTACTTTATGTGTCTGGGACTGTTCTTAGATAGGATGCTTTCTATAAGTATAAATAATCGATAATCGAACCAATCTCATCAAAGGAGGAACAGTCCAATTTTGATCCAAGTTTACATCCTTACATAGCCAAACATCACAAGTTCATTTGAGAAGTTTTATCACCGCACAAGCAGAAAGGCCCAACGTACAAAATCCACAGTTGGTTCTTTGATAAGACAGGAGCGTGTTCAAAATAAATGTTTCTGTTTAGAGCACAAGTGAACCATGCTACTTAATTGTTGCATTTTAAACTTTAATTCAAACCATTATATAAAAATCACTTTATAAAATCAATAGTAGGTTCTCTACAGTGCAATATAGACTACAATGCGTTGCGGACTAAGTCACTGCAGGGGGCACGTGAGCGTCCTTTTGGCACATAGCAATGGGTCCCCGACTAAAGCGGGCAATCAATTGATTCGATTGACGAACAGCTGATGTCACCAATTTCGATGACAATAAAAGTCGTGGAAGTGTGGAATATTTGTCAATCCTAATTTAATCCTGGGCAACGTTGAGTCTCCCTGCTAGTCAAATGTAACATCAACTATATGAGTTATCTCCCTTGGGCAGATACCTGAGTTATCTCCCTTGAAACATTCTCACACACGTACAGAAGCGAGACCGTGTGATCGTTAAAAATGTAAAAAATAATATATGAAACATTCGTCAACTTAACCGCGTAGATATAATTGTTGATGTGTAATTATCGATCCAGATCCAGACTAGGATCAAAATGTAGTATCTGTTCCATTCTAAGTCAAGTTGACATGCAATAAATTCATTCCCGCTTCAGAAAAGGAGGCGGTAATGTTGGGTATTGTCTCTATTGACTTGCAGGGACAAAGTTAGATACAGGGGCAGTTTTTAATGTGGGGAAAGCCAGCTTCTCAAACTACAGCACGCTGAACAAAAAAGCGGGGAAGTGTGTAATTCCATCTCTGCACCAGACGACAGACGACCATTTCATTCCTATTTTTTTTTCTTGCAATTCGAAAGGGTAATTAAGAAAGACTCAGACACAGAGCTTGTTAAAAGAAAGGTTTTTGTATTTACAATACACAATATGTAGAGAACAACAGTCGTAGTACTTAACGCCAATATGGCGTGCTATGAATTACTATGAGAGTTGTTACCTCTTAGTATATTTATACAGCTCGGAAGAGTTCATATACTATATGTGGGTGAGTCCCCACAACATTTATGAAATACATTTGTAAATAGACACAACTCGTGAATATCTCTGTGCGTTTCAGTCATTTACAAATATGTTCTCACAGTGGAGAATAGTGTAGACCTACTTAATCGAGGCATTTCCTCTTCTAGGTTCTGTCAGTCTCATGATTTATGGGTCCATGGCCATGATCGGGTAAGGCCGGCCAGTACTGAATGGCTGACAGCCCCTCCTTCCGTGTTTTAATGGCACTGATAAGAGAATTATCTCTTGCTTGTATACGGATGATGCCGTTACTGAAAGAGTCCTGCCTTTGGAGATTTCTAAGTTTTCGTCATTAACTAACGTGATTAATGTGTTAAAGAAAGTTTTGAAATTCATTGACAAATTGAAGCGTCGACAAGCGGACACCTCCAAAAAAGTTAAATTGTTGCTTGGGTAAATATGCAAAGAGAAGAGTTCTCGGAGGAAGTTTTATATTTAAATAAAAATCTGTAAGGAGTAGTTAGTGTTGATTTGTTTTTTGGATGATGAAAATTTGATTCGATCTCCGAGTCGTATTCGGGGTTCGAATATCCATCCTTATCAAATGGAACATCCAGTTCTATTGGGAAAACATCATTAATTAATTAATCATTAATGAAGCACATCTGAATTGTTTCCTATTTACAATGCCTCCCCACAAGGACAGAGTTAGATACCAGGGTCGTTTTTTTAACGTGGAGAAAAGGAACAAAAATAAAAATTGTCCCAGTCTTGAAGGATTTCTCCTTCACCGAGAGAGAACAAGAAATTGAAGTGCAGCATCTGAAGAACAGATACTACACTTTGATGCATTTATTTGCTTCCCCACGAGAGCAAATTAGACATAAGCTCGTTTTTTAATGTGGGTGAAAAACCAGCTCCCCCCCAAAAGGGGTCACTCTAACAGTGTCCAAATAAATAGTAATTGTCTCAGTATGAAGGGTTACCCCTACATTGACGAAGGACCAATTATTAAGTGAAGAATCAGAACAGATGGTATTTATTTGCTCCCCCACCGAGCAAATTAGGCACAAGGCCGATTTTTAATGTGAGGAGTGAAGGGAAGGGGAAGGGAAAAAGGGGACCAGCTCCCGAGAGGTGGGAAATGGGAGCTGGTTAATGGTCAGGCATGTGGGGTTGCTCCCACATCTGGTCTTTGCTAGTCATAGCTAGTCATAGCTAGTCATAGCTTGCAGCATCTGTCGGAACAGATACTACACTTTGATCTTGGCCCGAAGACCAAGAACGTCTGCACATCTGAATTGTTGCCACACGGGCACGAACTCAACCTTCACCAAATTAAGGTTAATTGGATTCTGAGTTGCTTAAGGTAGACAGGTAATGTAAAAGTCTTGTATGTAAAAGAATAAATTGTTAATCTCTTGAAGCACCAACAATTGCTCCCAATTGCTCGCACGCAGTTAATTTGGTTCGTCTCTTTTTGCAAGTGAAGGTAGAATTCACTGGTTATTTATCGGTAAAGCTTATTGGTGGAGAAACCAAAATGTACATTTTGTTATTCATTTGAATGCTGTTGCTGCTGCTGATGATGCTGATGATGCTGCTGATGCTGCTGATGATGATGCTGCTGTTGCTGCTGCTGATGCTGCTGCTGCTGATGATGATTACGATGATGATGCTGATGATGATGATGATTACGATGATGATTCTGATGACGACATTGATGATACTGATGCTGTTGCTGCTGTTATTGCTGCTGCTGGTAATGGTGATGATGATGATGACGCCGATGATGATGATGTTGCTGCTGCTGTTATAAATGCTGCTGATGATGATGATCATGACGATAATGATGATGATGACGATGATGTTGCTGCTGCTGTTATAAATGCTGCTGCTGCTGCTGATGATGACAATGATGATGATGATGATGATGATGAAATGATGACGATGATAATGATGATGATGATACTGTTGCTGCTGCTGCTATTACTGCTGTTGCTGATGACGATGATGTTGACGATGATAATGATGATGATGTCAATGATTATTCTGATGCTATTGCTGTTGTTGATGATGATTATTATGATGATGATGCTGTTGCTGTTGTTGATGCTGCTGCTGATGATGATGAAGATGACGATGATGATGACGATTATAATGATGATGATGATGACGATGATAATGATGATGCTGTTATTGCTGTTGTTGGTGATCATGATGATGATGGTGCTGCTGCTGTTTTTGCTGCTGCTTCTGCTGCTGATGATGATGATTACGATTATGACGACGATGATAACGCTGATGATGACGATGATAATGATGATGATGACAATTATGATGCTGATGCTGTTGCTGTTATTGCTGTTGTTGTTGGTGATGATGATGATGATGATGATGATGATGATGATGATGATGATGACGATGATGACGCTGATGCTATTGCTGCTGTTATTGTTGTTGTTGTTGTTGTTGTTGTTGTTGTTGTTGTTGTTGTTGTTGTTGATGATGATGATGATGATGATGATGATGATGATGATGATCTCAGCGCTTTGCCGGATTAACAGTTTAATTATACATCTATAAAATCTCTACATGACCAACTTTTTCTTTGATCAAAATAGACCAATCTTTATATTTGATATCACGACTGCCGCTTGAATTTGCCTATGAAATAATTTTAACTAGCGTTAATTGTAATCAAACAAGGAAAAATAAAGAGCGACTACCAGTGCAAACAAGCAACTTAATGACGTGCTCTACACATCTGTTGACTGACTAGTAAACTATTCTGATGGCAGTGGATTATAAAGTTCCTCATCATGATTTTTTCTTTCTACATCAATTTCTGCCTCCTTGACTTTACTTTAAAGCCGAGTGCAAAGTTAGTGTTGGGGATCGGATAGGTAGAATGAATTTTCTCTTTCGCTTTTTATGGTCGTGTGTTGTCTTCTCGGATTTTTAATTTCTTATTCTTATGAACTAGGCACACGCTCGCCCAGTGTTATTGCGCATCTTTTATTTACTTAGAATTGCATCATGTCTTATTACTTATCTGCTGTTCAATTCACATGAAAAACAAGAATATTTGATATTCGACTTTCTGACATTGATAAGACCAGAAATCCAGTAAAACAGGGGGAGATAAGTCAGTCTGTTATTTAACCAAGTAATAATAAATGGCGGGTTGACAAAATATTATACAAGAAGTATATCGATAATTCGGTTATCCTGAAGCTTCGCACTTCTTTGTTTACCTTGGAAGTGATGTCACACAAATCTTATAATACGGATGGCTACAATTGTAAAAATAATTTGTTTTCTTTTTCTTTCATTTTGAGCTCCTTTTTTTCTCCCATTTGTTTTTGTTTTCTACAATTAATAAACCAGTTTACAAGTAAAAAAATAATTTGTTTTATTTGTATAGTTTATTAACAGGTGCTTATGCAGTTTAATTAACTGTTTTAACATAAATAACGTGCCGACATTAACCAAGCAGAAGAACTGTTTATTATTTTACACCGCTTCCCACCAAATGTAAACAGGTAATTTTAAAGAATTTTACGATGGTAGAAAGGAAGCCCCCCCCCCCACCAAAAAAAATCACAAAGTGGGTGCTCATTTTACGTTAAATTATTATAGAAAAGTGATCCCCCACTTTTCTATAATAATTTTTCTTCATATCTTGGAAACTACTCGTTTGCCGTAATTTTAAACGTTATTTTCGTTTTCAGCGACCCCGAAAACTTTTAAGAGTGGTAATTTTAAAGGAATGTTCGAGGATGGAGTAATTCTTCATATTTACCTTTTTTTTAATTGAATTGTTAGGTGAAAGTACAGAATAGTTACAATACACCCTCCCTTCCCCATGTTAAATAATAGGTTTCTAAATAATAGCGTTAAAAAATAGCTCGGGTCGTAAAGTGCAGGAGTGCAGGAGTGCAGGACTGCAGGAGTACCTATAAAATGTAACGCCGGATCAGAAAAAGAGCTCAAAATGAAAATAAAATAAATTCTCCGCTCAAAATAAGAAATGGGAGAAGAAAAAAAAAATTAAACGGGAGAAAAAAAAGGAGCTCAAAATGAAAGAAAAATAAAACAAATTATTTTAACAATTGTAGCCATCCGTATTATAAGATTTGTGTGACGTCACTTCCACGGTAAACAAAGAAGTGCGGAGCGTCAGGATAACCGATAATTCTTAATGCTGTATATTCAAGTGAAACATAGATTCTACTGGCAGAATATGAGAGAAAACTAAATATCTTTGAAATGGAATTTTAAAAACTATTATTGGAATAACTCTGAAAAATGGATGAAGAAATACAGATATTAAGAAAACTCTTAATTATCACAGATTCAGCAATTTCATTATTTAAAAAAAGAGAGTTTTCAATGTTTGGGCATGTTTCTTAGCTACCAGACACCAGCTATATTAATCTAGTCTATATCTTGAAATGCTAGTATATCTATATATCTATAAAAGTGAACGTGTCTGTGTATCTGTCTGTCTGTGTATCTGTCTGTCTGTGTGTCTGTGTGTGTACATTTCCCTACGCAATAACTCTGCCAATTTTTAGTCTACAGACTCGAAATTTGATATACAGGGTACTGAGACTTGGAAAAATCTTTGTAATCCATTTTCGGCCAGAAATTTGGCTGTTAAGATGTCAAAGTTCAACGATTTGACCTTTAAGAACTCTACCAAACTCCTCCGACAATTTTGGGTCTACACACTTGAAATTTTAGATATAGGTTCCTTGGACATGGATCTAACTTAATAACTTGATTTGAGCCCAAAACAATAAATATTAAGGGGTTATAATAGGGGTCAAAGTTGAAAAAAAATTGACCGTTTTTTTTTCTTAACATACACCTCCAAACACTCGGGCAACGCCGGGCTGAAAAGCTAGTATATCCATAAAAGTGAGAGCGTGTGTGTGTGTGTGTGTGTGTGTGTGTGTGTGTGTGTGTGTGTGTGTGTGTGTGTGTGTGTGAGGACACTTCTCAACCTATATACTCACCAATTTTTTTATCTACAGACTTAGAATTTGGTATATAGGGTATTTAGACATGTGTTGGTGTCTATATTATGCTTTTTTTGTTTTTCTTTTGTTTTTTTGAGTATACACGATGTTGGGGTAAAAAATCGATAATGATGAAATAAACCGTTGGATTCACACACATGCACACGCACACATACGCACACATACGCATACAAACGCACACATATGCAGATGCATATACACATGCACAGAGACATGCACACATGCGCACAAAAATACACACATGTACACATGCACAGACATATACACATGCACACACATAAAGACATACATGTACAAACACATGCGCACACATGTACATACACATACACACTTGTATACACATACATACAAGTGCACACACACACATACACACACACACATATATATATTCTAACAGGGACGCTTTTTTAGAAACTAAAAGAATATGTTAAACATGACACATAACATTAACCGTTTTTTTTTTCACCCGAGAGGCACCACTTATCAAGAGCCAGATCCAATTCGAGGATAAAGGTCAATGGGTGTAAGGTGGTCATCGAACCAACATCGTAGAGATTGTTAGTGTTGGAAGTTGAGTAGAATTTGAATATTTGAGAGAATCACTCTACAAGAACTTGCTTATATTAGACTTGAAGACAACCATGTTGTAGTCAGCTGGAAAGCAGACCTGTGGTACTGAGTTACATAAGCAGGCAGACCCGTGGTTCTGAGTTACATAAGCAGGCAGTTCTAGGAAAGAAACTTTCTTGATGGAATTTACGACACATATAGAGAGTAGGGGAAATTGTTGCCTTCGGTTGCAGTTAGATGAGTGTCTGTTGTGCATGTTTTGGAGAGGAGCATAGATTGAAGTTCAACTGATGAAAACAACATAATTATTAAAGAAACCATGTATATTGTCGCATACATAATCAAAAATAACATGTATTGCTAGGGTAAACAGATAGAGAAATATGCAATGGCTAAACTACATGTAAGTATGACTTATCTCATTAATGTACTGAGATCTTGATACTGCGACTAAAAGAAAAATAGTTTGAACGAATATGATTAAGTCAGTGAAAGGTTTGCTGACGGAAAATGTGTCAGAGTTGGGGGAAACGATACGTCTGAGCCCAAACCAAAAAGAGAGAGATCTCCAGTTTTTTTTTATAAATTTGCCCATGTATTGAATATTTGGCAGGTGACTCTGTGAAGAGTCATTTGATAGGTTGCCCACACAAAAATTAATTCCATTTGAGGAATGCAAGACTTTCCACCATTGTCTATTGAAATGCATAATTTGACCAGAAATATGTGAGAGAAATATCGGTCAAAAGAATTGGAACAATAGACAATGGGAAATATTAAACATTCCAGAATGAAAGAATGTTTATGTAACTCGACACAACAGAAAGCGAAGAGGACAACAGAGAGTTAGCTACAGAGCCAAAACATCTGCACCACACCCCAGCACGCACCTTCACTGATGGCAATAGCCGACATACTAAATTGAAAAGGTTGTCATTGGGAATAAACAAAATATGTTTATTATCCAACTGTGTTGTCGTTATTCGCTGCCCAGTGTATATATCGTAGACAGTGACAAAAGTCGATTTAAAAAGCACAGTGAATGACTAGCGGTAGCAAATATACACAGGCGGCAAAAAGAAAGTCTGAACTTGTAATTTTTCAAAAACTGAAAATTTAAGCTAAATTTAATGTAACTATTTAAACAAACTATACCTCATTTGATTGGTCTTTTATTCTTCTATAATTTTACCTGTTCATATTTGACTTTAACTGAAATATTCTAGTGTTCACGCACAATTAAAAAAAAACTTCAAATTGAGGAGGAAAAAATTATAAAAATAATTAGTTCATTATATTTCGCGATTGATAAATACTGAAAAATTCATTAAAATTGATTAATTTCCTGTTTTTTGGTGAATTTTTAAGCATTTTGAGCATCGGCATTCATTTTGCCCGTACCTAATATATACATACACACACCCATATATATATATATATATATATATATATATATATATATATATATATATACACACACACACACACACACACACACATATATATATATATATATATATATATCAGATTGTTGAATTTTTTTTTTTTTAGCGATTAATTTAATTTCTTTTTTATTTCGCTCCCTGAGCGTTAAGAAAGGAGTTATTTGCCCTTTGGTTACATTTTTATTCGCCCAAATGTTAGGACGGTTTTTACTTTATTATTTTATTTAATTATTAATTATTTTATTAATTAATAATTAATACGTGCATTACTTTTATGAGCGTAGTAATTATTAATTAATAAAATAATTAATAATTAATATTTAAATATATATATATATATAAATATATATATATACACACACACACACATATATATATATATATATATATATATATATATATATATATATATATATATATATATATATATATTTATATACATACACACGTATGTGTGTATATAATAATATATATCTTAACAGGAAAAAAAGAAAATGGAAAATGGGAAGAAGTAAAGAAGAAAAAATTAATATATATATATATATATATATATATATATATATATATATAAGATATAAGACCTGGGTGCCATCTGCTAGAATCAAAACATATAGCTCTCGAACCTTATCTGTTACCGTCTTGCCTAAATCCATAAGCATACAAGAACTGAAAAAAAAATAAAACGTATTTTAGCTTAAAGAAGTGTTTATTTTTTTTCCATTTCTTCAACACTTGCATATTTAATCTTTATCTTGCCGGCTAGTAATTGTATACATTGAAATTGGTGATATTTTACATATTTTTCTATAAAGGGCGTGCCGAAAGTAATGCCTCCAATTTTTTCATTCCGTCTAAATTGCATTATTATGATGACTGAACATAGAGAAGCTCCCTGACCAACAGGGAGGAGATTTTGGTGTTCGTTGTGAGTCTTTTTTTTTTTTTTACACAGTGGTCACCCCTTATCAAGGCCCGGAAGCCACTCAGGGATAAGGGTTATTGCAAGTACATTACGTTAGTGTGGAGATTTGATGAAGTGTTTAGGAATTTGTTAGCGTTGGACTTGAAGCCATCCAAGTTGTAGTTAGGTGGGAAGCAGGCAGACGGAACGGAGTTCCACAGGCGTGCAGTTCATGTTCATGGAATCCACATTTTGATTTAGGCACAGATAAAGAGTGGGGGAAATTTTTGACAGTGGATTCAGCTAGACGGGTGTTTTTCGTGAAAGATTGGTGAGGGGGGACCAGAGATTGGAGTTCAGACGAGCACCTGCTATGGAAATAACAATAAAACAAGGATAGGCTCGCAACGTTTCTTCTGTGAGAGAGAGGTTGCAGGGTAGAGAAAAGGGCATCCCCCACTAAGCCACTAAGTCTATTTTGTACTCTGTCAAGGCAGGATAGGCTGTTTTCAGCAGCTCCTGCCCAGATATGGCAGCAGTACTCCATCCTTGGACGTACTTGGCTTTTATATAGATAGAGAATTGCATCAGTAGTGAGATATCTTCTGGAGCGGTAGAAGGATCCCACCATCTTTCCAGCGACCTTGGCAACAGACTTGATGTATGTGTTCTATTTCAGATCAGGAGTAAAGGTCAAACCCAGAAGCTTGTCAAAATACGGGGCCTTTCCCAGACGAGAGCCATTCATTTCAATTGATGCCAGATGGGGATCAGAGCGTTGATGATGTAAGGATAGGAGTTTGGTTTTAGATGCATTAAAGGTAACCAGCCACGTCTTCCCCCACTGAACCACGCGCTGCCAACATTGAAGAACTTTCCATTATGTTTGATACCTGATGTAAATACTGTCACAGAACGCTACAACCCCGGGAGACAGTATTAATCTTCACCGGGGTTGGTTAAGTCACTGTATGGCGGGGCCTAAGCAAAATTTTATACAGTACATATTTATAATTAGTAACAAAATACAGTACAATATATAATACACATGTATATAATACAATAACATTATAAATAGCATTGTAAGGCGGGGTAAATACGGTAGCCAGGGGCCGGAAAAACATAGTATTCCACATCATAATCTGAAAAAAAAAAAAAAAACGTGTCCCGGGGCAACGATATCCCGGAATTCTACTGTAGAAAGTGAACAACGCAGGTACAGAAATGGCGTCTTGCTTTATTGCATTTTCGTAAGGCATTTCTTTAGAAAGATTTTCATTCAAAATTACTCTAGCTTTCATAATATCATGAAGGAAATGAATCCGATCCGCAAGTGTTCAAGACAACCCAACGATGGCATAACCTTCCAAAGAGTTTACCTGTTCACAATGTCAAACGCCTTTGACATGTCAATAAAGCAGTACTATAGTGGTTTGTTCCCTGTGTTTTTTTTTTTTTGTTGTTTTTTTTAGCCACTGCCGGGCACTGCAGATCATATCTATTATATCTATCTATTATACTACGGCTAACACGAAAGTCATACTCTGCTTGAAGCCATACGCTGCATCAAGAAGAATGTTATTAATGATTGTTCGAATTAAAAATGATCCCGGAGAAAATGATCCACTACAGAAAGCAACGTAATGCTTCTGAAATTTTCACAGTCTAGCTTTGAGCCCCCCTTTTTTTTTTTTTTTTTTGGTGTAATAACTAAGACTATGACAACAGCATATTCTTTTCATTGTTTTGACTCTCGAGTATATATCCGACACAGTTAGACACATGTAGTCAACCGAGAACAACATCACTGCTAATAAAAACATATAAGAAATCAATGGATATATACCTGAGAGTAAAAACAAGGAAAAGAATATGCTGTTGTTATAGCCCTATTTCATCACGAGAGAAGATTGTTTCACAAGGTTTAATGGTATTCAGCACAAACGAAAGACAAAGGATATTCTCCATCGGGGCAGCTGCGCATGTAATTGTGAGGCAAGGATTGCACAATCACCAACCACACCCTTCCTGAATCAGCACTGTTTGAGTCCAGTGGCAAGAAGTCCAGGACGACTGGAAACAATGCCGAGATAAGCGGAGAGCATATACAGTACAAAATGGGTGACCATTCTGTACTTACCAAGCTAAACGTTGCTTAACTTCGGTGATCCAGCGGGAACTGGTGTGTCAACGTGATTATGCCGTACATTCAGCACAAAATCCTTCACAATTGGGTGATAGTTGCGAAGATCTTAGTTATGCTTGCACCATCCTGCATGAATATCTTGAGGTTGAATTATAGTGAGCTTTCCATTTTTTGTACTTGAGAAGATCAAACGTTGCCTGTTGTAGGCCACTTGAGTTGGTAAACCAGCTTGGAGTTTTTATTGATCTTTGTTTTTCATGGGGATGGCGCTTCCTACCAGATGCCAGACAACTACTTACAATTTTAGTCACTCCAACCGAGAGATCTTTTTAAGATTCTAACCGCTGTCCAAAATTTTCCCCACTCTTTATCTGTGCCTAAATCAAAACGTAGATTCCATGAACAAAGCATCTTTCTTAGAACTGCACGCTTGTGGAACTCAAGTCCAACATAAACAAATTCCTGATGAACCGCCCCCTTAAGTAGACACTTTATTAAATCTCCACACTAACGTACTGTACATGCAATAACCCTTATCCCTGGGTGGCTTCCGGGCCTTGATAAGTGGTGACCACATTGTAAAAAAAACAAAAAAAAACTTTCCTTTCAGTGCAATTGTTTGTATTTCTATTGCACATGGTTCACCGAGTATATTCAACAGGTAATTTTTTAAATTCTTTTTCATGAGTTTGGTTGCCCCTATAATTACTGGAATGATGGCGATCTTAAGATTCAAGTTTCTTAAGACCTTGGCATTTTGTTATTTTTTCGAGTAGTTATAAGCTTGGAAAGACAGGGGGTCGAATTATTAGGGTTGCTACTTCTTCTCTCTTGGTCTGTACCATTATAGCAAGCTTAACAGCTTTGTTTTCTAGACATGAAACTGTAGGAATTCCGTTCCTTTTTGCACTTTGTCCACCGGGTATATTTGACAGGTAGTTTTTAAAATTCTTTTTTCATAAATTTGGCTGCTCGTGTAATTACTGGAATGATAGAGATCTTCCCATGATTCCAGTTTCTTTTTCTGTCGTACGTAAGGCCTTCATATTTCGTTATTTTCTCCCTCTCAGCTCTGTTAAAGCCAGCATCATTGTGGGTAATTACTTTGACTAGGGCTGCTACTTTCTCCCTCTTGTCCCATATAACTATATCAGGCTTAACAACTCCGTAGCTGTAAAAATTTCTACTGCCTGTAGCTTCTGTTTTTTTTGTTTTTTTTGTTTTTTGTTTTTTTAGCCACCATTAATTTTGCAGTTCACGCATGCAATTCTGCACATTTTTTTTTCTGGAATTCCTTTGCACGTTTTGACAGCTTCTTCTTTCACCTGACCAAATAGAGTTGATAACCAAGTAAGCTGAAAAACATGTAGATTTCCTCCAATAACGTAACACGTCAAGTTCAACCGAAAGTATCTTAGTGTTTTGGGTGGATTTTGAGTGTCAGAACTTGATGGTCAGCCCCAAATTCAGCACTTCCCATTATGGTAGATCTTGAAGATCACGATGACATACAATGGCGAAATCAATTATGTGCCAGGGTTTGGAACAAGGATGTTGTCAAGCGTTAGGTGTGTCAGAAACTTCGTGAAAAATATTGAATAATTCGACCCCCTGTCTTTCCCAGCTTGTAACTACTAAAAAACATGTAATTCAAACCCTAATTTTTATTATCAATTAAAGGAGCAAGGACCAAGGTTTCATTAAAAAAAAAAAAAAGGAAGCGTGATTAAAAAAAAAAGTTTTTAAACTTCGAACTTTACAGGTAAATTTCTAAAAAAAAAAACACTACTATTTTTTGTTTTAAATTTGAATATATTATTTATTGATCTTTTATCTTCAATTTGTGATATATAAAACTTTGGTGAGTAAATTAATTATTTATTTTTAATAGACATTTGAAAATGGGGGAGGGCCGTGAATTAACATAAAAAGCGTTTGTCTAAAAAAGAACATAAAATTTCACATTGACCCTGAAAATATCGTAAAAAGAGAATCAATAGAAACATTTTTATAGATTTTTAAAGTTTAAAAATTGAAAAATACTGAACTTGTAAAATTCAATTAATTTCATTACTGTTTTTTAAAAAATAAAAAAATAATATTTCTATTACTTTTTATACAACTTTTTATTCGCAGTTTCGTGGTAGGGGTGTTAAAATTTCCTACAAAATTCCTGATACATTTACTAGTGCACAATATAAATTTAATAAAGGTATTTTTTGGTTTATAAATAATACGTTTTTCATTTTTACTTTTATAGATATATGGATTAGAAAATCAAATTTTATGCATAAACTACGAGCGACGATCTCGCCCTGATCTCGCGACGCCATCTTGAAAACAGTTTTAAAGTTTAAAAATTGAAAAATACTGAACTAGTAAAATTCAATTAATTTCAATACTGTTTTTTAAAAAATAAAAAAAATAATATTTCTATTACTTTTTATACAACTTTAATAGTTTATTTTGGAAGTATAATCCATAAAGAAAATAAACGACCCACTTTTAAAAGAGAAATTATGAGTTTTTTTTATATTTTATTCGCATTTTCATGTTAGGGGTGTCAAAAATTCCTACAAAAATTCTGATACACCTTGTACTTATTTTGCTGCCGGAAGCAAATGTTTTGAATCACAACTTTATGTTTATGCAACACATAATCAAATCCATTGCCAATAGTGCGATCATTCTTCTGCACCAGTAGATATATCACTGCTGATGTAATTCTCTAACTGTATAAGAACCAAGTATGTCCAAGGATGGAGTACTGTTGCCACATCTGGGCAGGAGCTGCTAGAAACAGCTTATTCTGCCTTGGTAGAGTTCAAAACAGACTTTGTAGCCTAGTGATGATTGTCCTTTTCTCTTCCCTGCAACCTCTTCCTCACAGAACAGACGTTACGAGCCTGTCTCTGCTCTATCATTATTTTCATAGCAGGTGCTCGTCTGAGCTCTAATCTATGGTCCCCTTTTGCCAGACGTTCATGAAAAACAACTCGTTTATCTGAAACCTCTATCAATAATTCCCCCCACACGTTATCTGTGCCTAGACTTAAATGTGGATTCCATGAACAAAGTTTCTTTCTTAGAACTGCACAAGTGTGGAACTCTGTTCCATTTGCCTGCTTTCCAGCTGGCTATGACATGGTCGTCATCAAGTCCAACGTAAACAAATTCTTGATGAGCCGTCCCCTTAAGTAATCCAATTGACCAAATTTTACTACCAACGATTGCTATGAGATCATCCCATTTACTACCGTGCACTCTTTAACCTTTATCCTCGAGTGGCCTCCGGGCCTTGATAAGAGATGACTCCTTTGTAAAATACTGATTCCATGTCGACTGAGACAGCTCCATGTTTGGTGATCTTCCTATGATCGTCCTTTAACCTTGCAGTCAAATCATCCAAGTTTATTTTTTTATTGTTTTTTTTTTTATTAGCGATAAAACCCGGTGAAACGATAAAAAGTGTCGCCCTAAAGAACTACAGCTATATTTTAAAACACTTATTGAAAGAATCAAATCAGGTTACCTGATTATGTAGTTATTTATTCAATGTAGCTGCCTTCAGCCTCAATAACCACTTCGATGTGGGTCTGTAACTAGGAGCATGACTTTTCCACAAGCGCCGGCGGGAGCTTGGGGAATACTGGACAGATGGCAATGATCAGGTTCACTTTGGTGTTATGGGAGATAATGTTGGTGATCTCAACGTATGACCAAATGAAGTCGTCCAGCGGGTTCAGATTGGTGAGGAGGTGGACAGTGAGAGAAGGGTACAAACTCGTAGCACTCCTTCTGAAGCCTGGATCTCTTTGGACTTGGGGCTGGCGCTGAGTCCTTCTGTCACACCCAATTTCTGCCAGTGGCCACCTGATTGCACCAAGAGATCACCACACTCTTCAGCACATCTAGGTACACTTTGGTGTTGACTTTCAAGCCGACTTCCAAGATATGAAGTGGCATGATGTGATCCTCACTTGAAACCACACCAATGACCATAACCATGGCCGGAAACTTTGTTTTCATCACCCTGTAGACGTCCCTGTTATTCGTGGCAATTCAATATTGCATTTTGAGGGTGTTGGCAATGGTCCTGTTGTCATAACTTGGATTAGTAGAGAGCATGAGTTGTACAGTGGCGCATCTCTGATCTCGCTCGTTGAATATTGAGTCACTTTCAGACATGATAGAAGGCTCCTATCACTCTTGGGATTTGTACACAACTGGCCAACTAGTATAGTCTGCAAAAGAAATAAAAAACAGATCATCAAACGGAAATGGAATCATATCGTCTTTTTCTGGAATGACAATTTTATCGTTCCACATTGTAGAAAATAACAAAATTTACCGAATATGTTGCAATATTTTTAATATAATGAAGGGTATAATTAAAGAAAACTCGAAGGCTCTACCGATAGACACTTGCGATGGAAACCAACCAATCAAATGGAGCCACATTCTGCTAGCAGCCAATCAGAAACTGGAATCACTCCATAAAAATATTGGATATTTTAGAATTCCTGCACATTTTTATTTTTGTATTTTGCCTGCCAAATTTTAAAGTTCAGGACTTATACAGATCAGCTACCCACCAAAAACTCTTTTCGTCTCCAGGACTTGTACAGATTAGCTACCCATCAGAAACTCTTCTGAAATTAAACATGCCTTTCGATTCCAAAGAATATTTAAGCCTTTGTGGATTTAAGCCTTACATACTTTTAGGCCAGGCTTCATAGCCCAATGGTGAAATGCTAAAGTTATGAGAATGCAGTTGTGGGTTCAATCCTTGCTAATGTTAAGCCACGCGGTTGACTGCTAGTTAGCAAGAAATGTCCGTCGATAGATAACTTTTATGTACATAAAAAAATATTAAAATGTTTTATTTCCTTTGATGTGGTCATTTTATCACGTGTTCAATGCATTTGAATTAGTTTCCAACCATGCGTGTGTAAAATGGTTGAATCCAATTATAAAGGAATTCTCAACAGATCGTTTGTGAAGACTTGCAATTCCATGCTGTGTCATTTCTGTATTTATGGTTTACTGTTCAAGTATCAGTTAAAGCAGGGCAAAAAGCGATGCTGATTATAGGAGGAGAGTCAAACAACTTTGGCTACATTGTCATAAAAAAGAAGAACAATGTTATTAAATATGTCAATAAATTTTCTCTGCCTTTGAAGAAAAATATTAAATACTAGCAGGATCCGTGTACCGGTGTTTCACGGTGGAAGTATACTCACCACCCCACCTGTAAAAAAAGCAAGCAACGGTTGTTAGTGTGAGATGCTGCCGGCCCAGTATAATAGCAAGAACTGGACTCGTGGCCAAAGTGAATGTACCGTGGCGAAGTACCGACGCGTTTTACACATATATATTTATATATTGACGTTTTTAGCTTCCAAATAATCGGGTATATTTTCTAATGATTTGTTCTGAAAAAAATATTATCAAAGGGAATATGTAGCGTAAATACAA
>NC_136498.1:122988281-122995781 GCF_053919585.1 Euprymna scolopes | reverse complement strand
AACGTTGATGAACACATAATACGGTTTGTTCCTTTTTATTTTCTCTCTCTCTCTCTTTCTCTCTCTCTCTCTCTCTCTCTCTCTCTCTATATATATATATATATCTATATATATATATATATATATATATATTTCATATGTAGGTAGATGAGCCTCTCCGTGATTTTTTGAGATATAGTAAGATATCATAGTCTACTTATTCTAATTTTATTTACACAACTTAACTTAGGGTATGTTTTTCACAAGGTTTAATTTTAGTTATGAAAAATGATGTTACTCAAATGTCCACTAATTCCGATTACTTCATCCGCCGTTACTCCACACCATACTGTACATTTTTGAGGGTGTAATTGCCGTTGTGCTGTTGCGTGGGGATTTTCTGATCCCCAAATCCTGCAACTTTGCTTATTTATGAACCCATTCAGATGAAAATGGGCCTCATCAGACATAATGAGGTTTTTGAGAAAGTTTGGATCTCCATTGGCCAAATCTTGGAATTGCATGGCGTATTCCAGCCTTTTTTTTCCGGATCGTTTGGCTGAAGCTTTTGCACCAATTGAATTTTATATGGAAATTTGCCCTCTTCATGAAACATTCTGTGAAGAGATGATCGAGAGACTCCAATTTTACTTGATCTCCTTCTTACTGATGTGGATGGATCCTCGGCCGCACTTTCTTCTAGTCTCTGACATTTTCATCACTTCTTGCCGTACGGAGTCTACCAGATTTAGGGATGTCACATACAGACCCTTGCTAATGAAATCGAGCCACCATAGCTTTTATGGCATTGGAAGTAGGGGAATTTCTTGTGTTGAAGTTTCGTCGAAATTCTGTTTGAGTTTCTGATATTGACTCATTCAACCGAAAATACGACTCTATGATAAATATCCGCTCCTCGGTAGTCTAATGACTCATGATGACCTTGGAAGAGTTACTCTAGATGATCTGAAAAAATAAAAGAAAAATATAAAAAATTAAGAAAGTTATGATTTTTTTTTTAACCATCAGCTTCTTTTGGGACACCCTATATTAAAACGAGTAACCTTTTGTGCTCCGGAATTCATTTTTCTTCTTAATCACCGACATTATCGATGCATTTTTGCCAACGATGAACAATGTTCATATCTTTGTCGCCACTCTGAAATCGACGAACCCATCTCCTGTGCTGACATTAACTGCATCGGCTTGGTAAACGTTCAATAGGCACCGGTGAATCTTGATCGGTTCAATTTTTTCTGCATGGAGAAATTCAATGACGCATCTCATCTTCTGATGAATGCTTATGATGGGGTTGCTTTCGTAGAATCCCAGACGGTAAATATCTGCAACAGAGCGATGTAATTTTCAGGTCATGAATGCATAAGTTTAGTCACCATAACAATGCAATTTTTAATATCTTCTAATCCATTCGGTCGGACGAAAAATAGGAGGCATTACTTTTTGAATGTCGTATAACAGGATGTTTTTTTAGAGACGGTAAAATTTAAATCAACAACTTTATTTTCTTTATTTGCAGTTTTAGCAACTATCGGTTGTATATGCAAAAAATTAATCTTAATAGACCACATATTTGTCTAATAAAAATATTTTGTTTAATAAATATTTTTTCTTCTCTGGTTATTTTAATTTAAAGTTCGCCGCCTCTAAAAACATTTTATATTCAAATAAACTTCCAAAGATTTAATAAATACTTGTATGATACTAACATGTTTCATTTTTTATTATCATTTTTGTTGGTTCATGATAAAACTGAATTTATTTTTTCACGATTCAAAAAAGCAAATCAATAAAAATAAGGATACAAATTCTGATGGGGGGAAAAAAAATCGACGTAATTGATTTTGTTTAAGTTTTTTCTTTTTTCTTTTTTTTTTTTTTTTTTTTTTTTTTCAAAAGAAAAATGTTTTCCGTGTTTTGTTGGTCTTGAAATTTGCTGCCTGATTAAATTCTTGTCTACAGATGCCAACAAATATATTCAGAATTCGACATAAGAGCCTCCCGCGCCTCTCGAAAAATTGGACACTTCAATTTTTATATTTTGTAGTTTATTATAGACTAGAAATCGCCCGAGGACGTGAATAACACAATGGAAGTTTTTTACCCCTTTCTCTTTTTCTCTCTCATATATATATATATATATATATATATATATATATATATATATATATATATATATATGAACAAATGATTAATAAAACATGTTAAAAGATATCTTGAAAAAGAGTTAAAAAACATATTTAATTTAAAAAAAAAGGAGCACAAGATAAGTGGATAGTCCTTAATCCACGGAGTTTCGAAGAAATACTCTCCTTCTCATCAGAGGGCAGGAATTAGCAAAATGCGGGATCGGGTTTTGCATGTAAAAGTATTTAATGAAACCACAAGTAAGTCACAGATCTTACTTGGTTAAAAAAAAAAAGGGTGAGGTAAGGGGAATAGGAGGTAAAAGAAAAAATGATAAAAAGATTTCACATGAATGGATAGTCCGGTGAAGGGTTAAAAATCCAAGAATGGTAAAATCCAAACACGGTCTATTCCCCTTACCTCACCCTTTTTTTTTTTAACCAAGTAAGATCTGTGACTTACATGTAGTTTCATTAAATACTTTCATATGCAGAATCCTATCCTGCATTTTGCTAATTCCTGCCCTGTGATGAGAAGGAGAGTATTTCTTCGAAACTCAGCGGATTAAGGACTATCCACTTATCTTGTGCTCCTTTTTTTAAAAGTAAATATGTTTTTAACTCTTTTTCAAGATGTCTTTTAACATGTTTTATTAATCATTTGTTCATATTATAAGCTCTATTTCCTTTTCGGTTTTATTGAGCTTTTACATCTGGTTGAGATTACTTTACTTGTAAATATTAACTCTTTAATATTTATAATATATTTTAAGTTTACCATTTTGATTACCTTGGTAAACTTATTGTAATTTATATATATATATATATATATATATATATATATATATATATATATATATATATATATATATATATATACATATATATATATATATATATATATAGGGTGTCCCAAATGAAACTGACGGGTTTTAAATTTGATTAACTTCCTCAATATTTAAGTTATGCTTACCAATTTCCATATGCAGGTAGATGAGCCTCTCCATGCTTTTTTTGAGATATAGTAAAATATCATAGTCTACTTATTCTAATTTTATTTACACAACTTAATCTAGGGTATGTTTTTCACAAGGTCTAATTTTAGTTATGAAAATGATGTTACTCAAATGTCCACCATTTTCATTTTCACATTCTTGTGCTCTCTGCAGGGCATTGTCCAGAACATCACTTAATGTTTCAGGGCTTATGGCCCTAATTTCCGCCTCTATATTGTTTTTAAGGGCATTTATTGTGGCTGGTTTTATTGTATTGGGAATTTCTTGTGTTGAGGTTTCTGATATTGACTCATTCAACCGAAAATACGACTTTACAATAAATATCCGATCCTCGGTAGTGTAACGACTCAGGTTGTCTGTCTGTCTGTCTGTCTGTCTGTCTGTCTCTCCCTCCCTCCCTCCCTCCCTCCCTATCTATCTTTTTTCCTATCTATCTATATACATATATCTTTCTCTGTAGCTTTTTTTTTTTTTTTTTTTTTTTTACACAGTGATCACCACTTATCAAGGCCCGGAAGCCACTCAGGGATAAGGGTTATTGCAAGTACATCACGTTAGTGAGGAGATTTTATGAAGTGTTTAATTAGGGGGGCGGTTCATTAGGAATTTGTTAACATTAGACTTGAAGACATCCAAGTTGTAGTCCGGAGGGAAGCAGGCAGACGGAACAGAGTTCCACAGGCGTGCAGTTCTAAGAAAGAAGCTTTGCTCATGAAATCCGCGTTTTGATTTAGGCACAGATATAGAGTGGGGGAAATTTTTCACAGTGGATTCAGCTAGACGGGTGTTTCTCGTGAAAGTTTGGCGAGGGGGGACCAGGGATTGGAGCTCAGACGAGCACCTGCCATGAAAATAACGATAAAACAAGGACAGGCTCGCAACGTCTCTTCTGTGGGAGAGGGGTTGCAGCTTACTATATATCTCTTCTTCTCCCCTTTCCCTTCCTTCCTATGTATGTATGTATGTATGTATGTATGTATCTATCTATCTATCTATCTATCTATCTATCTCTTTCATTGTATATTGTGATAAATTTCCTCACATTGGTTTTACCCTTGGCAGAATGAAAGAAAACCAATCAGAAATTACAACAGGCTCACCTTTAAACTTCAACGTAAATTTTATTAAATCAAAAACATTCAAGTTGCAAAAGATGTGTCATCTTTAGCTGTCTGCCGTGCTGGGCCGGTAACACCCGAAAAGGGTAATAGTTCATCTTCGCGTTATGCTGGATACAAAACTCCACTGACGAAGAACGCTGCAACAGGTTAAAGAGTTGAGTGATGCCTTCGAAGAAGAGTACTGCTAGTTCGGTAACCTCATGGAGTTCACTGTAGATAACCGTCCAAATGGCAGACAAATGGCAGATCAAACTGACCTTAATTTTGTCTCTGATAGACATAATATTGTAATGATGAAAGTCAATTGATTCACAGAGCACAAGAGTGTTCGACAGTATAATCATTCGCTCAACATAAGGGCATTGGTGTTTGCAAATGATAATAACATTTCGCCCCATGTCAGGGATTTAAAACAGTCTCAATGAGACAATGTGATTTTGAGGCTACAAGCCTCGAGTGAGTTTCGTACGTCTATCTCAACCTGTTGTCAATATCGAAACTGGCAGTCTGAAAAGATAAATTTGGTGTGAAGAGTACCCTTGCCAATTAGTTAGAACAAACAGTCTGATAGGCTCAAATAAAATCGTGGGCGGTCAAACTGACCAATGAGAAGCCTGCTTATTTCTGCAGAACTTCTCACAATATCTCTCTCTCTCTCTCTCTCTCTCTCTCGCCCTCTTACTCACTCTCTAGCAACTGATTCAATATACACTGCATATCAAATTATTAATGAGTTTACATTTTTTTAAAATATTTAAGGAACGAGGGAATAAAAATCCATGCAACTTTGAGAAAGTGCTTACAGCTACTCCAGTCCGAAAATAAAAAATATTTAAAGCAGTATTAGCGAAGCTATGACAGAGGATAGGAATATCTGTTGATTTCAGTGTGTCAAGTTATTAACGAGGTTGAGAAAAAATACAATATACCCATAACTTGTTTATTGAAATAATTTTCAAACATGAAATGAACTAGAAAAAATCTTTAGAACACAATAACTGCATAGCAATTTCTACGTTGACATAATTAATAGGGCATATGCGATCCTTTTTTATGAATGACTTGTAAAAGACGTTTGTCCACAGAATTAGTCAAATTTGTGATTTTGCCAACAGTTATTCCTCGTGATACCTCTTGAAGAGCATCCCACAACTCATCTTTGCTCTTAAATTGGTGTCCACTTGCATAGAGGCGTCGCTTCATGATACACCAAAGGTTCTCAATTGGGTTCAAATCAGGTGAATTCGCAGGTCACTCCATCTTCCGTCGCCCAGAGAACCCCAGTTATTGCAAATACTCTTTGCTTTTGTTTGCTGCATGCGGGGGGGGGCATTGTCCTGTATAAATATAACGGTTCTTCTGAAGATCAACCATTGTTTCTTCAGCCATGGTTCAAAGTGCTCCTTCAGAAAAACTATGTAAGCATTTGACATCATTTTTACGCCTTCTGGGACTCTCCATGGGCCAACTAAAGTACCTCTGATAATCCCGGCCGAAATCACTATCCCCAGCACCACCTTGTTGGCGCCTTAAACGCTAATGATGATGTCGTCCATCTAGGACCCATCCCTTGCTTCAGTCATCTGGGCCATCAAGAGAGACACGCACTTCATCCGTGAACAAAATTTTGGAAAAATTCGTTTTTATGTTGTCTTCTGCCCATTTCAATCGGTTTTGTATGTGACGTTGCTTTAATGGAGGTTTTGTCAAGTCACAGACTTTACAGACTTTGCCACTTCTTTCTGAAGATGATATTGAGTACTTTTTGAGACATTCTTCAATCCGGCTTGGTCAAAGACTTCTCGACTTGTCTGCCTAGGGTACTTAACAACTTCATGTTTAATTTGGAGTAGAAAACGACGTGAAACAACTCTAGATTTACCTTTATCAACTCTCTTACATACCTTTGTAGCGTCCTTGACAAAGTTATTCACAGTTTGATGGTACCTTCCTATCATTTTCTATATTTCCAGGGTAGTTTTAACTTTTGCTAGATGTTCTGTAATAGGAATCGTTTTAGAACTACTCAATCCAACTTTACGACTCATTTTATTGACAAAATAATTACCTTTTGCTAGCTGTTCTGTAATAGTACACTTTTCAGAATTAATCAAACCACCTTTACGACTCATTTTATTGACGAAACAAACTGCCTTGTTAATAATTTGACACACCTCAAATACCGTGGATTCAGAAATTACGATGGCAAGATGTTTACATTGTGCAGAACAGTAGGAAAATTTCACAGTATGTGCAGTTCAGCATTGCCAACGTTTCTGGTAAGTTTCTAAAACTGGTAAAAAAAATGCGCGCTTATACAGTTTAGTAAAAACATCAAAAAATGAAAATATTTTTTAAAAAAAGTTATATTGTACGTACTCGTTATAGTCTGAAGTTCTCTGAAAAAAAAATTCACTTAATTTCATCAAGCAGTTTTTATTTTACAGCGAAAAAACAATTTGTTATGATAGCGAGCAAAAGGTTCGATTTTTAGGAAGAAAAGCTAGTATTAAAGATGGGGAGGGAGTGTCGGCGCTTTGGCGTGTCCAACATATTTTGTAATGGTTGACTTCAACGCGCTCTCATAAAAACGTGTTTTTTTTTTCTGTAAAAAAAAAACTACTCGATCAAATTAAATGAATTTTTTTTTCAGAGATCTTCAGTCCAAAACGGATACGTACAATATAACCTTTTTTTCAATATTTTCATTTTTTAATGTCTTGACTAAACTGTACAGGTGCCAAAAAATGTTATCTCGTTAATAATTTGACACACGGTGTAGTATAAAGAAAGTAAGAAGCCGAAAGTGCCTCTCTTTGCATACCTTTTCCCTTGCCGAATGCCCTGTCTCTCTTTGTCTCTCAACTCGTTCAATATAAAAGGAAGCAAAAACAAAAAAAAAAAATGGCATCGCAAATCAAATGTCATTGTTGTTTTTAAAAAGTAAAATGGAAGTATTTTTTTTTTTTTTTTTTGACCTATCATGTCCCTTATAACACTGATTAATAGCTTACTTTCGTGGTGATTATGTCTGAATCACTCGAATCACAGCGAACGCAATATTTTGTCTCGAAGTTGATTAAAACACCGAACCGGAAATGGAAAATGAAACGAAATAAAACGAAATATTTTCATTTTTTTTCAATTTACTATTTTATTTATTTCGTTTCACTTGGAATTTTATTCAGGTGTGCATGATAAAAGATAATTAAAAATAAGTAAAAAAAAAAAAAAAAAATG
>NC_136498.1:122975781-122980781 GCF_053919585.1 Euprymna scolopes | reverse complement strand
ATTAAAACTTTTAAAAAATCTGTTGTAGAATTTAATTAAAAGTTTGAATTTTTCTTTTTCTGATATTTTTTTGCTAATATTGTCATTCTCTTTGCGACAAAAATTGTTTATAAGGGAATTCGATGAACTCCATATCAGCATTTTTTCAATTTGCTGAATAGTGTAACCCTCATCACAAGAGTCAACATGAAATAATCGATTTTGATCAGCCAAAATATTTAAAGTTATGTACATGGCTAATTTTCTCTGATGAATCGAATGTAAAAAAGAATCACATTTTGTAAGTTTGTTTATAACTATATAATTATATGAGACAAAATTATTAGTTATATCATTTGGGTATAGAAGAGAACCTCTGTTAATACCCTGAAAGTGTCTGTTTAATTCAGCAATTTCTTCAACAGCTTCTCTCCCGGATATTAAATTTTTGCAGCTATTACATTTCAGTTTTTTGAAAGCTGCATGACAGCAATAACCTGCTAAGTATAATATAACAGGAAGTGCTTCCTTGCGATGATTAACATCATCTTCTGTTACATTTATGTTAAATTTATAATTATGCAACTCTTGCTCCCTTGTCATTTCATCCCAGTTAGTTTCTTTTAAATTTTTAAATTCAATAGTTCGATTATTAATTGGTAAGCTCAATTTTAAAACTGACAACATTCTGAGTTTTTTTTTTTACATTCATACACCTGACGTATCGATGTATTATACTGATCTCCACTAAGTTGTCGATACTGGCCAAACCTTGCCTCAAGGTTATCTGTCTGAAACTTTCCTGGTAATATATACACCATGTTCAGTACATAAATAAATAAATAAAAATAAAAAAGGCGTGTTTTATTTATTTATTTTTTAAATATCTCAAACATTTTAACACTTACTCTTCTATATTTAGATGGAGTAAAATCCTTTCGTTTTCTTGCCTTAATCCACTGGTAAATCATTTCCTTTTTTGGGGGAAATGAACACACGGTAACTTTTGGTCCATTTTTGTAGTTACCTCGGCATTTTGGAACTATATATCTCGACGGCATGTTTAAATTTATTTAACCCTCCAAAACATTAAACCAACTTCAGTCATGAGACACGTGACCAAATTTCACCAGACCGATGTTCATGACGTCACCAGATTAAATTATAGTCGTCGCTAGGCCATCATATTACGGTAGCCACGATTGTACTCACCGCCTAGGCGAGTGCTAGCGTGCAGGATGCATGTAAGAAGAAGAGAGGGGGAGAAGCAAGGCTACCATACAAGCACACACGCACAAACACATACAGACACACTCACTCGATATAATAACAAAAAAAGGAAAGATTATGCACAAACAAAAACGTTGAATAATCTTATTAAATGGTTAATATTTAAGTCTTAATGTAACATAAAGATGATTAAAAAACAAAGAATAAAATTGTAACCAACGTATCATGGAGACAGGGATGAGTGGCTAACGAAGATGAACTATGATGGAGAAGGAGGAGGCAGAGAGAGAGGACGGCAACAACAGCATCGCCTACGACACACAAGCACACGTACATGTACGCACGCACACAACATAAACTTTTTTTTTGCTTTGCGCTTTGCATTGTTTTGTTTTTCTTTGCCTTTATATTTTTGCTTTTTGTTGTTTGTATTTTTGGCCGTCGTGCGATATTTGAAATGGTATCTCAAATAATTGTCGTATTATAGAGCGTAAATCTAAAAAATCATGTTACTGCATTTGTATTTGAAAGTATTAGTGTATATTTCTCTATAAAATATACATAAACTACGCATTTGTCTTTATTATAGAGCGAGGGATATATATATATATATATATATATATATATATATATATATAAGCAGTTCAGCCCGGCTTTGCTCGGGCCCTATGTTTTTTTTTGTTTTTTTTTATTCAATTTTCACCCCAAACAAGGCACAGTGCCACTTTGAAGCAGGGGGCTACTATTAGGGAATTAATTAGCGGGGTCATTATGAAGGGAGAAGAGTAGAAAGATGTTTGTTAACATTACAGTTAGGGTGGATGAGTGAGGGGGTGCTGGACAAGTAGTTGTGCAGAATACCAGACATGCAATACAAGTAGACCATCAGCTGTCCTCACCCACCGAATTGTGGCCTCAGGAAAGCCCACCGGGGATGAGTGCAAGGTCTCTTTCCATGCGCGACATGGCACTACAAACATCCCGATATTTTACAACTGTTGATGGAGCAGCCGCTCTAAGCGCTACCAAAGAGTTAGGGCTCCTGTACTATCAGTCGGAAACAGCAGCCAGGAACCGTCAATCCGGTACCCTCAATCCATTAGGCAAAGCCAGCCCAGTCCAACTGCACCGACATATATGGCACTGAAGCACCCCACTGTGTCCAGTTTAGGGGGATGGAATGTGGCGGGAGTGGGGAAAAGCGGTGTTCATTGCCCTAGTCAGGAAACAAGGTCAACCACTGGGTGATTCAGACGAGTCCCTGTGATAGTACCTCTACGCCTGGCCAATAGGCAAAGAAGGAGTATGAAAGCCGGGCGATAGACAGAGTCTATCTCCTCCTTAAGTACTGTTCATAACTTTATGTGCATATATATATAAAGTTTGACACATTTCCAGATAATCTACATCTAAAATTTCAAGTGTTTAGACCCAAAATTGGCGGAGGAGTTTGATAGAGTCTGCAAAGGTCAACTCTTTCAACTTTGACCTCCTAGCAGCTAAATTTTCACCCCCATATTGATTAAAACATTTGCTGTATGTCTGAATATCCTTTATTAATAATTTCAAATGTTTAGACCCAAAATTGGCTCAACAGTTTGCTAGAGACCGCAAAGGTAAACTCTTTGGAACTTTGACCCCTAAGCAGCAAAATTTCCTAGTCAAAAAACGATTAAAAACTTGCCCCATGTCTGAATACATATTATGTAAAATTTCAGATGTTTAACCCCAAAATTGGCCGAGTAATTTGATAGAGACGGCAAAGGTCAATTTTTTAAAAACTTTCATCCCAATTTTGACCCCTTAACATTTATTGTTTTGGGCTCGAATCAAGTTAGAAAGTTTGATCCATGTTCAAGGAACCTACATCTAAAATTGAATGAACAGAGACAAAAAAGATAAGGAAGTGTCCGTGATGTTAAATCAATGTCCTATTTACTCGAGAGTCAAAACAATGAAAAGAATATGCTGTTGTCATAGCCCTATTTATGAAGAAAGAATGAATGTCCTGTTTGTAAGAAATAGAAAATTGCCCATTTATAAACAACTAACAGGTAGACCCGACGTTTTCCGGGATTAAATGGTGACCAACAAATGTTCAACATTTCAATACTTTTATCGTCGTCGAAATCGGTGAAATCGCTCATTTTTCAATCAAATCGATTGATTGTCTGCTCTAGTTCCACTGTTTTGCACTTGGTTCACCGGGTATATTTGCCAAGTTATTTTTGAAAATATTTTTCATGAGTCCACTGGTTCCTATGATTACTGGAATGATGATCTTCCTAAGATTCCAGTTTCTTTTCATGTCGTCTAGAGAGGATCAGTGATATCATTGTTTAACTATAGTATTTCTATTAGCGGCTTCTTCTATCCACTTCGACCTATTCATTGTAGAATACCATTAAAAACAACTGTACCATTAAAAACAACTGCACCATTTAAATAACTGTATCATTAAAAACAACTTTTTCTATCCATTTCGACCTGCTCATTGTAGAATACCATTAAAAACAACTGTACCATTAAAAACAACTATACCATTAAAAACAACTATACTATTAAAAATAACTGTACCATTAAAAAACAACTATACCATTAAAAACAACTGTACCATTAAAAACAACTATACCATTAAAAACAAGTATACCATTAAAAATAACTATACCATTAAAAACAACTATACCATTAAAAATCACTATACCATTAAAAACAACTATACCATTAAAAATAACTGTACCATTAAAAACAACTATACCATTAAAAACAACTATACTATTAAAATAACTATACCATTAAAAACAACTATACCATTAAAAACAACTGTACCATAAACAACTATTGATAATCTTCATTAAGCAAACAAGAAATGAAACAAAAAAGAAAAGTGTTAGTAATAAAATGAGTGTATAAAAATGGATGGAGACAAAAAAGATAAGGAAGTTTCCGTGATGTTAAAAACAATGAAAAGAATATGCTGCTGTCATAGCCTAGTTATTATATATCAATTTCCGTTTCATCACTGTTGTATTTATGTTCTTTAGTGGTTGTTGGGTGTAATCTGAGCAAAAGTTGAGCTTGTTTTAGGTTAATTTTTTACCCTTGGAACAGATTAATATTGTTTCTTCTAATTCAAATGGGAATAATTATTTTGAGATACAATGTTTTTTCGAGATACGACAGCGGGCATAGAACGAATTAAATTCGTGTGTCAAGGTATTACTGTACTACACCCGTATATAATATATTGGTGAGTAAAAAAGTGACTTTTCTTGCCAACAGACGAAACAATTGCAAGTGGTGAGAGGGTAGCTTCTTTTTAACTTACAATTTTGGAAGGAAAGAGGAAATCAACTCGCCTGAGAGATAATGTAGTAGGGAAAGCTCTTTTATTTTTAAGTTATAACTGAAATGGATCGCAACTTGTTTAAAATTTAATTGGTCCCTCTAAAGGCTGTGAATTAATATTCACACACAAATGTGAAACGCTTTTCTACGAGAACAAAACAATTGAATTTTAAACCTATAAAAAAGAGAATGTGGCATCGCTAACGAAAGATGAGGAACACTGTGAGAGTATTAGCATTGATCAATACTATAAACTGATTATTACCTATGGGACAATAATTTGTTGATATTAGATTTGATAACGATTATGTTGTAATCAGGAGGGAAGCAGTAAAAGAGTCGTAGTAGGCAAGCAAGCTCGAACCCGAGACGCGAAGGCGGAAAAGAAAGTGGAGGTGTGTGTAAGGGTGTTGGTTAAGCAAAAAAAAAAAGAAAAAAAAAGA
>NC_136498.1:122928281-122973281 GCF_053919585.1 Euprymna scolopes | reverse complement strand
GCTTGTCATGCTATCCCTGTAAAATAAGATCTAAGATGAAAATGGTAGCTGAAATAATTCAAATAATACAAATTATCAATCTGTTGCATCGGTGACGGACAAGGCCAGGATATATTGGATGTAGTGCATACGGATCCAGGCAAAACCAGATGTAAATCGTATTGCTGAGCGATGACGTCAACCCTACATTTCGATTGAACAATCAAGATCAGCAATAAGAGAAAATATTTTAACTGGATTAGTATCGCTAAAAGTGCAGAGCGATAAACAATGGAAATTTCAAATTAAATGTTAAAATAAGTGAACAAGTCAAATGCCAAGTGTTTTTAATTTCAATATGAAACATAAACAAAGGCACAAGCCAGGCAGAGCGAGAGAGAAAGTCAGTAGTGATACTTCTACCATCGCTACAGTCGCTGCACTGACAGACCACTACTAAATACGTACCGATCAGAACTCTCTCTCCTATCACGTTATCACTGTCATGTAAATAAAACGGTATGTTGATTTAACAAGTGTCTGTTTGTGATTACAAAAAAAGAAAAAAAAAAACACGGCTATCAGCGTGTTAATACTATTGGCACGAATTTGGTTAAAAGTGTGAACCATAAATTATATAGATGACAATATTACACTGACAATTAAATTAATTATTTAAAAATGTTCTTCAATTAATAACATTGAAATAAAGTTTCGGTATTATCTTTCTCTTAGTCTTTCTGTCAGTTTCACTTTTCTCGGAAACTACTGAGTCGATCTGGCTGAAATTTTGTATGAGCCTTTGTCGTGATGAAGTACAGCGAAGTATGTGTTATGTTATCTGTTTGATGTACAATTATGATTAATAGGGTTTGGCACAAGAATACCATATTTACTCTACAAGTTTTCTCAAAAACTATTGAACCGGGCGATCGGGCTAAATTTTTGTGTGGATCTTTACTATAATGAGGTGCAGCAAACTAAGTATTATGGTATGCACAGTAATGTAAATAAAATTGATTTAAAAAGTGTCTGTTTGTTTGATTGCAAAAACACAGCTATCAGCGTGTATATAATATTGGCACGAATTTTGTAAAAAGTGCGAACTATAAACTATGTAAACGACAATATTACATTTCTATATTGAACGAAATGATGGAAATATTGAATTCCAAGTAAAACAAATGGTACCTATGTAAGCGTCATAGGGAAAATAGTAGAATATCCAAAAATTGCGAAAAACGATATGGTAGAAAAATAATTGTTAATGACAAAAGAAATTTGTGAAATAAAGTGAAATCACTGTATTATGCTGACTAAAAATGAAATACGTTGACAGGGGAGATAATTAAGTTATGTTGCTAACGTCACGTGACGAACATATTTCAAAATGTCGAACAAATTTTATTTCCTATCTAAACTTGATCGAAAACTGTTTTTCGTTATTATTTTTCCTACCTTATCGTTTTCCATTTTTTTTTTTTTTTTTTTACTATTTGCGCGATGACAATTACGTAGGTACCGTTTGTTTTACTTGAAATTTAATATGGCATGCTTCGAATTATTGAATGATGTATCACATTTGAATATCGTATTTAAACAACACTTTGACAAATGTTGCAGCTCCGTCTGTAAAAACATCATGATGAACTTCCCTAATCTAAGGTCAGCTATTTGCAATTTATGTTGTGGTTTTTCGCCCAAAAGACATATTGTCGCTTAGAACGTAAAGGGCTACTATTTGGGATCAAAGGAGACCGTGGGCAGTCTTGTCAATGGGATAATACCGTAGTAATCGCTAGTAATGGAGATCTGATAAAGTGTCTTACTTAAGGAGGCGGTTCATCAGGAATTCATGAAGGTTGCCAACATCCTTCTTTTACATGGGAGTCACCGGAGGCCACTCGAGGATAAGGGTTATTGCATGTACATGAATAATTGGGATAATATCGTAGTAATCGTTAGTAATGGAGATTTGATAAATTGGATTACTTAAGGGGACGGTTTATCAGGAATTTGTTTATGTTGGACTTGAAGACATCCAAATTGTAGTCAGATAGGAAACAGACAAACGGAGGAGAGTTCCACAGGGGTGCACTTCTAAGAAAGAAGCTACATTTTGATTTAGTCACAGATAAAGAGTGGGGAAAATTATTGACAGTGGTTTCAGCTAGACGGGTGTTTTTCATGAAAGATTGGCGAGGGGGGACCAGAGATTGGAGCTCAGACGACAGTCTCGTAAATGAAATATTGATTCATATTATATTTAAACATCTGCAAGTTAGTACAGTCAGGGAAACAGGAAACAGATAGGGAATTCCAAAGTCTAGCAGTCCAAGAGAAGAAACTATTAGAGCAGAAGGCTTTCCGGCATCCAGGAACGTCAACAGTGAAGAGGTGGGATTTTGCTGTTTGTTGAGTTGGTTTGGAGTATGCACGTCAAGGAGGCACAAGTGTTATGAATTCATCAGAGTACATTCAATTACAGTATATGTAAAGCAAACACAGGAAGGCAATATTTCGGTGATGGGACAGTAGTTGGAGCTTGGTCGACAGTATGAGATCTGTTAGATTTGAAACTTTTTTTGACACTAAGAGCGATAAATTAGTGGTTGGTGCACCAGCCCTGACGTGATAGCAATAATCTCTGCATGGCCGAAATGTGGCTTTTTTTTTTTTTTTATATTTTCACCCCAAACAAGGCACATTGCCACTTTGATGTTGGACTACTATCAGGGACATACGCTACAGTGGTACTATGTAGGGAGTTGGGCAGCAAGATGTCTGTTCACATTACATTTGAACTTCTGCATATCAGTACAGTTGGGGAAGCAGGGACCCGGAAGGGAGTTCCAAAGTCTAGCAGTTCTGCGGAAGAAACTACTGGGGTAGAAGGCTCTCTTACATCTAGGGATCTCTATTGTGTAGAGGTGGGATTTAGCTGCTAGTCAGATTTGTTGGGGATATTTACGTCGAGGGGGTACAAGTGCTTGTAGTTTGTCAGAGCATTCACCATTAAAATACTTGTAGAACAGGCAGAGGGATGCGACATTTCGTCCATGGAACAGAGGCTGAAGCTTAGATGACAGTTCAGGGCCTATCAGGTTGGCGACTCCTTTTGAACCCTGTCCAGGAGCAAGAGACATTTTTTCTTTTTTTTTTTTACATGGAGTTCACCACTTATCAAGGCCCAATGGCCACTCAGGGATAATGGTTATTGTGTGTACAGTAATCAAAGGGATAGTGTAGCAATAGTATTGGAGAATTGGTAAGGTGTCATTACTTAGGGGGGGCGGTTCATCAGGAATTTGTTTGTGTTGGACTTGAAGACATCCAGGTTGAAGTCGGGAGGGAAACAGGCAAGTGGAACAGAGTTCAACAGGCGTACAGTTCTAAGAAAGAAGCTTTGTTCATGGTATCTACGTTTTGATTTAGGCACAGATAGGGAGTGGGGAAAATTATTGACAGTGGTTTCAGCTAGTCGGGTGTTTTTTGAGAAAGATTGGCGAGGGGGGACCAGAGAATGGAGCTCAGACGAGCACCTGCCATGGAAGTAACGATAGAACAATGACAGGCTTGCCACGTCTCTTCTGTGAGAAAGAGGTTGCAGGGTAGAGAAAAGGGCATCCCCCACCAAGCCACGGAGTCTATTTTGTATTCCGTCAAGGCAGGATAGGCTGTTTTTTGCAGCCCCCGCCTAGATGTAGCAGCAGTACTCCATCTTTGGACGTACTTGGCTCTTATATAGATAGAGAATTGCATCATTAGTGAGATATCTTCTGGAGCGGTAGAAGGAGCCCACCATTTTCCCAGTGACCTTGGCCACAGACTTGATGTATGTGTTCCATTTAAGATCAGGTGTAAAGGTCAAACCCAGTAGTTTATCAAATCCTGGGGCTTCCCTTAGACGAGAACCATCCATTTCAATTGATTCCAGATAGGGATCAGAGCGTTTATGATGTAGAAATAGGAGCTTGGTCTTAGATACATTAAAGGTAACTAGCCACCTCTTTCCCCACTGTACCACACGCTCAAGATCAGAGGAGAGAGAATCAGAGAGAACATCATCATTTACGGCTTTTGATGTGTTGCCATAGATAGTCGTGTCATCAGCATAGATGTCAACGAAAGATTTTAGTATGTGTTTTGGGAGATCATTGATGTAGATCAGGAAGAGAGTTGGGCCCAGTATGGAACCCTGAGGGACTCCAGCATTAATACTGTGGGCCTCTGATTTCTGCCCATCAACCGCTACTCTTATGAGCCTATCAGATAGAAATGATTTAATGATAGAGAAAACATTTCCAGTTATACCGTAGCTGGAAATCTTGTGTAGTAGGCCTTTATGCCAAACCTTATCGAAGGTCTTTGATATGTCAAGAGCAATTGCCCTAGAAATGAAGCCTTTGTTGAGAGATTCGCTAATCCTATGTGATATAACCGTTAGCACATCTGCTGTAGATCTAGCAGAGCGGAAACCATATTGCGTGTCGCTAAGAAGGTTATTTCTGCTGAGGTGGTTGACTACTTCTCTATTTATTATGGATTCCAGCAACTTATAACACACAGGACACTTATTGGTCTGTACTGAGAGGGGGATGACTTATCACCTGAATTCTTAAATACAGGGCATACTGATGAGGTTTTCCAGGGTGTTGGAAAGCACTTCTCCTTAAGGCAACGCTTAAACAGTTTGGAAAGTATGGGGGTAAGTTCTGGTTGTAATTTTTTTAACACTATAATTGGAATACCGTTGGGACCAGTTGCTTTACTGGAATCAAGGTTCTTGATTAGCTTGGCGACCTCACGCACAGATATTTGTATGTTGCATAGCGTGTTGCCTGTTATAGGAGGGAATATGGGGAGTTGATGGCCTTCGTCACACAGGGTAGAATTTGCTGCAAAGTTTTTGGCAAATAGTTTGGCCTTGTCGGATACTGTCGAGATGACCTCTGGTCCATTGATAATGGTTGGGATAGAGCGCACGTTTTTGTTCAAGATCCTATTTGCTATTTGCCAGAACTGATGGGAACCAAGCCGCTGCTCAGCTACTTTGGACTTAGCGCATATAGTTCTCTTGCATTTTTTATTACTCTTTGCTGGCAGTCCTGAGTGCAGCTTTAGTTTCAGTGCATCTATTACGTTGGTAGCTATGGAAAAAGTGATTTCTGTGTGCGATGGCAGCAGCACATTCGGGGGAGAACCATGGCTGGCTGTTAGGTTTTTGTTGGACTTTGTAAAGATATAAGATGCTTTCCAGTGTGAGTTATTTTTCCACACACTCTACACTGATGATTGCAGAAGCATGAAACACTGGTTTCCTCAAGTATAAAAATAAGTGGCAGGTAGAGGGTTTCTACCTTCTTTGCAGCAGCTTTGTCAATGTCCTCAATGTATCTATTTCATTTATTCTAAATAATTTGTTATGGATAATTATTTGAAGATTAACTGTTTTTTTTTATTTTATATACAGACAATGGAAAACGAGGGTTCATACCTCCTCCTAACATGAGTAAAAACAAAAGCGGTTGATATGTTGTAGAACAGACAAATCACTCCAATTAATTAAGCGTTACTTATGGGTATCGTGTTTTCATATTAAATTAGCCAATCCAACCCAAAAGAAACAAACCACTCTATAATAAAGATCTCATCTGTCTGTTTAAAATGTATGTATGTATGTATGTATGTATGTATGTATGTATGTATGCCTAAAACTGTCGCCAGAGGCAACGGATTTTCACGAGATTGTTATTGTTTTGAAGATCGACACTTCGGACGACAAATATCGAAAAATTGGCCAAAAACCATTAATTCCTTCACCCTCAACTGAGTACTTTTCTACAGGGAGAGGTTGCATTTTTCGCCGATATTTTCGAAAGTCATCCCCCCTTTTTGATTGTCTAGCCTTAATTTAAACCTACGTTACTTCCGGTTTGGCGATAGGTGCAACAACAAAGACGTCGGAGGGGGGGTTCACGTTCTTTGCCTCCTTAGCAGTCTGGGTTCGAGCCTGCCTGCCTACCACCACTTTTTAATTTATTTTATTTTTTTATTACTAGCGAGGGGTACCCGGCGTTGCCCGGGTGTTTGGGGGGGGGGGGTAAAAAAAAAGTAAGTATGAGGATCGAACCCGAACCGTTGAGGTAAAGTTGTAAATTAAAATGTGAAAAAAAAAGTGCGATGTTAACCATTGCCCCACCGCGAGATGCTAACGGAAACACGTTTGAATTTATTTAATTACTTGGATTTAGCAGGTGCCCGTTTTAATGAGTTTGACTGCGGGATGGTATTCATTTACTGCTGAACGCTTTTTTTTTTTTTTTTTTTTTCCCCACTCCCAAGATGTTATAGGAAAAAGACTAACCCATATGCGGCGAGCGACAAATATTGAATATTTATCTTCCCGAAATCGACCAAATTAAATAGACAGGCGAGCTTCGTTGTTAACTCTGAGATATTACGATTTATATGTGATATAAAAAGTTTTAAAAAGTTGTGAACCGACCGATCGCTTCTCTGAAAGAAGCCTTTTGTAGACACACAGAAAAAGCGAACACACACACATACATACATTTTCGCTTTTATATTTATAGATTATTATTTTTATTTATTTATTTGCTTAACACATACTTCCAAACACGCCGGGCACATAGGACAGTAAATAATAAAAGACAACACTAAAGTGAAAATGTAATAAAACAAACAAAAAAAAAAAACGACAATGAAAACATTGTCTTTGCTGATAAGAAATTTATTTTAAGGAAACCTGACAAGTGAAAAGAAAGGTCAGCCGAAACAATAAATAAACGAAAAACATTTTTTTTCTTTGTTGTATTTTAATTTCATTTTATTCATCTCTGATGAAAAAAAAAAACACTTGCTTTTCTATTTGTTTTATAAAAAGCAACTATAAAAAGAATATTCGTTTGGTTTCTTATGGCACTGTTAACGCCATGCCTCTTTCTTATCTCTTTAGTTCTGTATTTTTTCAAGAACAGTGATTACAGTTATTTTTTTTTACTATAAGATGTACCCGACGTTGCCCGGTATTAAACGTAACGTTAAATTCCCCCCCCCCCGCCAAAAAAAAAAAGATGAATTAAAAAACGGAAAGAAACAGAGACATTTGCATGCGAGTATTATGTTTTATTTTTAACAGATAGATCCTGAACTGTCATCTAAGCTTCAGTCTCTGTCCCACCGACGAAATGTTGCATCCCTCTACCTGTTCTACAAGTACTTTAATGGTGAATGCTCTGACGAACTACAAGCACTTGTACCCCCTCGACGTAAATACCCCGACAAATCCGACTAGCAGCTAAATCCCAGCCCTACACAATAGAGATTCCTAGATGTAAGAGAGCCTTCTATTCCAATAGTTTCTTCTGCAGAACTGCTAGACTTTGGAACTCCCTTCTGGGATTCTGCTTTCCCAACTGTACTGACATGCAGACGTTCAAGTGTATCCCTGCAACTTGAAGTAAGGGGCAACTATCAAGGACATAAAGACAGTAAATCAAGTACGATAACCATTAGCTCAACTTGACATGATCTCCAAAAGGTGTTTTCACATCTACTTATTCTTAACAAAATGTGAATGCTTCACGCACGCACATTCATGAAACAGTTAGCAAACAGATCAAAATCCGATTAGCCCTCATGTAACTCTAACCCTAACCCCTCACGTACCAATTTTTCAATTTTGATTCCTTAGCAGCCCTTTTTTCCAGATTTAAACCAATTAAAAAGTTTTCCATGTGTCTGAATACCCGATATACCAAATTTCAAAAATTCATTGAGACTTGTCTTCACACATACATTTCTATGCTTACTGATGGGATGGACAAACCATATTCAAATTCTGCCAGATCTCTTCTGTTTGATTGAGTATACAAATATTGGTCGTCAGAAGCATGGGTTGAGGGCATGCGTTGCATGGACAACACTGATATTAGAATGATGCAATGGATATGCAATGTGACGTCAGAGGAAGATTAAATCTGGAGAGTATAAACATATTTGCGTACAACAGGATACTTTGTAGGTTTAGTCACATTGAAAGAAAGTATAAGGATCCTTGGCTGAGAAGATGTAAGACAGTTGGGGTAGCAGGGTCACTCGGCAGAGTAAGACCAAGAAAAATGCTGAGCAAAGTGATAACGGTGAATTTGATGATGATGTTAATGATGATGATGATGATGATGATGCTAATGATGATGATGCTAATGATGATGATGATGATGTTAATGATAATAATGAAGATGTTGGTAATGATGATGATGATGATGATGATGATGATGTTGGTAATGATGATGATGATGTTAATGATAATGATGATGATGTTGCTAATGATGATAATACTACTAATGATTTAGTTAATGATAATGATGCTGATGATGTTATTAATGTTGATGATGATGTTGCTAATGATGATGATGATGATATGGTTAATAATGATAATGATGTTGCTAAAAATGATGATAATGTTGCTAATGATGATTATGATAATGTTAATGATGATGTTGCTAATGATGATGATAATGATAATGTTAATGATGATGTTGCTAATGATAATGATCATGTTGCTGCTGCTGTTGCTGCTGCTGTTGCTGCTGATGCTGCTGATGATGATGTTAATGATGATGATGATGATGATGATGATGATGATGATGCTAATGATGATGATGTTGTTAAGTATTGTTATTATTAACGGCTGATGATGACGATGATGATGATGATGATGATGTTGTTAATAATGATGATGATGATGATGATGATGATGATGATGATGATGAATATGCTAATGATGATGATGTTGTTAAGTATGATTATTATTATTAACGGCTAATGATGATGATGATGATGTTGTTAATAATGATGATGATGATGATGATGATGATGAATATGCTAATGATGATGATGTTGTTAAGTATTATTATTATTAACGGCTAATGATGATGATGATGTTGTTAATTATGATTATGATAATGTTGCTAATAATGTTGCTAATAATGTTGCTAATGATGATGATGATGATGATGATGATTTTTCTTGGCATTCGTTTCCCTAATATAGAATTATTTCTAGAAGGATTATCGAGTATTTACGGGAGGGACCACATGAAGGTTGCCAATGTCCCTAAGTGAAAGTGTTTCTGTGTTCAAACTTAGCACACCCAGGTTGTCAGCCCGCATCGTTAACCATTGAGCCACTATTACCTCCCGCATGCTGCTGCTGATGTTCTTCTTATTGTTCAGCATTATTCATTCATTTCATATAAATCCGATTATTATAGTTAGCATTCGTTTCCCTGATATCTTTCTAATTAGAATTTTTTCTAGAAAGACATCAAGTACTCACTGGAAGGACCGCATGAAGGTTGCCAACATTACTAAGTGAAAGATTTTCTGTGAAACAAACTAAACTCGAACATACCACACCCAGATTACCAGTCTACAATGTTACCTTCTTAGCCACCATAACCTATCTGTTGCTAATGCTGCTGCTGATGATGATGATTACGACGACCATGATGATGAATGAGAAAACAAAGAAGGCCCACTCACAATTAGTATCGAATGAGAAGTTCTTTGATCTTCACCAGATGGGTTATTAGGTTCTTGTTGGCAAAAGAAAACCTATTGAGTATCTCGATGATATATAAGTAGTTGCTCGATGGATAGTGATGTCTCTCAGTAGTGGTGGATATGGTGCACATATAAAAGTAGACAGAAAGGGGTTCTTTCTTTTCTGATGATAATATAGGGAGGGTAAGGAACTGTCTTGATGCTCATCTTGGTCAAATATTCTGACAAGGATGGAGTTGTGGACGGGTGCATTGTCCTGGTGGAAATGCCACGGACAGAATCATTTCCTGAATTCCCTTAAAACCTCAACATAGTATTTCTAATTGATTGTCTGCCCAATTGGAACTCAGTGCATGTAGATCATGCCCGTGCTGTCAAAAATAGGGATCATCAGACGTTTCTGAGTGAATTTGCTCTCTCTGACTCTCTTAGGTCTTGGAGAGTCAGAATGCTTCCACTGTCTCTTGGTCTCTGGATTATAGCAGTAGATCCAGCTTTTATTGCAGGTCACCAGACCATTAGAAACTGTGGGATCTGAATTGATCAGCTTAGCCATCTCCCTGCAGTCATGAAAGCATCTTTGTTTCTGATCTTTTCTGAGCAATCTTGGGACAAACTTTGCGCAAATCTTCCACATCTTCAATTCCTCGTGAATAATTGTGTGTACAGTTCCCACACTGACATCAAACTGTGCACTTATTGCCTCTATAGACACATGACGGTCCTTATCCATGAAATTCTTTATTTTGCCAATCAACCCTGGTGTTCTAACTTCCTTACTTCTCCCACACTTCTCATCAACCCTCACATAGCCCCTGCCTTCCTTGAGTCTCTTCTGCCAATCAAAAACAGATAATTCATGCAAGATGGTCCAAAATCAGTCTGAAGTATTCCATACGTTTCTGTGGCATTTTTTTCCAAGTTTAAAACAGAATTTTATTGCATATCGTTCTTCTAAAGTGTCCTCACGTCCAGATTGCATTTTTGAAATTCACCAGCTGTGATAATCAGGCTTTAGTAGGGTGTATTCCAATTCCTGCTGTAGCTGTTCATTTGAACCTGAAATCATAAAAATTGGCCAATCATCTCATAAGATGTATAACAATAACATAGTAAATTTTCAAGAGTCTACGACAATTTTAAATGTCTGTACAAAAAAGTCTGGAATCTTATTGAAGGAACCTCATGCTTTTTAATCGTTATTCAAGTCATTAGTCTGAAGGTCACGATCTAATCTAGAAAGAGGGAAAATGGATCTGAAATAAACAAAATGAAATCAATTATTTACTTTCTTACAGCCAATGTGCGATCTCTAAGAAAATACCAATAAACTTCTTCACTCCTTACAAAAATTTACAAAAATTTACAAAAATTTACAAAAATTTACAATATATTTTAGGGTCTGCGATAAAAATGAAATCTTTCTTTGATCTGCACTCTCCAAAGAAGTTCAAATTGCAATGCATACATTAATTTGTCAATTTTTTCCCAATAAGGTTTATTTAATGGAGGGTAATTCAAGTGCAATAACAAATGTTTTCTAGACAAAAATCAACACAAATATTTCAAAAAAATTACTAAAAGAATATATCACATAAATTATTATCAGACCTTTTCAATCCCACTTTTTGGCTCTGGTGTATAAATTCTAGCAGTGGAATAGAACTATAGAAGCTCGGTGGTAGAATTAATAAATACGTTTGCTTTGACATTTAGTAGAAAGACCGAATGAGCAGGAAATATGGAGGTGTTATTGAATTGCTCAATAATTTTGTGTCTGGATTGGAAGAAAGTCGATGTTTTTGTTTTAATTAAGCAACAGTTTTTTTCTTGATTTTTAGCTTATAGGAAAAGTAGATGGAAATGTATCGTTTTTTTTTTCTTAACAACCAAGAAATATGTTTTTAGATCACCATATTGTATGAATCCGAAGATTTTATTGTTGGCATTGGATTTCCTAATGTTTTTCTAGTTAGAATTATTTCCGGAACAGACATCGGGGATTTCAAAAGGAACCACGTGAAAGTTGCCAACATCCTAAATGAAGGTGATTTTTGTGGAACGAACTGGATTCGAACTTAAAACACCCAGGTCGTTAGCCCGTGTCGTTAACCACTAGACCACTGCCACCTTCTATTTCTGAGATAAGAATTGACAATTTATAATTAGCATTTTTTAAATTCTGTCGAAGTTCTAGAGTTCGCCATAAAGATTCCCAAATTTGACCATACAGTATCAAAGTGTGAAAGGATGCATCTAAAGAAGGTTAAAGGTAACATCGGCCAAAACGTTGTAAATATAACAATGAAAATGCATATATATGTAATTCCTTAATTGGAATTCATTTTTGAGATGAGCATTATATACATTAATTTATTTTTATTTCGGGCTATTATTCTCATCTTTATTAGTTGTTCTTTTCATCTTTATTGGTTGTTGTTTTTCTCACGACGTTTCGGCCAACTATTCCTCTGGCCTCCGTCAGGTGGTAACCACGACGGATAGGAACTTCGAATCTCCTTACTGCATTTTTAGCAATCACTGCCATCCGTAGTTGTTGTCATCTCACCACGTTTTGGCCAAGTAAGTCTCTATCAACTGCGCCACGGGCCCCAACGGCTTTTTCTTCCATAGTCGGGTCCGTACCGATTAGCATATATATATATATATATATATATATATATATATATATATATATATATATATATATATATATATATATAACTACTTCATTTACTCACATAAATTTAATATACGAAAGTATAGATTTATGCGTAAACTTTAAGTATTTACTTCAAAAGTGCTCAATACGTAGGTAGAGCTAGTTAGTAATTTATAAAATATATATGGCGATTAAGCTACACTGAATATTCTGCGTTTCATCCACTATAGGATTCGTCAGGCTTATGCGCGAATTCTGTGGTTGCTTCTTGTTTTTATATATGTTGAGGATTTTTAGTTAGCCAATCAGCTTTCTAGTATCCACCGCGCCCCTTCCTATACATAAACGATCACACATATATGTATATATATATATGTATATGTGTGCATGTATGTGTGTACACATGTTATATATTCGGGGGAGTCATAAAGGAGATTTTGTCAAGGAGATTCGTGTACGTGATCGTCTAGTTTCTAACCTTATTGTTCATGTCTTCGTGGATGTGTGTTTGTGTACATGTATTTCTTAACATACCTTTATTCATGTGTCGTCTGTTGTTCCTCTGGTTTTCATTGTCTCTTGGGGGGGAGCTGGCCTGTTGGATGAAGAATTCACTCCAAGACGATGAAATGGTTTTATAGTTTTTATTCACCTTCCAAAGGTCGACACAGAATGGAGGTGAACCTTGCTTGTTTGATGATACACGTCAGCGTCCTCCCCAGCCCAGGGGGGGGGGACAGCTGAAAAGCCGTCTGTCTTATTCAACACCCGAAAACCAAACTGCCAAGAAAGAATCAGCTAACCTCATCACATGATACCACGTCATCTGGTCAGCTGACCCTTCTTTTGCAAACGTGTCCACTGTCCACGTTATTCACCTCTCTCTCTCTCTCTCTCTCCCTCTCCCTCTCCCTCTCTCTTTCTCTATTCTCTAATAGAGACACACAGAGAGAAAATAGAAAGAGTAAGAAAGCCAGAGAGGGGGGGAGAGATGCTCTTTAACATTCCTCCACCCCTTTTTTATCAAAATGTATGGCAAGCCATACATTTTTAATAACTAACTAACTAAAAAAAAAAAATTATGTCCGAAGTACATCTTTATTTTTTCACTTTCTGGACTCACCCCTTTTCCAAGAAAGATCAGGCACCAGTACTCTTCTACAACACTATCAACCCTTCTGCTGCTTCTCAAAAGTCCCTCCTAGACATTAACTTGCTTCCAAGTTAGACAAAGATACAGCTTTGCAGATATACATCTTGTCTAGGCGGTCGCATTGTTGGATATTTTCCACTGACTCTGCTCTTTATTTGGACCACTTGGCCAAACAAATGGAGACTCCATTTTCGATCACTTTTTCGAAATGGGGCCAGCATATCGCAATTACGGCCAGAACGTCGGATGCTCCATGTTGGTGGTAGCTTTATCGCATGGGGACTCGAACCCCAGACCCTCAGATTAAAAGTCTGATGCTCTACCGACCCAACCATCCTACTCGCGTTCTCGACTTTCAGCATAGGCCTAAGTCCCAGTTTTTTTTTTTTTCCTTTACTGTAATGCCCTGACGTCTTTCTCTGAGTGGTCCTATTACTGGAGCTTTGTTCTATTCAATCTACTACTTCGGGACTTCACAAAGCTCTTCTACTAACTCCCTTGGTTGGTCTAAGTCAAGATACGCCTTCACACTGATTCACTCGGAGCCTGTTTGAGTTCCTGGAACCCGACAAGATACGGAATCATCACTCCCTAACTAATGCGCCATCGATTTCTAACTAAGTAGTTTTCCCTTTGTGATTTTTCCGCATTCCCAGCAAGTCCCAAGATTCCAACCCAGATATCCCTCACACATTCCTCTAAAAAAATAAAAAAATAATAAGGCTCTATCTTGTCCCTTACGTAATCTGCATCTTTCCCTTTCTTCTATCTCCCCGTGATTAGGCTTGGTACCGACTGTCCAGTCGCTCCGTACCCTGAGGAATTATCGCGACCTCGCACGCCAGACTTTTGTTGGACAAGACTTATTGCCGTTGCTTGGGCCTACGTGGCATCTTCCAACTCACTGGAACCACTAGTATTGTTTTAACAGGGTTCTCATTACTCTAAAATAGTATTTCCCCTGCCAAATTTTCTAATTTGTGACAATACCGTGGCTTATAAAAAAAAAATAAAACAACAGAAAAAACTGCTTTCTACAGCCTAATCGCCTTGTAATTCTCATGAAAAAAAATGCAACTACGCGCTAAACGTCCCTAAAATATAACTAAACCAACCAAATCTATTCCAAAATAATTTAATTTAATAATACCAATTAAATTCACCCAGCATGGTTTTTTTTTAATTTTGGTACCTTTAATTCACAATATGGTAACATTTTATTTTCCTAAGTACTTGCATACATATTTCATTCATCTTCTCTTGAGCGATTCGTAACATAATGGCCACGTCAGCCATTGCACCCCCTCTGCCCCTTACACCATGTCAGAGGGCATTTCATTTGCTCCCTGAAGTTGATTACAACTAGATCCGCTCACGCTGGACAGAATACATTCCGTTCACTGCTATGTCAGAAAAAACTTTCTTTTTTTTTTTTCAAAGTCGGTAAGCGCAACCTGCCTTGAAGACACATAGCTTCACGGAAAACATCGGATTTCCACACATGAAGTACTCAAACTTGCTCCATGTTGATTCTACTCGAAATCAACAGAAATCACGATAAAAAAAAATAACATTCGAATCATTTCCCGAGAATAATGAAATTAATAACTACCCATGTAATTCAACACCTGTCCAAAATTCTAACATGCTTGCCACAGAAATTAAATTCCATTCACGCCCCACTTTTTTCTTTCATTTCTTCATATAGTTTATTTAACCCTATATTTATCCTTTTTTTTTTTTACCTTACTTATGTGGTCAAAACGTCACTCATGTCGAATAGAACATTTATTCTACTTTTCGAAAATTGAAATTAATACCGACTGAACCTTTGACTCTTCCAAAACTTTTTTTTTTTTTTAAATCATTTATTACACTGTTTAAATCTTATTTCTTTCTCCCTATTTTATTATTACTATTTAATTAATTAAAAACACATTTTTTCTTTTATTAATCCTTCTTTCCATAGACCCCACAAGCAAGATTCCACCTCCCCATTCTGCGAAAAAAAAATACATGTCACAGAGTAAGAAAATCCTGCACAATACCATTTTAGAACACATCAATTACATAAAGAAAATAAATGAAAAAAATACAAAAATATCCTATAAGCATTCAGAAAGTCCCATCTTAGTAATAACAAAAATCCAAACAACAAAATTTTGTCCACGTCAGCAAAAAAAAATTCCTACGAAAAAAATCGCACAATCAGCGAAAAAGAAAAAAAATCATTTTACAGGACATGATCATTGTCTTTTCACTAAAAGCACATGAAGTTTCGCAGTCCAAAATTGCAACAAAAATTATTATTAACAACAAATCTTTCGTGATTGACATGTTTTTTTTTTTTTTTAGTAAGGTGACAGGCTCATTTCTGACACACACGTTGTAGCTAACAAGTCATATGTTCTATTTTCTTTTTCTTTTTCTTTCTTTCTGTCCTTCTGTTTTACACTTGCTGTTTAATTCAAAATTAACAATATTTTATCAGTTTGTCTTTCGTTATAGCTGTTTTTTTTTCCAAGTTATTCTACTGTTTTTCTCACAGAATTTTTTTTTCTTTTCTTTTCTTTTTTTCTCTTTACTATTATTTTTCCTTATTACTTAGTGTTTTAACGGACCATCGTTGTGTGTGTGTTGATTTGTATTTCTTTTTTTTCTACTAATGTTCTTTCTCTTTTTTTTTTTCTTCCAGACATTTTATTGTGTTGTATAGTTTTTTTTTTTTTTTTTTTTTTTCTTGTCTTAAAATCTCCTTTCCCTTTTAAGGACCTGTTTCCACGTCGTATTTCTTAAACACAGGTTCGACTTCACATCGATGATGTGAACTTAGTCACGAGCACCAAAACGAATATGTTATATATTCGGGATTGTCATAAAGGAGATTTATATAAAAAAAAAAGTAAAAAAAAGGAAAACGTCTACTTTAAACCACTAACCTAGTTCTAAAACAGATCCTTTGTTCGATAAAATGCATGCCCATTGGCTGATAGGAAGGGGCGCGGTGGATACTAGAAAGCTGATTGGCTAACTAAAAAATCCTCAACATATATAAAAACAAGAAGCAACCACAGAATTCGCACATAAGCCTGACGAATCCTATAGTGGATGAAACGCAAAATATTCAGTGTAGCTTAATCGCCATATATATTTTATAAATTACTATATATATATATATATATATATATATATATATATATATATATATATATATATATATATATATATATATTATTCCTTAATTGGAATTCATTTTTTCAGATGAGCATTATATATATTAATTTATTTTTATTTCGGACTATTATTTTCATCTTTATTAGTTGCTGTTTTCATCTTTGAGTGACGAACAAAACGATGTTTCCTTACAAAGAGAAAATTTTATATATATAATAATATAAATATACAAGAAATAAATGTTATCATAGTCAATAAAAGTTACTTTTATGGTAGAAAAGTTCATTGGTTTGTATTTTTAAGTAGTTTGTAAAAAAACTTTTTTTTTAATTCACGAACCGGTTTTAAAAAATTCAAAATGGCAGCGACTTTGAAATGGAGAGCCCCGTTTTCAATTTGAAGGAGGGGCGCCTGAGTATTCTGTGTTAACAATTTAAGAGAGTTCCGTCAACGTAAAGAATATTTATGAACATATTTTAATGTTTTCCGTTATTTTGTGCTTGACGATTATGGCATATGTAGTTTATATAAAAATTCATTGAAGTAGTTATCGCCTCAAATTTCCTTTTAGTTTCGGTTCGCTGAAATTATTTCAAGTAAAGATCATTAAAACTATTTCAAAACAAAAAAAAAACATGAACTGAACTTTTATTGACTATGGTAACATTTATTTCTTGTATATTTATTTTTTTCGGGTAGTCGTTTGTTGGCTTTTCTGCTAAACACTCTTACTAAATAATATCGACGAAATATCGAAAAACAAAGAAACAAAAACAGTTTGGAAAAATAATAAAGCTTTACTTACTTTAGTAAAATAATCTGAAACAGCAAAATGGGATATTAAAAAAGTAAACACGTAATTACTTTAGTTTTTTAAAGCAAAGAATCGATATAAATATGAATAAGAAGAAAATGGCGCCCTTTTCAAGCAGAATAGCTTCGTTTTAGTTTTACAGTATTGAATGGTGTAGTATTGCGCCGTTGAACGGTGTATAAAAGTAAGTTAGAAAAGAAAACTCCTCATCAGTATAGTTAGACTTACTTTTATGCACGTAATAATTATTAATTGATAATTAATAAACAATATTTAATATATATATATATATATATATATATAGATATAGATATAGATATAGATAGATAGATAGATAGATAGATATACATGAGTGGCATTCCAAAAGTAACGCCTCTTATTTTTCATTTTGCCCAAATGCATTCGACGGGGAGTTGTAAAGTTAAAGTTTATCGCCTCTAAAAAAGAACACCATGTGTTTTTTCCCAATAGATTGATCGCATCATTTGCAATTTGCAAACACTGTTCAGGTGTTAGTCTTTTCCTGATGAATTGCCAAACCAAGATGAACTTAAATAACTGATCGTTGCCAAATCTGCAATTAAATTTCGCCGCCTTTAAAATATATCCCCCATATATACTCGGCTTACTCTCAAAATCATTAAAAGATTTTGGAGTCAGTCTCGATTATTTCACGTAGGCCCTCTCTCTGTCGACAATAGGGATTTATTAACTCATTAATTAAAATGGATGTTTAAAAAAATATGCCAGTTAGCTAGATCTTTTGCAGATGAATGCCATTCCACGGTCCATATATAACATCTTTTTATATATTTTTTTAAATAAATAGAAAAGATGTTTTAATATGAATATGAATATAGAAAAATCCAAATTTATATATATATATTTATATATATATATATATATATATATATATATATATATATATATATGTATATAGTTATATATATAGAGAGAGAGAAAGAGAGATTATCTAAAACATTTTAAATAAAAAATCTAAGACTAAAATAATAATTTGATTAATTCAAATATTTTTCTAATTCTTATTCTAAAATATTCAAAGCGTAATTAATGAATTATTGAATTTTATACGATTGAATTATAATAAATTGATGCCTATAGGGGTGAGATGCCGTAACTAAAAAAAAAAAAAAGAAAAAAAGTTAGTTATCTCCATAGAAGAAAAAAAAAAAAGAAAAGAAATGGTGAAATATTTGCGATGTCTGTGTAGAAATAGTTGTCTTGCCAGTCGACATTTTTTTTTATTTAAAGCATCTTCGTTTCGGAAGAAACTGTTTTGACCCAATCACATGTTTCTGACATCGAAGCAATTGAGTTCCTGCCATGGGTTTAGACAGAATGCAGTAAGAGAGAGATTTTGATTGGCTGGTTGATTGAAAGATGTCGGAGAGGATGCGGATAGAATAAATACTTGTTATGATAGACAGCCTGGATCACGTGGTATTAACTACAGTTTGGAAATTATTCTATCCTATGTTTTGTTTTGTCTATTTTTTTTTTTTTTAATAAATGGAATGTGTCCCAGGTCAGGAAAGAGATGACAGACATTGTTTGGATTAAGTTCAAGGGTTCACACCCGAGAGGAACTAAAAACACGAGGAATATTAATGTGGTTTCAAATGAGCAACTCTTGCAGTTTTATTATATGTAAGTATACTATATTTTATACGAACGTATTATATCTATCTATCTATCTATCTATCTATCTATCTATCTATATATATATATATATATATATATATATATATATATATATATATATATATATATATATAGTTATCTGTAAAATAATAGTACACGTTTACTCACAGGACCCATACGTTGTATGCAGAGTATGTCGCAAGGAACATAGGACAAGTAATGACTCGACTATTTTTTGTGTAACTACAACATTTATTACTTCATTCTTCCGCTACGCGTGACTTCTCTTTTTATAGTCTTTCTTTTTCCTTAACGCGACGCCACTTCGCACACGGCTCGGTATTTGCATATAGCCGCCGTACGCGATCTGTTACAGATCCATCTGTCTATCTATCTATCTATCTTTCTATCTATCTTCTAATCTTTCTGTCTATCTATCTATTTATCTATCTATTATATAAAAAGAACTTTGTGTGTGTCTGTGTGTGTGAGTTCGTTCCTTATAGACTCCACAACGGCTGGCTGATTTTTATGAAATTTCACATAAATGTACTTTATGTATCTGACAGTGTCCTTAGATAGGTTTTGTATCGGAATATCTTTGATAAGTATTGATAATCGAAAAAAAAATCCGATAAAAGAAAGGGTAGGCGATTGTTATCAAAGCTAACAATTCATAAAGCCTAACACCAAAAGTGCATTTGAGAAGTTTTATTGCCACACAAGCAGAATGGCCCGGCATATAAAATCAACAGTAGGTTCTTTGATATGACAGGGGCGCGTTCGAAATGAATGTTTCTATTTAAAGCACAATTGAAGCATGATACTTGATTTTGGCATTTTAAACTTTAATTCAAGCCATCTATAATATAAATCTCGCCTGTCAACAGTTAATGGGTCACGTTTTTTTTTTTTTTTTTTTTTCCTCCTTGGTTCGAACCTGCCTGCCTACCACTTTTTTTTTCACATTCTTTCCTTCTTCGCGGTACGGGTTCGAACCTGCCTACCTACTACCACTTTTTTTTTTTTTTTTTTTTTTTTTTTTGCTCAACGCACATCTACAAACACCCGGTCAACGCCGGGCCATCAGGCTAATTATATATAAAAATTACATTTATAAAATCAACAGTAGGTTCTCAACAGTGCAATGTACACTACAATGTATTGTAGACTAAGTCACTGCAAGGAGGCATGTGAAGCTTTCTTCTGGTACAGAAAAGTTTATCCAGGGGTGCATCTCTCCCAGTGAATTAAATGCACTCCTAGATACCAAAATTTCTACAATTCGGCGGGGTACATAGAGCACCTAGCCTTTCAAAATGGTCACCCATCTGGTACTGGCCAGGCTCATTGTTGCTTAACTTCGGCGATCTGTTGAGAACCGGTGTGTCAACGTGATTGTGCCGCACATTTGCTATATAGATGTAGTAGAAACTGATATGCAAAATTCATAGCACACACACACACATGCACACACACACACACACACACACACACACACACACACACACACACACACACACACACACACGCACACAGACACGCACACAGACACATACACATACACATACACACACAGGCACACGCACATACAAATGCGCACACACATGCACACATACACACATACACACACAAGCACAGGCACACAGACACATACACATACACACACGCACACGCACACACACATACACACGCGCACACACATATGCACGCACACATTCACACATGCACACACACACACACATACATTAACACACGAGCGCACACAGGCACACACATACGCACGCACACATGCACACACACGAACGCATACACACACGCACACACACGCACACACACGCACACACACATTCACACACGCACGCACACACGCATATACATATATATACACACACACACACACTAGTTGTGAAAACCATTCTCGTCAATTCCCATTCTGTGTTCTCCATCTATGATGGAAGGGAGAGCGTGGTTTCCTCCAAACAATCCTGCAAAAACCCAGGAACACTGGAGAATCGACTAATCCACGTTGTCGGGTGTGCATATGAGTTTTTTTTACCAACCAACTCCTGACAACATTCCTATAATCAAACGCAATATATTTCCTCCACCCAAAAATCGGGGAGTATCACAACTTTCTTACGTCAAAACTTCCGGCAGCCAAAACCTCCGAGATGTTCACGTTTGCGTTGAATTTTTTTTTTTTTTACGCACGACCACACTACCTTGAATTGAATGTTTTTACGCACGACCACACTACCTTGCATTGAATGTTTTTTTTACGCACGACCACACTACCTCTCATTGAGGACATAAACGCAAATCTATGTCTGCGGTTGAATTGATTTTTAATTGTGATCAGCAGAGAGGGAGGGGAAAGGGTTCGCAGATGTTACAAGGCACCCAGGGATTAACTGTTCGGTAAAAGGTCAGATATCACAGCTGCGCTCACAATGGAAGAACTCTCTGGTTATCGATCCATCTCTTTAGCTTTTCAATTCTTCAATCTGCAACCAAACGGAATTTCCTTTAATGTCCTTCACATACCATTGTGGTTGAAGGAAAAATCACTTGAAGTCCTGTTAATGGACGGAACTGACACTTGCACCTACAGAGCATTCTTGTATTACACTGCATGCGGTGTGGGGATATATAGTGTTCAATTTTCTGTACACGTTGCATGCAGAGAAAAGACGGCATATTTTCCTCCTTCAATAAATATGAAGAGTAATATTTTCCGAAGATTGCTATAGTGTGTTGAAAAGAGAAAATGAGAAACTAGTAGTTTCGTAAACATCTATAGGATATAGCTGTTATGTAGTGGGGGTGGGGGTCATATTGGGACACATCATAGAGAAGATAATAATGACATTTATTTACTGTTTACTTCACGACGATTCTTGGGGACTTCATACTATTAATACGGAGCTGAGACATTTATACAAAAGTTCTTGTTGACACAGATACACGGGAGATGCATTATTGATGATGATGGTGGCCATTACTTGGAAGGGGGTTATACAAGGGTTCGTTTACAAGATGATAGACAAAACACATTTACCTTTTCCTTTTACTTGGAATGACGACAGACGAAGACAACAGTTTACAAATATTACATGATTCTTTATTCATAGCAGCTGGATGATTATCAGGGATTCAAGCTTTCACAATTAAATTCTCTCCTCGTCCCCCTTTTCCTCTAAGGGGCATCAGCTTCCAGTGTGGCCGACTCGAGCTCTCTCTGGTTCTGTCTCTCACTGTCTGTCTGACTGACTAGCTAACTTCGAACCTTGTCTCAATATATTGAGAATCTCCTTTCTTGGTGATGTCAGAGACCTGCTTTGCCACTTGTAATTTAATCACGTAGATTTTACCTATGTGTGTCCAAACACACTTTTGGCAAACAAAGAATTCCCAATTTTAATTGTTCAATATCTATTTTAAATCATTATTTCTAAATTGTTCATTCTTTTAACTTACATATTTAATATCCAGTTATTTCTAAAAGAACGAACAATCGACTGCGTTCATGAATCAAAGATCTATCTCTGACATAAATAATATTTAGCTGTTTTCACGAACAATGAAAATCGTTCTGCATTTCTAGGATTTCAATATGTATTTTTTTTTAAACTTGTCTTACTGGGTTCGATTCTAACTTTTTCCAAATCTCATTTTGAAATCTATTTTTGCTTTCTTACTTACTGGGGTCTGTCCCTTTTCATAACATTGCTACTAGAACGAAATGAAGATAGATTTTTTTTTACTTGTCACTAATTAAGATTGCCATCCTTCAGGTCTTGTTGCTGAGTTCGCTTTAAGCGGGAGCATTACTACTGTTTTAAATTTCGTAACATCTCATCTAAAATTGAATCACGGAAGGTGAATTTAATTGTTAATAGCCATGCTTGCTACACGAAGTTTTGTTTAAATTTATATTTTAATCTAAATAGTAATTTACTTGTCCGAACGTCCAGTGTCACACACACAAAAAAAACACAATCATCGAAAACATTAATTAATCGGAAACGAATTACCTCCCTTTATAGTCACTCTTTATCAGTTAAAAATCATTAAAAACATTTCCTCTCCAAAAATGTAAAAAAAAAGAAAAACATGTATGTCTGTTTAAGGTTTCAAATTGGTTATTTTACTTTATAATTAAATAAGAGTCCCGTTGAGAGGAGACTGTAAAATTTTTTTTTATAGTTTTTTAATTGAATTTGCATTATCGCAACAGCTGCTTATCATTAATTTCTTGTTGGTGATTTCTTGTTGGTCTTCACTGGAATTTGGGTGGCAATTAGCCTCCCCAAGGCCCCAGTCCTCTTTGCACTAAGCCAGTGGAGGTCTGGCTAGTGCTGTCTCTCCTCACTTTCCATCCATCCTCCTTGACCCTCATTATTTGGTGTGGTGCCTGTTTATGGTGACACTCAAACACACACAAAAAAAGAAAAAAAGGGGGTGATATCTTACAATCATACCATTTCAGTTTTCATGATTTCATGTGATGTTCCTTTGTGTTTTGCATTTATAGCCGTTTCTGTGTGTCCAGTTTGTGTGTAGTTTATGTGTAGTATTAGTCACCACATTCAAGGGTTTGCCTTAATATTTCTGCAGTTTTCATTATTTTTATTCGTTGTATCTTCTCAGCCATCCCTCTGATTCCAATCTCTCCCGTTCTCTTTTCAAAGTTTTTCAGTATTATTCCTAGTGCTTCTACTATTAATGGTGTTATCTTGACTTTCTTGATTTTCCAGATCCTTTTGAGCTCTCTGCCAGTTCCGTGCATTTGCTCCGCTTCTCGGTCTCCTTGATCTTCACTCTGTGGTCTGCTGGAACGGCAAAATCTACAATCTGGCAGGACTTTTTCTTCTTGTTAACTATTATGACATCTGGTCTTCTTGCTTGGATGAGTTTATCCGTTTGTTTTATAGGATCTTGTGACTTTCATTTTCCAGTACTGCTGCTGGTTTGTGCTTGTACCATTTGTCTGTGTGTTCAAGATGCAATTGTTTGCATAATTGTCAGTGTACTGCCTTCCCCACTTGATCGTGTCTATTTTTATATTCTTTTGGGGCTAGTTTGCAGCATTCGCTTATTATGTGGTTTATTGTTTCGTCTCTTTGTCTGCAGAATCTGCATTTGCTGTTTTCTTGTGTCTTGTCAATCCTTGCTTTGATGTGGTTGGTTCTAATTGCGTTATCTTGTGCAGCTGTTATTAGCGATTAATTTTCCCTGTTTAGGTTTCGTTTTTGTAGGCATTTCCAAGTGTTTTTGTTTGTCTCTTCTTTCGTAACTTTATTAATCGTTCATGTAGCTGTTTCTCTTCCCATTTTTCTTTCCTCATCTTATTCTTCGCGTCTTCTTTTTCTATTTTTTTTGTTTCTTCCGTGTCTTTTGCTACAGTAATTATTCTTTCGGTGTTCTACATTATGTATTTTTTCTATTTTTTTTTTGTTTCTTCCGTGTGTTTTGCTACAGTAATTATTCTTTCGTGTTCTACATTATGTATTTTTCTATTTTTGTGTGTGTGTGTCATTTACACAGTCTTCAATACAGACCAGCCCTCTTCCTCTCTCTTTCCTTTTCACATATAATCGGTCAGTATCATTCTTTGGGTGTGCTATATGTGCATCGTCATGAGTTTCCTGGTATTCTGGTCGAGATTCATTAGTTCTTCTTTGGTCCAGCTTATAAACGGTCCAGAGTATCTGATTAGTGACACTGCCCACGTGTTTATGTCTATAATTAGGGTCTGACTATTTAGCTTAGTTTTGAGGAGTTTTCTTGTTCTTTCTCTTTTATTCTGTTGCTTCGATGGCGTCTGCTTCCAGCACTACCAAGTATTTATAGCTATCATGTTGACGTAGTGCCATCATTTCTTTATGATTGGGTGGTACTGTTGCTTCATGTTCACCTCATCTCTGTTTTATTGGGCAGTGCTATGCCTTCTGTTGCTTCTACTTTTCTCCTCCGCATGGCCAGCAGTGTGCACTTATCCACACCGAATTCCATTCGGATATCCTGGTTAAAAATTCTGGTCTATTTATTAATGTTTCTAGTTCTGTCTTTGTTTTTGCAAACAGTTTCAGGTCATCCATGTACATTAGATGGTTCATTCTTTTTTCTGTGTTAGTGAACTTGTACCCGGCTTGGCATTTTCTTAGTATGTTGTTCAGGGGCGTCATGGTTATAATGAACAATAATGGTGAAAGGGAATCACCTTGGAAGATCCCTCTTTGGATTGGATTTTAATTTTAGTTATGCTTTATCCATTAGCTGTCAATTCAAGTTTCCATGTTCTCGTTGCATTTTTTTTATCAAATTTATAATCTTATCTGATATTTTGTACATTCTATTATCCATGCTTGTGGGACCCGATCATACGCTTTCTTATAGTCTATTCATGCCAAGTTTTTTTTTCTAGTTTTAACCTCCTCCAGAATCCTTTGGTCTATGTATAATAGGTCATGTTTCTTTTTTTTTCTTTTTGGACTCCTTTCTGTTCCTCTAGGAGTAGTCTTCGGTTATGAAGGGAATGATAAATTTGTTCCCTCAGTTGTACAGTTAGTATTTTCCTCATTGCAAGTAAACAGGTTATAGGTCTGTAGTTGCTGGGGATGGTCCCTTTTTCTGTGTCTTTTTGCGCCAATGTGGTTCTATCTTTGCTCATCTATTCTGGTACATGTGCTTCATGGATGCATTTTTTTCAGATGCCTTTCATATACTGTTGTGAAACCAATAGACAGGCATTCCGTCAGTTGACCATTTTTCGTAGGGTTGTCTTGAGGGTTTCCTTGCTGATTTCATTTTCTGTTTCTTCTTCGATTTGCTGTGATTCTTTTTTCATTTCTTTCAACCATTCTGCATTTCTATTATGATCTTTTCGTTCTTCCCATATTTTGCTCCAGTAGTGTTTTCTTTCCGTCATGTCCCGTTGTTCTGTTTTTGTTTTTCTCCATTTACATTTTGATAGAATTGCTATTTGTTATTTTTAAAGGTCTTGTTTTGCTTGCACTGTTCTGATTTGTATCGGTATCGTCTTAATCTCTCTTCTTTTGCTGCTATTTTTTCCTTCAATTCTTCCTGTTTCTTGTTGAGCCTCTCCTCGCTGGTCACATTTCAAAGTTACCATCGTTTTCATTTTGTTTATCGCTTTGACTTCTTTCTTTAGTTTGTTGATCTGGGTTTCCAGTCTCAATTCCCATCCAGGTTTTGTTGGTCCTTTTTCTTTCTCCAATTTTTTTTTTTTTTTACTTTAAATTTAATACTTACTGTTTTGGCACCTGTATAGATTAAATTGTTTCGGTCTGTAATGGAATCTGTTGTATGGGAGGAGTTTGTTCACATTCTCTGTTTCAGTTTTTAGTTTTTTCCACTTTTGGTTTCTTAAGGATGGAAGCTTTGTTTTGTCCTCGTTCATAAGTTTCTTTATGTTTTTTACTTCTATTTTGATTAAGTTCTATTGCTTTATATGTCTCGGTCTCTGTGTTTCTTGCATCTAAGTTTTGCAGCTCTTCTGCCCCTATAGTTCCTATGTTTGGGACTCCATCGAGGGGTGTTTTATCGTCTGTTGTTGTTGTTGTTGTTGTTATTATTATAATAATAATAATAATAATAATAATAATAATAATAATAATAATAATAATAATAATAAAAGCCACTTTGTGTGTTTGTGTGTGTTGTTTCCTCCTAGGTTCCGAAACGGCGTAGCCTATCTTTAGCAAATTTCACACAAAGCTAATTTATATGTCTGGCAGTGTTCTTAGATATGTTTTGTACAGAAATTCATCCGATAAATATCGAAAATTGAAAACATCCGATCTTAAAAATAGCCTTTCTTCTCTTATAGATAAAAAAAGAATTTTTACAGAGGAATAGTTCACATTGAGCCGACCTAACCTTGGCTGGTGTAACGTAAAATATTCCCCTGTAAAAATTCTTTTTTTTTTTTTATCTGTAAGAGAAGAAAGCTGACGTGATATTGTAAACAAACACGGGCGGAATTTGATGAACGATATTATCATTATAATTAAAAAAAATTTTTTGCAAATTAATCCACCGGACAAATTATTATAATATTTAATAGAGAATCGATTCTATAATAATACATACGCAATGTGTATGAATTAAAATATCATGTTTAAATGTTTGTACGATTGAGCAACACTAGGCGTCCAGCTAGTTATTCACCTTATCGTCTGGGGCTGTAGAATATGCTGACGGTATTTTAAAACCCCCTCCCCTTCCCTTCCCAATAAGGTCACTTGTTGGCTGTGAGTGGCAACCTGTAAGGCGTCAGGAGAGAAATGTGGTGGTTGGGCAGTCATTGATCCGGTAACAGAGTGGTCAATGGCCTACTTGGTCTGACTGTTGGTCGGATGGAGCCCGATCTGATCAAGCTGCCGTTCCCGACATGCCCTAGCTCATATATAGATATTTTTCTCTCAACCGTATAATCCGATCTGCTCTTGTGGAACACGTCCTCACACTTTATAGGGTTTGTTTTACTGTACACATAGATTCGAAAAAGTTGTCAAAAAACAAATATATAACAAATAAATATTATCAAAGGCAAGATAAGTTACTTTTCTACCAAACTGGATATATTTTTCGTGTTTTTATTCAATGTAACATATTTATTCAGCTCGAAAAACATACAGTGTTTACCGATGTATTGGAAAATTCAAGATGCGTCTGATTCTCTCTTTAACACGGTAAGTTTGGGAAAAGGTGTAATAAATAAAAAACCGGTTGAAATACTGTTAAAAACTCGCTCAATATATGTTACCGTGGCATAGGCTGACATATGTTCGGCGGGTTTTTAATAGTATTTTGTATAGTTTTTTTATTTATAACACCTTTTCTCAAACTTACGGTGTTAAAGAGGGTGTGAGACGCCATCTTGAATTTTCCAATACATCGGTAAACACTGTATGTTTTTCGAGCTGAATAAATATGTTACATTGAATAAAAACACGAAAAATATATCCAGTTTGGTAGAGAAGTAACTTATCTTGCCTTTGATAACATTTATTTGTTATATATTTGTTTTTTGACAACTTTTTCGAATCTATGTGTACAGTAATACAAACCCCACTTTATATTATATGAGCTATAAAGCGGGGCTAAGGGTCAGTTGTGTTATGAGAAAGAACTTATTTGGCAGAGGATCGGATTTTTTCTTGGCACATATTAGTATTTTATTCCTGTCTCAGCCAAGGTGAATGGGTTATCCCTTTGATTCATTTCCAACCGTAGTTGGAATCTGTGGTGGGTGGTGGGGCATAGGACTAATGAAAATTAAAACTCAATCGTGGCGTATTCTTCTCCGCTTTTAAAAAATCGAAAAGGCATTTATTCGATTTAGATTTTGAAATAAACTTCCTCATTTATTATTGAATCACTGGATGAAATTAAAATAGACAAATTATCTTCTTTTCTGATTAAAAAATTATACTAAATAGGTCAAATCCAACAACTGTTAAAAAAAACTTCAAAATGGCAATCTGCTAGTGGAAGTTCAAACGAAGAACCACGCAGAAAATCTGCTCCAAATGAATACATTCCACAACATCAATTGCAAAGCGTATGCATACGCTAGATTAAATACCTCAAAATGCGTTACAAGAAGTAGCAAGCTTTCATTAGCAAGATGAAATCGAAACAGCATTAAAACATAACAGGGGTTAAAGGAATACAAGAGAATTACCATCAAACGAAACAATGAAACTATATATGTATATATTCATCTTTTATAAACCATCAATACCTGAAGATTCAGGGTAAAGCAATTTGTACCAACTCCCCGGCGATATTTCAAATGTGAGAAAGTTGGTCATCACAAAGATATTTGCAGAGGACGAAAATTGTGTGGGAAGTGTGGTGAACGTGACCCAATCCACACAGAGAGTAACTGTAAAAATATAAAATGTGCAAACTATTATGAAGAACACTCGGCCTTCTCCAAGACTTGCGATATCTACAAGAAAGAAAAGGAGATAATGTACCAAAAATTTACCATTCCCAGAAGCTAGAAAATTTGCTGAAAGCTATCTGGGAATAAAAAATATTTGTCAATGTTGTACAAAAAACTAATCAGAAAACATCAGGACAATACTGAAATAGATAACTATTAAAAAAATTATAAAAAAAGTTAATAAATTTGAACACAAATAAATGGCCATCATTTCAAGAAAATCTTTAAAAAGAAAAGTCTTCAACAGAAATTAAAACAACCAAACCTATTACGAAAACAAAATGGAATCTGGATAATAGTGTAGACCAAAGAAAATTCTCGGATAGTTGAATTTACAAGCGAAAGCCACCAAAGATCACTAATCCAACCTCCGGATTCTAACAAAGACATAATTGAAAATAAAAGAAAAGAAAATACAATTAAAACAGAATTCAAGTAGAAGAATAATACAATTTGCTTTGATAACAACATCAAACAAAGTCGAGAAATCTGAAGAAAATGAGATTGAAAATAAAACCCCACAATAAACAAAACTATTAAAAAAAATGCATAAAACATAAATCGTTTGAACACTATTTCACACATACATTCCGAAATTTAGTCTTCTGGGATGTGTGTTTGCAAGTCGGGTATGTGCAATCTATCTCTCTATCTATCTATCTATCTATCTATCTATCTATCTATCTGGTTCCTTCAGTCTTTGACAGACTATGGATACCCACGAAGGAGTGTCTTCGCATGAAATTTTTTGCGCAATCTCCAACCACACCTCTCCTGAATAGACCTTGTTGAATACCAGTGGCAAGTGAAGTGTATGTACAGGACGACTGGAAACAAATGCCGAGATAAGCAGAGAGCACATACAGAGCACTTAGAATTCCGAACTGGTCACCCATCTGGTACTAACCAGGCTCAATGTTGCTTAACTTCGGTGATCTGACGAGAACCGGTGTGTCAATCCGATGGTGCCGTATTATCTATCTGTCCATCTATCTATCTATCTATCTATCTATCGATATATATATATATATATATATATATATATATATATATATTACATAGAAAAATACAAGCATGAAAAGTAATATGGTTAAGATTAAACTTAGAAAAGTAAAAGGACTAGTTGTTAAAACTGAAAAAAAAGACAAGATATTCTAGTAAAAAATATAATAAATTTACAACTTAAAATTTGGCAGTATAAGGAATCATATATAATGTTATATTGAATATTTAAAAAACTTCTGTAGTAGTAATTCTTCCAATGCATTCACCTCCAAAAGACAGAAAGTCTATTCTGTTTGCTGTCAACACACAGAGGCTGGGAGAGAAAGAAGCAGTAGACGTGGTTGATTTTATTGGAAAGAGGGTGAGACAAACCGCGAGAATTCCTGAGATTTGAGAGGAATAAAAGACCGAACTCGGACGGATAGGCGACTGTGTGTTTGCTCAAGCAGAGAAAACAGTGAGAGGAAAGAAAAATCCCTCTGTAAAGAAAATTCCGACTCAAGGTGAGACAGAAAGTGAGGCGAAATATCATACGCATTGTGAACAAAATTATTACTAACTTCTTAAATTGACTAGATAAAAAAAAAATCAAATATAAGACGTAATTAAGTAAATAAACAGAAAGAAGGAAGGAAAAGGAGAGAAACAGAATTAACAGGCGACGTCGTAAGCGAAAGATTATCAGCCCTAGCATGGCAAGGGGCATCACTTTTGTTAACTCTCTCTATATAAGCTAATAAGATCGCATGATTTATGAAGGTGCCGACGACATAAAAGTTGCTATGGTAACCAACAACCAATCAGAAGAAATAATTTCTCAGGTTCCTTACTTATTCTGAAGACCTTTGAAATCGAGTAATTTTATTATAACTTGTTTTAATGAACGAAAATTGAACATTTTTATTTCAAAATATAGCTGAGAAGATGACCTATGAACTGTAAAAATTGTTTGAAATTTGGTCGCAAAATGAATGCGCGGTGAAGCTGTAAAGCAGTTCTAAATGAGCAAAACTAACACTTGACCATATAATCAAACACTACCAAGTTTGAATATATGCAGACGACGTACATAGGCTGGATTTGATTATTTGATAACTCATAGTGGATGATATGCCATAGAACCTAAACAGTCAAATTAAAACTGTTTATAAAATATGTATCTATTGAAAATGTATGAATAAACGTTTTAAATTAATTTTTCGCAATATATATATATATATATATATATATATATATATATATATACTAGCAAAAGTACCCGTCGTTGACTGGGTTCAAAAACAGCCTACAGAAAATGGACTCTGATTTATTAAAGTATGATAGGTTATGAAAAGGAAGGGTTGTAAATTTGGGTTGAATTTTGGGGTATCAAAACCAAAGCAAAATATGATGAAAGTAAAAACAAAATAGATAAACCCCATAATTTATTATACCATAGCTGTTTACACTGAAACACTTATTACAATATTATGTAGATCTATATTAAAAAACCTTGTTAAACTTTGTGACATATTTCCATTCTATGGAGGTCAGGCGTGAACGAACACCCCATGATTTTATTATACCATATTTCTTCAAACTGAAACATAATTATCAAAGCATACTTACGCAGATAGATATGAAAAGTCTTTATTAAAGTTTGTGCTTATTTCCATTCTATGGAGGCCAGGCGCGAACGCAGACCCCACAATTTTATTGTACCATCCCTATTTAAGTTAAAACATACTTATCAAAGTATTATTATGTACATCTATATCAAAAACACGTGTAAACGTTATTTTTTTTATTTTTAATTTTTTTTTTATTTCCATACTTTGTGGACCAGGCGCAAACGCAGACCCCACAATTTTAATAAACCACCGTTCTGCCAGATGAAACATACCCATTCCTGTGTCTCGATACATCTTCTATCATATGTGATCAGTTTTCTATAATAGTCAACCATATAGGAGCCTATTCGTGACCAGACACACACACACACACACACACACACACACACACACACACACACACACACACACACACACACACACACATTCAGCTTTATATATAGTTTTGCTATTTCTCCCTTTCTCTCATCCTCTGCCAATATTCTTTTTCCATCTCTCTCATAGCTATCATCAATTTTTTTCCTTCATCTTCCCCCTTCCTCTGCTTCTCCTCCGCCTTCTCATCATCATCATCATCATTATATTCCACATTGTCATCGTCGTCGTTGTCGTCGTCGTCCTCGTCGTCCTCTTACTTCTCCTCCTCCTGCTCCTGCTCCTGCTCCTCCTCCTCCTCCTCATCATCATCATCATCATCATCATTCTTCCTCCCTCCATAACCAGCAATCCACCCTTCTTATTCATCATTTACACTAGGTTTATACTCTCTCTCTCTCCTCCTTTTCAGAATTCATCATTTCCCTGAGCCACTTTGATCTTTCTCAATAGAAACTTCTTAAAAGAAGGCTATTTTCGTAAGGAAAGTTGCTTCCATTAGTTAAATATGGTAAAATTCCAGTGAGATCAGTTCCACTCCCTTCACAAAAAAACACTCGTTTAGTCAAAACTACTACCCAGAATTCCCTCCCCACTCTCTACCAGTGCATGAACCTAAACGTAGAATCCATGAACAAAGCTTCTTTCCTAGAACTGCTCGCCTGTGGAAGTCTGTTCCGCTGGTCTGCTTTCCAGTTGACAACAATATTGTCGTTTTCAAGTCTAATGTAAACAAGTTCTTGCTGAGCCGTCCCTTTAAATAATCTTATCATAACAAATATATACTACTAACGATTACTACGCTATTGTCCCAAATGACTACCGTACACACATTAACCTTTATCCTCGAGCAGTCTACGGGACTTGATAAGTGGTGACTCGTTTGTAAAAAAAAAAAGTTTAAAACATACTTTTAATTGTTATATTAGAACATCAAATACGCCGCGTGTGCGAACTGGCACGACTCACCTTTGCTATAACGAAGTTTTAAGTCATAAAATGAAAACGAGAAATGTTACATGCCATGTTTATTTCATTATGACTCGTAATGCCACATGTGTTTGCGGTAATAAAAAGTATCGATTGCTCGGCCGGCAAGTCATTTTATTAAAGGTCATACGGCTTATAGTTTTAGAAGAACTTAAGAAGAAAAGAAATACGAGTAGTTTTCATCTGATATTTTCAGGGTTGGACTGATTATCGTATTACGGTATGGGCACTTGTTAATCACAATATTTGATTTCTTCATTACTGGAACCGACCATTAAGTTCCGACCACTATCTTGCTATCAACAGAACCGTTCCATATTTTTTTTTACCATAATATCTAATCTCCGCTCACATTTTTAACCAGGAATTTAATTTAATCACTGAGCACATCTTTTCCCTTACCCTAAATCTCTCTCTCTCTCTCTCTCTCTCTCTCTCTCTCTCTCTCTATATATATATATATATATATATATATATATATATATATATATATATATATATATATATATATATACTAGCAGGGGTGCCCGGCATTGCTCGGGTGTTTGGAGGTGTATGCTGTGCAAAAAAAAGCAAAAAAACAAAAAAAATGGTTAATTTTTTAAAACTTTGACCCCTATTATGACCCCTTAAAATTTATAGTTTCGGGCTCAAATCACTTTATTAAGTTAGATCCAGGTTCAAGGAACCTATATCTAAAATTTCAAGTGTCTAGACCCAAAATTGTCGGAGGAGTTTGGTAGAGTTCTTAAAGGTCAAATCGTTGAAATTTGACCCCTTAACAGCCAAATTTCTGGCTGACACCCGTCACATCGATTTTCCCAAATCTCAGTACCCGGTATTTCAAATTTCGAGTCTATAGACTAAAAATTGACAGAGTTATTGCGTAGGGAAATGTACACAGACACACAGACAGACACGTTCACTTTTATATATATATATATATATATATATATATATATATATATATATATATATATATAAGCCTGAAGAGTCCTAGAGTGGATGAAACGCGGAGTATTCAGTGCAGCTTAATTGCCATATATATTTTATAACTTACTAAATATCTCAACCTACGTATTGAGCATTTTTAAAGTAAATACTTAAAGTTTATGCATAAATAATTTATACTTTCGTATATTAATTTTATGTGAGTAAATGAAGTAGTTATATATATATATATATGTGTGTCTGTGTGTGTGTGTGTGATTACTTAATTAAATCACATAAATTAATATACGAAAGTATACAATTATGCGTGGCAATGAAGCTACACAGAATATTCCGCGTTTCATCCACGCTAGGATTCATCAGGCTTATAATTATTTACTATAATAATTAAGACCTACAGACACTAGTGTTTCATCCTTTCGGAAATCGTCAGTGTAGGGTGTCAGATTAACACCAGTCGATAGATTCGAACCCGGCGACAGAAGCCATCTCTGACTTCATTTGCAAGGACCGTATCCATTCCGATACCGTTAACTGCGTAAAATAACGTTGAAATTAAACATTTTATTTTTAAATGTTTTTTTCTTTAACTTCAGCCAGAGTGATCTAATCATTATATGAAGATCTATGCATAAGAGCTAAATTTACCGACTTTAGTTCAACTGAAAGTGCTCAACGATAAGAAACGAGTTTCTTAAAAGGGCTGACATAATTATTTACTATAATTACCTAGTGTTTCCATCCTTTATATATATATATATATATATATATATATATATATATATATATATATATTTAAATAAGGGAGTAGTCACCAACAATGTGTATTTTTTAACATTATTTATTTATTAAATAATTTCTGACGAGGACGCATCACAGACCGTCTGAAACGCGCGTAAACGATTTCAATGACTTAAAAACATTATTACAATGATCCAAACATAATTCTCAATGAAAAACCAAGACACGGAATAATAAAATAATGTTAAAAAATACACATTGTTGGTGACTACTCCCTTATTTAAATATACATCTTTCTTTCGTTGGAATTTATTAACCCATTATATATATATATATATATATATATATATATATATATATATATATATATATATATAGCCGCACTGATGAGCTGTGAAACAGCGAAACAGTACTGTATGTGGATGACTATATATATATATATATATATATATATATATATATATATATATACATATATATATATATATATATATATATATATATATATATATATATATATTCCAGCCTCTACCTTACTCCTGCAGTTTCTAGTGACTCCTGCAGCTTCAAGCAACTCCAGATTATTCCTGGATCGATTCCAGCCCCTCAGCGGCTCCCTAGCTCACTTCTGCATCTTCAAGCCACTAGCTCCTCTGCCCACTTAAGTTCAGCTACCCGTTCCAGTGACCACTGACGCCCTTCTTTAATGCTCGCCACGTCCAGATATTTACCCCAGTGCCCACTGAGTTCGACTACGTGTTCCAGTGCCCTCTGACGTCTAGCTATCCGTACCAGTGCTCACTGATGTCCAGCTACCAGTTTCTACCTTCAGGACGTAAGAATTTCAACCTCGCGAGACGCCTGTTTTCGCTCCAGTTGATCCTGAAGTTGATCCTGTAGTTGATCCTGAATCCATAGTCGTACATTTACTCTTTTCTTGGTAAACAATAAAATACGATATCCTATCATCTTAAACTGAACATTGTGTTTGTCATCCTTCTTTGCTATTGCTATCCCTGTCTTTGTGTCTATTTTATTAGTTGTACGGTCGATTGGCACCTTCACCCCCCTCGGCCCTCTGCAACATGTGTTTAAAAAACAAATCAATACAAAAAAAAATAGAGAGTTGCAAATTTACTATTGATAAAATAGACTAAGTATTTTGTCTCACCAATTCACACAACAAACAATTTTAATAAAGGTATGTGCGTGAAAAAAAGAAGATAAAAAACGTCTGGACCAAGTATAGGTTACAGGATTGAACGATGAAATTGTCGCCCTAGAAAAGACGACTTGATTATATTTCCACTTGATGAAAAACCGGTTTTATTATTATTTTTTTTTTTTTGTTGTTGCAAACCATTTACTAGTTGGCTAATTGTGTTCAAATCTCGAGGCGATAGGCGTCTTCTATCATGTCTGAAGGGGGTGCAGTGTTTAACAAGAGAGATCAGAGATATGCTGCTGTACAACAAATGCTCTCTATAAATCCAAATTATGGCAACAGGACCATTGCCGGCACTTTCAAAATGCATCTCCGGATTGCCACGAATAACAGGGACGTGCACAGAGTGATGAAAACTAAGTTTTCAGCCACTTTTATAGTCTTTGGTGTGGTTTCAAGTGAGGGCCACATCACGCCACTTCTTCGAAGTCGGCTTGAAGGTCAACACCAAAGTGTACCTGGATGTGCTGAAGAGTGTAGTGATCCCCCCTGGGGGCAATCAGTTGGCCGTTGGCAGACCCAAGTGTGGCAGCAGGACTCGGCGTCGACCCACAAGTCCAAAGAGAATCAGGCTTGGCTTCATAAGAAGTGCTATAACGTTTTACCCTTCTCTCACTGGGCCTCGCCTCCTCCTCCGACCTGAACCCGCTGGACTACTTCGTTCGATTATACATTGAGAATATCACCAACATGACCTCTCACAACACCAAAGCCAATTTGATCACTGACATATACTGAGTTTTTGCTGAGCTACTGTTAGTGCTTGTGGAAAAGGTGTACTCCCAGTTCCGGGCCCGTATCGAGGCAGTGATTGAGGCTGAAGGCGGCTACATCTTTTTTTTTTTTTTTTACACAGTGATCACCACTTATCAAGGCCCGGAAGCCACTCAGGGATAAGGGTTATTGCAAGTACATCACGTTAGTGAGGAGATTTTATGAAGTGTTAATTAGGGGGGCGGTTAATTAGGAATTTGTTAACATTAGACTTGAAGACATCCAAGTTGTAGTCCGGAGGGAAGCAGGCAGACGGAACAGAGTTCCACAGGCGTGCAGTTCTAAGAAAGAAGCTTTGCTCATGAAATCCGCGTTTTGATTTAGGCACAGATATAGAGTGGGGGAAATTTTTCACAGTGGATTCAGCTAGACGGGTGTTTTTCGTGAAAGATTGGCGAGGGGGGACCAGGGATTGGAGTTCAGACAAGCACCTCGAATAGATGTTAGCTATACTACATAATCAAGTTAACTGAATTCGTGTTTTCAATAAAAGTTTTAAAATAAAGCTGTACTGTTGTTCCACCCTGTAGACAATTAAAACTAAACAGTAAAAAGAGATTTTGTTTCTGAATTTTTTAGATGATCATTGATTATTTGTATTATTTGGATTCTTCGGACTACCGCTCTCAACTTGAATGGGTTTTTTTACAACGTTTCGACCGATGTAACCTCCGACATTCTTCAAGTGTTTCTTGTTGAAATTTGGAATTTTTCTTTCGAACTCAGGAATCTGCCTGGAATTTCAAACAGGACCTTTTATTTAATCCATAGGGGTAGCATGCTCTTGTTCCGTCAGCCATAACCAGGTAGAAGTCTTAAGTAATTTTCAATTATATTTTTAGTATCGCCCACATTGAGGATTGAACCTTCAACCCCCAGAAGACTGTTACTTACAACTGAATTTGCGGATGCAAGGATCCGTGGCATAGCAGATAATTTACTAGGTAAATTCAGTTGTGACATTCTTCTGGGGGTTGAAAGTTCAATTCTCAGTGTGGACGATACTAAAAACAACAACAGCGAATTATTTAAAACTTCTAACCAGTCATGGCTGATTGAATGAGAATCATGCAACACCCACGGGTTAAATAAATGTTTACGTTTGAAATTCCGTGCAGATTCTTGAGTTTGATAGAATGATTCCCGAGTTCGACAACATACACCTGAAGAAGGTTGGAGGTTACATTGGCCGAAACATTGACGAGAACAGTAGTCCGAAGAAGCCAATCAATACAAAATAAAAAGTGGCATCTTCTTTGTAAGTCAAACATGTTTGTGGGTGAGCCATGATGTTGATAACATAGACGACGGCTTTCAGAGTTTGTGAAGTATGACTCGTGTTAACATGCGATTTTGTTTGTTTGTTTTTTTTTTTTCGATTTCCACCCCAAACAAGGCACAGTGCCACTTTGAAGTAGGGGGAGGGGCTACTATCGGGGACATAAGTTGCAAGGGTATTATGAAGGGAGATGAGTAGCAAGATGTCTGTTCACATTACACTTGAACTTCTGCATATCAGTAGAGTTGAGAAAGCAGAATCTCGGAAGGGAGATCCAAAGTCTAGCAGTTCTGGAGAAGAAACTATTGGAGTAGAAGGCTTTTTTACACCTAGGGATCTTTACTGTGAAGGGATGGGATTTAGCTGCTTGTCGGATTTGTCGGGGGGTACAAGTGCTTCCACCATTAAAATACTTGTAGAACAGGCAGAGGGATGTAACATTTCGTCGATGTGACAGAGGCCGAAGCTTAGATGCCAGTTCAGGACCTATCAGGTTGGCGACTCTCTTTTGAACCTTGTCTAGGAGTGAGAGACTAGTAGCAGATGCACCAGCCCAAATATGACAACAATACTCCATACATGGGCGAATGGTGGCCTTATAGAGGTACATGATACTTTCAGGCGTATGTAGTTTTCTAGCACGGTAGAGAGAGCCCACCTTTTTCGCAGCAGGCTTGGCAATGCTCTCAATGTATCTATTCCAGTTCATGTTCCCTGTAAACGGAAGTTTTAAAGGAAGTACTTTCAGGTAATGTATTCTTGTCCATTGATTATAATAAAGGTAAATGTGTGTGAAAAGAAGAAGATAATAACGGAATTAACGAAACACAACATTATTATTAGAAGGATGCCCGTCCCAGGACAGGCAAAATTAAAAAACAATAAATATATACATATAAATAGTATAATTTTATAATACATATAATTTTATAATACATATAACACAGTTTTGCCCCACTTTTGTGTCTGCTTCAAATGATTAAAGTTAACTTATAATGATACCGAACCTTATGTCTAGAATTTTTATTTATTATAATTAGGATGCGCTTGCTTGTATCAGCCAGTCAGGTGGTGTGTCCGTGATGACCGCCTGGCGCAAGTAAGAATATCCTATACGTAGAAAAAGGCACACACACACACACACACACACACACACACATATATATGGTTATACATATACACATGAATTAGATTAATAAGTTGCATCAGTTTAAGTCTATCCGTCACACTTTTGCGTTCTTATGCTTTCTATAAATTTCTTCTTATCCCTATATATATATATATATATATATATATATATATATATATATATATATATATATATATATATATATATATATATATGTGTGTGTATATATATATATATATATATATATATATATATATATGTATATATATATATATATATATATATATAAAATGAACTCATTTTCCCCCTATGATTTTGTCTTTAATAGCATTAGAAATCAAGACATTTCATGCGAATGTAATATTCACAAACTGCAGCTCAATATCTCAGGTGTGTTATAGACATATTACCTCTCCACTTCCTCGATAATCGTATTCCTATATTTTTTCTGTTGAGAGTTTACTGCCACAATCGGTTAAAATCAATGGAAGTAGTAAAATCTTTTCTCTCTAATTAATTCCTCCTTCCCCCACCACCACTTACACCGCTTCCGGGATCGTTCACAAGGGACAATTATGAAGGAACACCGGTTTGGGTTTTCTTTACTTCGTAGTGGTTTAAAAAAACTGGAATGGAATTTTAACGTTCCTTTTCGTTCTATGATTTCTACTGGATGTTTCACCGTGGACTTAAGCGAATTGAAGGGTTATTTATGCCATTTTTTTTCGCTTTTCGCTGTGTTTTGTTTTTCCGAACACGTTCATCATGTGTTCCCCTTATTTTTGCTTTTTGTTCTTCCGATTTATTTTTTAAAGAAGTTTTACGTTTTTTCACTGTTTTTTTTTTCTGTTTTGGTTTTTCCCATTTTTTAAAGAAGTTTAACATCGATTTTTTTAATATTTAAACAGGGTTATTACTTCGCTTATTCTTTACTTTACCCCCCCCCCTTACACACATACCTCCAAACACCCGGGCAACGCCGGGTACCCCCGCTAGTATCAACATAAAACGTTAAAAGTCTTACATGTATATTTAAAAAAAACTGATTTTCTTTGCATCGTGTCCATAATGCTGTTAATTCCCTTTGCTCGTTGTTAATTCGTTTCATCATAAATCAACTGAATTAAAAGAATAAATTATAAGATGGTCAACATCATGAATTTTGGAATATAACTTTTTGTCATTTATCTTCTGTATTGCTCTGTAATTACATTGAACTTCTTAAATAAGGATTAATATATATTATAAGAAAATATATTTCTACAGATATATATATATATATATATATATATATATACACACACACACATAAATATGTATGCTAGCTACCTGCCCATGCGGTCTGAGAACTGTTCGCATGTGGACCTCTGTTCTGCTAGTCTGCTTTCCTGCTAACTGCAACAGGGTCGTCTTCAAGTCCAATATAAACAAGTTCTTGTTGAGCTGTCCCCTTAATTAATCAAATTCTACTCAGTTCCCAACACTAATGCTCATTACAGTGTTGTCACATTTACCACCGGACATTCATTGACCCTTATCCTCGAGTAGCCTTTTAGCATTGATAAGTGGTGACTTCTAATAAAAAAAAAAACGAATAAACTAGGAACTTCCAAAACTGCAACAACAAGAACAATAACACCCACTGACTTGCGAAGAAGCTCGATCGGTCAGTCACAAAGGCAGTGAAACCATTAATCTACTTCGGAGCTGTTCTCAGTGACCTATTAGCTCAATATATCTGCTGTACGGACTTCACCACTGCCCCGACCCCTCATCCTTCGCATTGCTAGTGGCAAAGGTGGAAATATCGACCAGACGCTTTGTCTATTCTATTTGGAAACCATCTTTGCTTCCTGGAAAGGCCATGACATTTCTAGCGGAGTGTCGGCGATGAAAGGAGGGTGAAGAAGAAGGTAACTTCAATCAGAACTTTTCATGACCTTTTGGTAGAGCTAACCGGCGATAACAGAGCAGGAAACTGAGCACTTTTTTTGCTTCATAGCTAACATCAAAGTGTTTTATCTGTAGCTATCTAAAGGAACCTGTTTTTTTTTAATTATTTCTTTCAACTCGCGCGAAGAAAAGCCAGACGACAATTTCAAAACAAAAATCGATTTTTATAATAAAGCTTGTGTGGTAATAAAACTTCTCAAATGATCTTGTGATGTTAGGCTGTGTAAGGTGTTAGCTTTGGTCAAAATCACCTGTTCGTTCTTTATTCGGATTATTTCGATTATCGATATCAATACTTATCGAAGACATTCCGATACAAAACCTATCTCGGAACACTGCCAGGCAAGTACCTTCATGTGAAATTTCATAAAAAGTAGTCTAACCATTGTGAAGCCTATTGGAGACGAACTCAGACGCATTAACAAACACACAAACAAACACACAAACAAACACACAGACACACACAGACAAAGACACACACAGACAAAGACACACACACACACACACAAACACACACAGAGACACACACAGAGATAAACACACAGACATTCACACAGAGACACGCAGAGACACACAGAGACACACACACACAAACACACACAGAGACACACATAGATAAACACACAAACTAACACACAGACGCACACACAGAGACACACACAAAGCCACAGACACACATGCGCAAACACACACATAGACACACATGCACAAACACACTGACTAACACACAGACACACACACAGAGACACACACAGACAAATACGCAGACACACAGACACAAACACACACCCACAGACACACACATAGACCAACACACAGACACACACACAGACACACATAGAAAAACACAAACAAACATACAAACACACACACACACACTGTTCCTTTCATATAATAATAGAGATAGAAATACCATTAAGATTGTTCAGAAATTCTGTTACCATGGAGATACCATTCTTCCTGAAATAGCACAATAAATAAATCTTTTATTTTCTGCCCGACCTAATATTTGTCCGCGTCAATCTTTGGAATACATCACTCATTTGCATAAAATATTCTCCACGTAATTATTTATTCAGGACAAAAAAATAATCTGCATGCATGGTGTTTCGAGCTAAGATTCAAAATCTACGGTCTCCCAACACCAGACTTTCACGAAAAAACACTCAACTAGCTACAACCACTAACAACAATTTCCCTCACTCTCTATCTGTGCCTAAATCTAAACACAAGTTCTATACACAAAGCTTCCTTCCTAGGAATTCCCGGATGTGGAACTCTATCCCACTAGCCTGCTTTCCAGCTGACTACAACATGGCCGTCTTTAAGTCCAATGTAAACAAATTCTTGTTCAGCTGTCCCCTTAAATAGTTCATTTCTATCCAGTTTCCATCACCGTATATGCATTAACCCTTATCCTCGAGTGGCATTCTGGCCTTGGTAAGTGGTAATGCCCTCTGTAAAAAAAAAAAAAGCAAAAAAAAAAAAAATCAGTTGTCAGTATTCAATTTGATTATACGGTATAATCACGTTGACACACCGGTTCCTGCTGGATCACCGAAGTTAAGCAACGTTGAGCCTGGTCAGTACTAAATGGGTGACCACTTGGGACATCCAGGTGCTGTATGTGCTTTCGGCTTATCTCGGCATTGATTCCAGATGTCCTGAACTTCTCCTTGCCACTGGATTCAAACTGTGCAGATTCAAGAGAGGTATGCTGGTGATTGTGCAACCATTGCCTCACACTTAGACATACAGCTGCCCCTGCAGGAGGTGTCCTTTGTCTTTTGAGACTGCACGGAGGCATAGATATATAATTTGATTGCTGGGTTCTCTTGTTTCATAGCAAGTCTAGAATCCTATTTGTGCAATATTGACTTGGGTTTCGTAGTTGGTACTTATTTCCTTCACAACACAAAAAAATGTGACACAAGGTCAGTAAGATGAGGTAAGTGAAGCCAGTGTTGCTAAAGGAAGACCACTCTAGCCATTTAAAAAGTGTCTGGACACTCTCATTCAGCATTCCTCAGTAGAGGCGCCTGGGATAGTAAGCAATAAACTTAGCCTTTCCCCCAAAAGACGGGAGACAGCGGTCTGGGAAGACAGGCCTCTTAGGACTACAGAGGGCACAGCTCCAACTTCAGTCAACAGGGAACAGATTTCAAAAATGGTTCATATTCTATCGGCTTCGGTGCCCAAATTACTCATTTGGTTGAGAAAATTAGATGTTCACAATTATTTTCATAATCTGCATTTATTAATGCATTTTGATGCAACATATTATCATGCAACATATTAGGGAGTAGAAAGTTGACTTTAGGTTTACTTTCAGCAGCTTTATAACTCTCGCTTCCCTTATTTTGTCCTTTAGTCCTCACATTCCATGAGCGATGTTTCCTACAAAGACGAAAAATTGCTGTTTGGATCGGAATCTATTCATCTAACATATATTGTTGAATAGTTTTTGACCTTGAAATAGTATTTTTTAGCTCCTTACATTAAGTGGCTTCCTGGTGTGTCTGGAACGATTTTCATCAATATATATATATATATTTATATATTTATATATATATATATATATATTGATGAAAATCGCTCTCTCTCTCTCTCTCTCTCTCTCTCTCTCTCTCTATATATATATATATATATATATATATATATATATATATATATATATATATATGATGACAGTAATGGAAATAGTATTCCGATAAAATAGAGAAAATAAAAAGGAACAAACCGTATTATGTGTTCATCAACGTTTCGTCTTTATTTCGAGACTTCCTCTGGATGAATGAGATTAAGAAACCAAAGAATATACCAGTACAAAATATTTGAAAATGTTTCACGTGCACAGTGTAACGCAGTTCTATTTGAGAGAAACGGAAAATTGATGCTGGAAATTCAAAAAGGAGGTGGGGGCTGGCACTGTTAAAGAGAAGGAAATTTTAGTGACGTCATATAGTCGTTAATATAATTTTAAAACTATGAACGCAAGTTTATATTCTTATTGGGAAAAAGATATATCTGTTGAAATTCAAATATAAGTTTGTAACAGAAATGAAATGAGTGTTATTTATGTAATTTATTGATAGAGATTATGTGTTAATTATTACAGGGGGTGTTTGAATGGTGTGAGAAAGTTAACCTGTGTCCACAGTTAAATAATGTTCTTTTAATAACAGTTTACTTATTAATGGCGCTATATTATAGAAACCTCCACGTTGTTTAATAGTGCTTGAATGGAGGTTTCTATAACATTTAATAAGTAAACTGTTATTAAAAGAACATTATTTATTTATTTATTATTTTTAAAGCAGTAATCTACGTACACGCGTGTTTCGAGGTCGTTACCTCTCGTCAGCGTAGTTCAACTGTTTCTAGGGATCGAACCTCAGACCATGTTTACCACAGTCCGGTGCCTTAACCGTTAGGCCATAATCCCTAGATTAATTATACTGTTTATTTTTATCGCTTATAAATTTAGATTTTGTTATTGTTTTTTCAAGCGATACATACGGTTAATATTGGCTCCGCCTCGGAGCTCATTTTTTTTTTATTTACTTAGAAAGTCGCCCTTTTTAATTTGGACGTGTATAACATTTTTATTTATTTATTATTTTTAAAACAGTAATCTACGTACACGCGTGTTTCAAGGTCATTACCTCTCGTCAGCGTAGTTCAACTGTTTCTAGGGATCGAACCTCAGACCATGTTTACCACAGTCCGGTGCCTTAACCGTTAGGCCATAATCCCTAAATTAATTATACTGTTTATTTTTATCGCTTATAAATTTAGATTTTGTTATTGTTGTTTTTTTTTTTCAAGCGATACATACGGTTAATACAATTATTTGTGCCTAAATCAAAACGTGGATTCCATGAACAAAGCTTCTTTCTTAGAACTGCACGTCTGGGGAACTCTGTTCCGTCGGCCTGCTTCCCATCTGACT
>NC_136498.1:122893281-122925781 GCF_053919585.1 Euprymna scolopes | reverse complement strand
CTTATTCTTTGTATCCTTTGCGACTGAGTCTGCAACGTGCTGGGGACCAGATGTCTACACGTTAACGCATGTGTAAACGTGTGTAACGTTACTTTCAAAGGGAGTATTTTGGGGCCGGAAAATACTGTAGTGATATTTTTGTTAATATATTTAATTATTAATTTTAAAATGAACCCGCTGTAAAAGAATCCTTGTAATAGTCGTCTGTCGCTTGACCGTATCCATTCTGCAATGTCAGCGGGTTACGTGACTTTAGTGGAACGGCATTCTATTTACATGGGCCACGCTCGGCTAGGTTAATATACATGTTTACCACTCGCTGATTGATATAAATGGCGTTGTGGCCCTCCGTAGGTGTGTATGGCAGCTAGTATCACTTGACAGGTAGGAAAATCTTTGCAACTCTTCAGCCGATCAAGCCTACCCTCTTCTCCACCGTTTTTACTGAATGACTTGCACAATAAGTTTGCACTTATTAATTCCAGTCGTTTAATCTCTTCGGGACAAGATCAAAGTGTAGTATCTGTTCCGGCAGATGCTGCACTTAAGATAATTTGTACCAGTCAATGGAGGGGAAACCCTCTATACTGGGACAATTATTATTTTTGGTAACCAGAGTGCCCCCTTTTTGCCTACTTTTAGGGGAGCTGGTTTTTACCTCACATTAAAAACGGCCTTGTGCCTAATTTGCTCAGTGGGGGAGCAAATAAATACCATCTGTTCCGGCAGATACTGCAAGCTATGACTAGCTATGACTAGCAAAGACCAGATTTGGGGGCAACCCCACATGCCTGACCTTTAACCAGCTCCCATTTCCCACCTCTCGGGAGCTGGTCCCCTTTTTCCCTTCCCCCTCCCTTCACTCCTCACATTAAAAATTGGCCTTGTGCCTAATTTGCTCGGTGGGGGAGCAAATAAATACCATCTGTTCCGGCAGATGCTGCACTTAAGATAATTTGTACCAGTCAATGGAGGGGAAACCCTCTATACTGGGAACCGCCTGGGTAATACCTAGGAGGTCCACCCTCCCAGGCCTTGCCACCGGGCTTTCTGGTGGGGCAAGTTTATTGCTTGCTGCCTGAGGCGCCCCGACCGGGGAATGCCGACGGGGTTACTCAGGCAATTTTTAAAATTGCAGGAGTGCCCCTCCTTTAGGGGATCCTGCGGGGTTCCCACTTTCCGGCCTTGTGCCACATAATGCTGATGTGGGCAGCATTTAAATAAATAAAAACCAGAGTGCCCCCTTTTTGCCTACTTTTAGGGGAGCTGGTTTTTACCTCACATTAAAAACGGCCTTGTGCCTAATTTGCTCGGTGGGGGAGCAAATAAATACCATCTGTTCCGACAGATACTGCAAGCTATGACTAGCAAAGACCAGATGTGGGGGCAACCCCACATGCCTGACCTTTAACCAGCTCCCATTTCCCACCTCTCGAGAGCTGATCCCCTTTTTCCCTTCCCCCTCCCTTCACTCCTCACATTAAAAATCGGCCTTGTGCCTAATTTGCTCGGTGGGGGAGAAAATAAATACCATCTGTTCTTCAGATACTGCAAGCTATGACTAGCAAAGACCAGATGTGGGAGCAACCCCACATGCCTGACCATTAACCAGCTCTCATTTCCCACCTCTCGGGAGCTGGTCCCCTTTTTCCCTTCCCCCTCCCTTCACTCCTCACATTAAAAATCGGCCTTGTGCCTAATTTGCTCGATGGGGGAGCAAATAAATACCATCTGTTCCGGCAGATACTGCAAGCAAAGACCAGATGTGGGGGCAACCCCACATGCCTGACCTTTAACCAGCTCCCATTTCCCACCTCTCGGGAGTTGGTCCCCTTTTTCATTTACCCCTCCCTTCACTCCTCACATTAAAAATTGGCCTTGTGCCTAATTTGCTCGGTGGGGGAGCAAATAAATACCATCTGTTCTTCAGATGCTGCACTTCTATTTCTTGTTCTCTTTCGGTGGAGGAGAAATCCTTCACGACTGAGACAATTTTTATTTTTGTACCTTTTCTCCACGTTAAAAAACGACCCTGGTGTCTAACTCTGTCCCGTGGGGAGGCATAGTAAATAGGTACTACTACTATTACTACTGCTACTGCTGCTGCTGCAGGAGTAATAATCACACCTTTGCAAAGAGCGAGGGGCGTGGGTGTGCCGGGTGAGATGTGGGGTTGTAGATGGCCGGTATATTCATAATGGGAATTTTCGACCTTATCTAACGGTTCTAATAATCTGGAAACGTCTTTAAAGAATTAGAGTCACCATGCTGCCTTTCAAAAGTTTGGAAGCACCAAAACCAAACAGTATGAAAACAAGATCTTTTTATTTATTTATTTATTTATTTTCTTTCACAATACCTTTTCATGTGACTATTCAAATTATGAATTAGTAAGTTATCTATATATATATAAAAGCGAAAATGTATGTATGCATGTATGTATGTATGTATGTATGTATGTATGTATGTGTTCGCTTTTTCTGTGTGTCAACAAAAGGCTTTTTTCAGAGAAGCGGTCGGTCACTTCACAACTTTTTAAAACTTTTTATATCACATATAAATCGTAATATCTCACAGTTAACAACGAAGCTCGCCTATCTATTTAATTTGCTCGATTTCGGGAAGATAAATATTCAATATTTGTCGCTCGCCGCATGTGGGTTAGTCTTTTTCCTATAACATCTTGAGGGAGGGGAAAAAAGCGTTCAGCAGTAAATGAATACTATCCCGCAATCATACTTGACCTCATTTACTCATTAAAACAGGCACCTGCTAAATCCAAGTAATTAAATAAATTCAAACGTGTTTCCGTTAGCATCTCGCGGTGGGGCAATGGTTAACGTCGCACTTTTTTTTCACACTTTAATTTACAACTTTGCCTCAACGGTTCGGGCTCGATTCTCATACTTACTTTTTTTACCCCCCCCCTCCAAACACCCGGGAAACGCCGGGTACCCCTCGCTAGTAAAATATATATGGCGATTAAGCTATACTGAATATTCCGCGTTTATAAATGAATGGCAGAAATCTACATTCCAAAGTTCATGATGTTGACCATCTTAAAATCTATTTCTTTAATCCAGTTGACATTTACAATTCTTGACAGTATCTGTTTCGTAGTGCAAAATCAATCACTTAATTATTATATAAATCAGTGAATCTATTATGCCCTTAACTCATCAGAAGAAATAGCAGCAATCAATCCGTCAAAAGTGTGATTTGACACGATTAAAATCCAAAAATTGGGAGAGAAGCTGTAAACACCTTATAATGTTTGCATCATGATGACATATATATATATATATATATATATATATATAAAGATGATGTTACAGAGTCTTAGCTTTGTACGACAGCTAGGTCTCTCTCTCGGTTCAAAATGTTGAGATCCAGCAACAAACAAGAGCAAGATAGCCAGCAACAAGTTAAACTGCAGACCAGCTTAATGCGGGTACCGGTCTTCCGCTTTATGTTTTTTTTTAAATCAGAGATTTGCTTCTTCTAGAAAGGTTGCCTTCACCACGGCTTACGGGAGCCCTTTCCACCCCAACACACATATACACACACACACAAATATACACGGTGCTTGTCGGCCATTGACCCTGAAAAAGGGTTTATTTGCCCTTTGGAAGGTATCCTAGCCACCCTCCTCACCAAACAAGTCTGGTGGGGGAACCAGTTTAGTCGCCGGTGACCCAACCATATATATACTAACAGTATGAAAAGAAGATCTTATTTTTTATTTATTTATTTGTGTTTTTTTTTTCATTTCACAATACCTTTTTAATGTGACTATTTGAATTTTATATATATATATATATATATATATATATATATATATATATTACTAGCCTGGTTGCCCGGTGTTGCCCGGGTGTTTGGAGGTGTGTGTTGAGCAAAAAAATAAAGTGGTAGAAGACGGGCAGGTTCGAACCCGTACGAAGGAGGAAAAGAACGGGGGGGGGAACGTGATGTTTTTGCTGTTGTGTCCATCGCCAAACCGGAAGTGGCGAATGTTTAAATTAAGGTTAGTCAATTGAAAAGAGGGAATGACTTTCGAAAATATCGGCGAAAAAAGCGACCCCTCCCTGTAAAAAAGTGCCTAGTTGAAGGTAAGGGAATTAATGTTTTTTTTTTACCAATTTTTTGATATTTGTTATTCAAAGGGTCGGGTTTCGAAACGATACTGATCTCGTGAAAATCCGTCGCCTCTGTCGAAAGTTTTAGGCAAGCATACATACATACATACATACATGATGATTGCAACGTCTTGTCAGACGAGTTCCACTCCCTCAGTCACTGAAAGTCCATGAGCCCGAAAATAACCTTTTTGTTTTTTTAGTCCAGCCAGCGAATTCACACGCTCAAGCAGGCATGACATTGAAGACGGTCCTTGGCATACATACATATATATATATATATACATATACACACATACATACACATACATACCCATAAACATACACACATGCACATATCCATACATCCATACATACACAATGCATATAACACATACATACAAACATATACATACACACATGCACACATATATACATATATATGCATACACATATATATTATCATATACAAATACATACACACATATACATACATATTCACATACGTATACGTACACATGTATGCACATATACATACATACACATAAAGTTACCTACATATAAGTACACATACATATATATGCACCTATAAGCATACATATATATGCATATATACATATACATACATACATACACACACACAAACGGACGATTGAGATTTATATTATAGAGGAGTTCTCCAGATCTAGTGAGAAACCTGCTAAATTGGCAACACTGTTTACCGAGCATTCGTTTTCATGACGTTGAGACGCTAACCCAGTATATCAGCGTATGATGCGATAGGGTCAAGAGCCTAACCCGCGGATATGCGACGACGCAAATGGGGAATCGCGAGCAGATGAAGGTATACTGGACAAAAGATTGAAATAGAAAAGGAAAAGGTGGTTTCGGTGTGTGCGAGCGAACTGTGTCCAGGAAAGCAGGAAGAACAATGGAAATTCCAGCCGATTAAAAGAACAATGAATCCATTCCAGGAAAGGTGACCTGGGTTGCATCCAAGCAAGCAGGAAAAGAACAATGTGTCGGTCCCAGGAAAGGTGACCTAAGCTATATCGAAAATAAACAATGGAAATCCCAGGATTTGGAGCAACATGTATCCATGACGTCATCGGTCATGGGTCAGACCAAAAACCAGCAAAAGTGAAATAAACAAGCTGGCGAGAAAATAGGTCGAAGTGATACCAATAAAAAGAGGAGCGCGAAACAAAGCAACAGTCGGACGGACAGAGGCAAGACACAAATTGATACAGTTTGAAATTCACCATTAAACCCCCACCGCCGTCATTTTGTTGGAGTGGAAATAGTAAAATGAACAAAGTCTTTATTATAAACAAAGTGTCTCGTATTCATTCATAAATGAAATAACTGTCCATTTTTATAGCTACAGGGTGGTCAAAAAGTCAGGTAACATTTTAAAGAAAAACGATATTAGCAATACACGTATATTTAAGTACCATACATTGAAATATAAAATGAAACAAACATGAAATATGTTCATTTTGTTAATTGTCGTCCAATTCTCTCTATCAATCGCTGGAAGTGATTAACCACTGATTGTGTAACACGTGTAATCATGTCAGCTGATATCCGCGCAATCTCCTCTTCAATAAATAACTTTAAAGACGCTATTGTATCAGGCTTCTTGCCATAAACGCTATCCTTTACATAGCCCCAAAGCCAGAAATCAGGAGGGGTAGTTTATATATTACACTCAAATATTTAAACAAATAATATTAAACGAATAGAGATTATAATGGATCATATTGTTTTTTCTACCTTTAACATGTTACCTGACTTTTTTACCACCCTGTAGATGATCACCAGCCAGATATATATGTAACATTTAGAGAGAAAAAATAGAATATCCAACATTCTTATTTTTTTATGGTAATCGAACAGCTGATTATAACAACGTACAGAGTACAGAAAAAAAAATTCTACAGATAAGAATATCAGGATATCACACCTCTCGGTTAACGCTAGGCACGAGTATGTTGTATGCTTAATTTATAAGAATAACACATTAAGAAACCTAAACAGATAATGTTAGAACACACAAAAGCGAAATAACAAATTCAGTCTACCAGCCTCTGGCATTTGTCCTCGCTCTTTTTACCTTCAAATTCGTGAACTCGGAAATTATTATAGACTAGCGAAACCTGTGGAAATTCCACAGGGGACTCATTCATATGTAATATATTGATGTTGGCATTCTGTAGATGATCAGCATAAATGGAGACGCTCTAATATTATTGTAGCTCTTTTGTTAAAACTACAAAAATATTCATCTAAGCTAGCAGTAACGTAAGTATGTTTAAATATTGATTTTGTATATATCATTATAGAGTTATTTCAAATGTATTATTATAGAGTTAATGTTCTATCGATTTTTATATATTATAAAGTTGCGATTTCAACTAATCGGACCTGCACATTGTCTGATACCGTCGCAGGAACAAACAAACAAACAAAGACATGAAAAAATACGACCCTGCATTTTTTAGGTTTTTTTTTTTTTTACACAGTGATCACCACTTATCAAGGCCCCTAAGCCACTCAGGGATAAGGGTTATTGCAAGTACAGTACGTTAGTGTGGAGATTTGATGGAGTGTTTACTTAAGGGAGCGGTTCATTAGGAATTTGTTAACATTAGACTTGAAGACATCCAAGTTGTAGTCCGGAGGGAAGCAGGCAGACGGAACAGAGTTCCACAGGTGTGCAGTTCTAAGAAAGAAGCTTTGTTCATGGAATCCGCGTTTTGATTTAGGCACAGATATAGAGTGGGGGAAATTTTTCACAGTGGATTCAGCTAGACGGGTGTTTTTCGTGAAAGATTGGCGAGGGGGGACCAGGGATTGGAGTTCAGACGAGCACCTGCCATGAAAATAACGATAAAACAAGGATAGGCTCGCAATGTCTCTTCTGTGGGAGAGGGGTTGCAGGGTAAAGAAAAGGGCATCCCCCACTAAACCACGAAGTCTATTTTGTACTCTGTCAAGGCATGATAGGCTGTTTTTGGCAGCTCCTGTCCAGATATGGCAGCAGTATTCCATCCTTGGATGTACTTGGCTTTTATATAGATAGAGAATTGCATCAGTAGTGAGATATCTTCTGGAGCGGTAGAAGGATCCCACCATCTTTCCAGCGACCTTGGCAACAGACTTGATGTACGTGTTCCATTTCAGATCAGGAGTAAAGGTCAAACCCAGAAGCTTGTCAAAACACGGGGCCTCACCCAGACGAGAGCCATCCATCACAATTGATGCCAGATGGGGATCAGAGCGTTGATGATGTAAGGATAGGAGTTTGGTTTTGGATGCATTACAGGTAACTAGCCACATCTTCCCCCACTGAACCACGCGCTCGAGATCAAAGGAGAGAGAATCAGAGAGAACTTTGCCATTTACAGCCTTTGATGTGTTGCCGTAGATGGTCGTGTCATCAGTATAGATGTCAACGAATGATTTAAGTATGTGTTTAGGGAGGTCATTGATGTAGATCAGGAAGAGAGTTGGGCCCAGGATTGACCCCTGAGGGACCCCAGCATTTATATTGCAGGCCTCCGATTTTCAATAACATTTTGTCTACAAACAACCCTTAACGGGAAGACTTTACTTTTACTGACTACCAGCTAGCCAGTGTTGGGGAGAGAGTTAAATCGAGCGAGCGAGCGAGCGAGAGAGAGAAAGAGCGATAGAGAGAGAGCATTTATATTGCAGGCGATAGAGAGACAGCATTTATATTGCAGGCCTCCGATTTTTGTCCATCTACAGGTGAATATAAAAAGCATTTATTCCAGTAATTTCCAACAACGCATTTCACTGTGTTTCAAAATATCGCTCACGCATCGAACATGTCTGTCAAGACGCCCTTTCATTGCCTGCTTTCCCGCTTTTTTTCGAGCACGTGGCGCATTTTCTCTCTCATCGCATACACGTCAAACACGTCCGATCGCTTCCTTTGCTTGACCACGTGCTGCCATTTTTTCTGCCTTCTTCCGCCCGCGGCGTCAGCGCATCCACATTGCTTAATTTGCATAGGTGCTAAGATGGCTGCTATGTTTGTTAGTCAGCTACCATAGACTGCTGCTGATTTTTCTCACACGCGCCCAAAAGCGCTACAGTACATGGCTTTGCATATGAATACAGTTTGTTGGACTAGTGTGATTTTAAGTGCGTCTACAAAGGTGTTATACTCGCTTTCAAAGAGTGATTGTAGGAGGAAGGTGTGCTAAGGCAGGTCTCTTTCAACTCATCTAGAATTGCAATCCGCTGATGCAGGATGCTTAAACTTTTGTAATGATTATTATTGACCGAATTTACTTTATTAACTTTTCTGACAAAAATAAAAGATGTATAACAGCCACAAAATGACAAATATGGAATCTACTTTACGATGTAAAAATACGTAAAGATGTTTTCGTATTCAAACCAAAATTACTAGCTTTGCATCTCTCTCTCTCTCTCTCTCTCTCTCTCTCTCTCTCTCTCTCTATCGCTCTTTCTCTCTCTCGCTCGCTCGCTTTAACTCTCTCCCCAACACTGGCTAGCTGTTAGTCAGTAAAAGTAAAGTCTTCCCGTTAAATGTTATTGAAAAGCCAGTTTGTTATTCTTGTTAATGCAACAACGATGCTAATCGCAACAATATATATATATGTGTGTGTGTGTGTGTGTGTGTGTGTGTGTGTGTGTGTGTGTGTGTGAAAAGAATTCATAACGGAAAAATATATAATCTTTATAAAAAACCATCAAGATACCAAAATCTCTCTCTCTCTTTCTCTGTCTTTCCCCCCTCTCTCTCTCTCTCTCTCTCTCTCTCTCTCTCTCTCTCTCTCTTCTCCACACTTGTCGCGGTCGCAAATCACCGTTCTTTTCTTATTTGTAACCTCCGGACCTTTTCAGGTATATAATGTTTACCAAGTACTTAATCCCCTGCGGCATGGGCGTAGTGGATAAAGTACTTGATAAATTAGGTTGTAAGTTACACTCTTCTGGAGGTTGATTTAATCCTCACTGCAAGGACAATCAAAATGCAATTACAACTTTGGAATTCAACCTAGCCATGGCTGAAGGAAAGAGAACATGCTACCCCCGGGGATTAAAGAAAACGTTCTGCTCGAACTTCCGTGCAGATTTTCAAGTTCGACAGAAAGATTGTAGAGTTCGACAAGATACACCTGAAGAAGGTCGGAGTTTATATCGATCGATACGTTATGAAAATGACAGTCAAGATGATAGCAATGGTCTGAACGATCCAAATAATACGAATAACTATTTTTTTTTACATAGGAGTAACCACTTATGAAGTTCAAAGGCCACTCGAGGATAAGGGTTAATGGATGTACAGCAGTCAATGTGATTATAGCGTAGTAATCGTAAGTAGTTGAGATTTTGTAAATTGGATTACTTAGGGGGGCGGTACATCAAAAACTTGTTTACGTTAGACTTGAAGAAACAGATACGAAACTTAAGACTTCCGGAAATACGCTACGACCACATGTGCTAAAAATAGCAACAACCGTTTCCAAACAACCAAGAGAAAACACAAAAATTTCACCTTTCATAAACTAAATAAAAACAAAGCGCTATTATTTCGAACCTAGATTAAAATAAATAGTTAATAAGCACAGAAGACACTTTTTACTGTAAGTAATACAGTGTGAAATTAATTATAGTCATTTGTTGTTTAGCAACAGCATCAGTATCACGAACAGCTCTCCATAAAGCTAGCATTCCTATCTCGACTTGGTCAAGTCGGCGTTGTTGCCGGGAATCCCAGAAGACACGCACCAGTAGAGAGTGGGGCATGCACAGCGTTCTGCCGCCCAGCGTGTGTTTCTATTGACCAGCGTGTGTTGTTTAAAATAACAAAGGGGCAATGATTTTTGATCGCGACACACTGGCTAGCTGGTAGTCAGTAAGAAAAATATCTTCCCGTTAAAGGTTGTTTGTAGACAAAATGTTTACAGTAAAATAGAGTAATTAAAAGGCCAATTCTATTGCTCTCGTTAATGCAACAACAAAGATAACCGCAATAAGAGAACTATAACAATGGCGACTCCAACCAAAAAATATAAACGCAGCCTTTCAAAATCCTCGACAAAAGTAATATAAAAGGTGTCGTATACTCTTTCTTCTGTTAATCTCACATTTCTATTTGTTTCGAACGTAGGATCAGAAAGCCGTCTATAACAAAGTGCGGGTGCACGTATCTTAGCTGTATGCAAATGACCGAGTCGTGTGTGAGATAGCGAGGTGACGTCACGGCAATGAAGAAGAAAGAAAAAGGTTATAAAAAGAAGAACGTGTACGCAAGCCAATGGTCACGTTCGAGAGGTTAAAGGTGGGAGAGAATGATCACCCCAAAAAGGTGGAAATAAATGTCCGTTGTTTCAATGTAAAAAGTGCGTTATCCCTTTCTTATGTCCCTTGCGACGGAGTCTACAACGTGTTGGGCCGTTACATGTTAACACGTGTGTAAACGTGTGTAACGAATACGTTACACGCCGACCTCTAATAAAAAAAAAAGTTTTAATGGCCATGACGTCGCGATCACACGTTACCGCTCCCATTCATTTACAAACAATCACAACGCGCCTATCGCCAAATATAGACAGATGGTCAACACTCATCAAAAACGTGCGATCATGTGTGCCAAAAATAGGACGACTTTTTTGATAACAAAGAAAAAACGGCCCATAAATAAATTAAAAAAAAAACTCAAATTTTAATTTTTTGGAAACTATAAAAAAACAAAAAAAAAACAAAAACAAATAACCGACTAATTTTGAACCGAGATTAATATATACGCAGTGTGCTTACTTTGTTAGTTGCACGGTCGATTGGCACCTTCACCTTTCGAGCCTTGCAAAAATGGATACCCAATCATCCAATCTTATGCATCTAACCTCTCATTATAAGTTAACAGTAATAAATACCATTTGAGAGGGTTTTTTTTATAAACTGTAGAAATGTATCTGCAATTTCTTTTCTACGCCCTTCCTTACAGACCTAGTGTTGCTAGTCTCAGTCTTCATAAATACTGTTATGGTATTTGTTCTTCGGATCTGTTCCCTGCATCCTTTGTTCCAGCTCGTTTGATTCATTGGTCTAGTGGTCTCCACCATTACGCTGTTTTTATAGCTTATTGTTATAAAGTTTTGTTTTTTTTATTCAAGTAGCTTCTTTTCAGGAACTGCAAGCTTATGAAACTCTTTCTACTGGCTGTTTTCCTCCTATTTATAGCCTTAGTCTTTTCAAGACTGAGGCCAATAAGCATCTCATCTGCTTTCTTGTTAGATCCTTACATCAAGTGGCTTCGCACCTTGTCTGGCGTGATTTGCATTTAAAAGAAAAACATCCGAACATAAATGTTAGGGAATAAAGTATAAATCTTTTTATTTTCACTTTCATATTGCACACAACAAATAACAAATGCAATTCACACAATTCAATCTTCAGTTGCGGACGATAAAAAGAATGTGAATTACTTAAGACTTGAGTTTTTTTCGGGCATAATCCATAATTGTCGTGAGAGTTTATTATGAAGCTATAACATAACGTCTTTAAAATTATGCTTCCCACTGAAGTTATACGTTGTTGTTGCTGTTTTCTTTTTTTTTCTTTTTTTTTATTAATATTTCATGATTAGGATGCTTGCCGTTTTCGCTTGCTGGGGCGTTTTTTTTTTTTTTTTTTTTTTTTTTTTTGTTCTGGTATTAATTAAGTTTTCGGTGCATCAAAGAAGTCATAAAATAACTTCACAAAGAAAGACTTTTTTATTTCTTTTTATATTTTTGTTTCGTTTTCTTTTTTATTCCGTTTTTTTTTATTTTTCGTTTCTCGTTTTTGAAGGGAAAATCTCTTCATGCCAAAAAAGGCAAAAAAGAAAATTTTATAATTATTATTTATTTTTCTTCTCATTTTCTTTTGTTTTTTTTTTTTTTTTTTTTTTTTTTGTTTTTTTTTTAGTTAACTATTATTTAATATCTGTTGTTAGATTCCGGAAACGCTATTGGTGCTGAGGTGAATGTAGGTTATGGTGGAAAAATACAAACCGTTCTTTCAAATTGTTGTAGTACATAAAAAATATTTGTGCAATTTTTTTTTCTTTTTGATGATTGATTTATGATTTATGGTCTCAACTTTGATACGAAATGTATCTTTAACAAAGTATTCTACCATCAAGAAAAGATTTTCAGACGGCTGCTGCTGAGGCAATAAAGTCTTAATATTATGTTTGCCCATGTTAACCATCGGCCATGATGCATTTTGCCAGCTTCTGCCTTCCTGACATATTTCGGATTATCATCAGTGACTGGGAAGCACCATTTTGTACCATTAAGCATGATTTCACAAGATACTTCTGATCTTTACTGATAGACAGTAATATATCATCTGGAACAGGTGCTACCAAAGCTTCAACGCTTCGAACTCCGTTTAGCAGAAAATTTTAATTCCGTTCACAAGATAGTTTTTACAAAATACATGATTCGTCCTATTATTATACTCAGTTTTAACAAATAAACTAGCAAGACCTGTGGAAATTTCACAGCGGACTCATTCATATGTAATATATTGATTGTTGGTATTCTGTAGATGTTCAGCGTAAATAGAAATGCTCTGATATTATTGTAGCTCTTTTGTTAAAGCTGCAAAAGTATTTATGTAAGCTAGCAAAGGCGTCCGGCGTAGCCCGGTCGTAAAGTACGCTTAAATATGATATTTTAATTCTTGTAGATTTCGTATATATTATTATAGAGTTAATGTTCTCTCGATTTTTATATATTATAAAGTTGCGATTTCAAAAATAAAAAAAAAATATATCCATATGACTTGGATTCATCAGCTTGAATCGAAACCGAAACCAAACCTTTTGAGAACTATATATATATATATATATATATATATATATATATATATATATATATATGAAGCTGAACGTCTCTGTGTGTGTCTGGTCACGAATATGCTCCTATATGGTTGACTATTATAGAAAACTGATCACATATAATGATAGAAGTTGTATCGAGACACATGAATGGGTATGTTTGATCTGGCATAATGATGATTAATTAAAATTGTCGGGTCTGTGTACGCGCCTGGTCCACAAAGTATGGAAATAAAAAATTAAAAATTAAAACGTTTACAAGTGTTTTTGATATAGATGTACATAATAATACTTTGATAAGTATGTTTTAACTTAAATAGGGATGGTATAATAAAATTGTGGGGTCAGCGTTCGAACCTGTACTCCATGGAAATATGGCACAAACTTTAACAAACACTTTTCATATCTATTTCCGTAAGTAGACTTTGATAATTATGTTTCAGTTTGAAGAAATATGGTATAATAAAATTATGGGGTCTTCGTTCGCACCTAACCTCCATAGAATGTAAATATGTCACAAAGTTTAACAAGGTTTTTTAAAAGGGGTGAGGACCCACCTTATCTTTAATCTTAACTCACGTTAGCTTTTAGTTATTTTTTTGAGTTGAATCATATTGTGTCGAATGAATTTACCTCATAAATTTATGTTCTTATTAAAGTGAAAGCCCCAAAAAGTCGGAACCTTAGACAATTCTCGACACAAATTTTGCATAACTCTGTTTTTTCCTTCTCCACTTGCATGTGTCATTCTTTCGAAAATAGATAAATCGATAAATAATAAAAAATAAGGACGTTACTTATTATAGTGTCAAAAAAAGGAAAAAAAAACCCTGCTCACGTGATTACGTGTCTTTTTAAAAACATTTACATAACCTTTTTATTTTTATTTATATATCTGTTTAAGCTTTTTTTTGTCAGTGTATTAGAAGGAATTCAGTTGATTACAACCCTTTCTGCGTGTTCTTTACATTATAATAGTACAACCCTGAATCTGACGGCGCAATACTACACCGTTTAATACTGTAAAACTGAAACGAAGCTGTTCTGCTTGAGAAGAGCGCCATTTTCTTCTTATTAAACACATACTTAAATCATTCGTTGACATCTATGCTGATAACACGACCATCTACGGCAACACATTAAAGGCTGTAAATGACAAAGTTCTCTCTGATTCTCTCTCCTCTGATCTCAAACGAGTGGTTAAGTGGGGGAAGACGTGGCTGGTTACTTTTAATGCATTTAAAACCAAGCTCCTATCTTTACATCATCAATGCTCTGATCCCCATCTGGCATCAATTGAAATGGATGGCTCTCGTCTAGAAGAAGCACCATGTTTTGAAAAGCTTCTGGGTTTGTCCTTTACCCCTGATCTAAAATGGAACACGTACATCAAGTCTATTGCCAAGGTCGCTGGAAAGATGGTGGGATTGTTCTACCGCTCCAGAAGATGTCTCACTACTGATGCAATTCTCTATCTATATAAAAGCCAAGTACGTCCAAGGATGGAATACTACTGCCATATCTGGACAGGAGCTGCTAAAAACAGCCTATCCTGCCTTGACAGAGTACAAAATAGACTTCGTGGCTTAGTGGGGGATGCCCTTTTCTCTAACCTGCAACCCCTCTCCCACAGAAGAGACGTTGCGAGCCTATCCTTGTTTTATCGTTATTTTCATGGCAGGTGCTCGTCTGAACTCCAATCTCTGGTCCCCCCTCGCCAATCTTTCACGAAAAACATCCGTCTAGCTGAATCCACTGTGAAAAATTTCCCCCACTCTTTATTTGTGCCTAAATCAAAACGCGGATTCCATGAACAAAGCTTCTTTCTTAGAACTGCACGCCTGTGGAACTCTGTTCTGTCTGCCTGTTTCCCACCTGACTACAACTTGGATGTCTTCAAGTCCAACGTTAACAAATTCCTAATGAACCGCCTTCTTAAGTGAACACTTCGTTAAATCTCCACACTAACGTACTGTACTTGCAATAACCCTTACCCCTGAGTGGCTTCCGGGCCTTGATAAGTGGTGACCATCGTGTAAAAAAAATATCCATATTTATATCGATTCTTTGCTTTAAAAAACTAAAGTAATTACGTGTTTACTTTTTAATATCCCATTTTGCTGTTTCAGATTATTTTACTAAAGTAAGTAAAACTTCATTATTTTTCAAAACTGTTTTTTTCTTTGTTTTTCGATATTTCGTCGATATTATTTAGTAAGAGTGGTTAACAGAAAAGCCAACAAACGACTATCCCCCCAAAAAATAAATATACAAGAAATAAATGTTACCATAGTCAATAAAAGTTCAGTTCATGTTTTTTTTGTTTTGAAATAGTTTTTAATGCTCTTTAATTGAAATAATTTCAGCGAACCGAAATTAAAACGAAATTTGAGGCAATAACTACTTAAATGAATTTTTATATAAACTACACATTCCATAATCGAATATTCCTCAAGCATAAAATAACGGAAAACATTAAAATATGTTTATAAATATTCCTTACGTTGCCGGAACTTTCTTAAATTGTTAACACAGAATATATATATATATATATATATATATATATATATATATATATATATATATATATATATATATATATATATATATATATATTGCAACCTGCATCCATCGTTACAATTTACTATGGAGGTTGAGGACTGTGGCTCTCTCCCATTCCTCGACGTTCGTGTTTCTAAAGTTGGTACTACGTTTGAGACCTCCGTATATAGAAAACCTACATTTACAGGGCTCTATCTTAATTGGTTTTCTTTTGCCCCTCAGTCTAGAAAAATAAACCTCATTAGCGCTCTTACGCATCATGCACTTATGATTTGTTCACCAAACCGTCTCGATACGGAACTTGGGGAAATCACTAATATTTTTCTTAGTAATGGATATCCCATTAATATAATAAAATCTACTATTGAACGTAAAATTACTACATTTAATAGTGTTAAACATATCGGCCCATCACGTTGTCCCATTTATTTAAAATTACCATGGTTGGGTCCTGCTGGCCTTCATATTGTTAAAAGGATTTCTTCTGCTACTCAACGCTGTTTTCCAGCTACTATGCTTAGAGTAGTTTACACAACTCGAACCTTTTTCTCTTCTTTTCGTAAAGATGTTTTGCCAACCATTCAAAAGAATTCTGTTGTTTATAAATTTGTTTGTCAGTGTGGAGCTGACTACGTTGGCAAAACATCCCAAAGATTAGAAATGAGAATATCCCAACATATCCCTCGGGATATTCGACTACACCAGGTTTCGAGAACATCCGGGCACTCCCAAGCTCATGAGTCCGCCATTGGGAATCACCTGTTAAGTATAAATAGGTGTTCTGAGCAATATTCCGATGGGTGGTTTTCTGTTTTATACAGTGCTAGGTCGAACTATCATCTCAATATTATTGAGGCGCTAGTTATTAACAACTCTCGACCTAGCCTGTGTAGACAAAAGATTCTGAAACATCAGTTGGAGATATTCATTGATTTAAAACCACCTGAACAGTGAGTTTTTTTTTTTTCACTGTTCTTCCAACTGAAACCAAAAATTCCCTTCTTCCCTCATTCGTTTCTTAGTTTTTAATTTATCATTCTGACGTTTCCTCTTAGAGGGTCAGACGATAAGGCCTTAAGGATATTTTAATAATTTCACCTGCCCATTTCTTGTTCTTTGGTATTTAATTAAATTATGTTTCCTCTGAAATTTCTCCTTCCATTTTGCTGTACCAAAAATCTACTTACATATTTTCGAGGTCGGTACAGCCCACAATTTATCAAAACGTAAAACAAAGTTATACGTATTAAAAATAAGTTAATCGTTTTGAAGTGTAGGATGGAATTTCTTAAATCTTGCCGCCTAAATCATGTTGCTCCCGGTTATATCTGTCATCGTATTTCTAAAATTAAATGTAGAAATACATTGGCAGTTCAACGTGTTTTCCTACAAGATGAAATCCTATTTAATTCCGATACATATAATTCGTTACGTAGTAAACACCTTTTACTTTGGGCCAGTGTTTGGAAAGAACTATCTTTCTTTGATAAACTCCGTTTTTCCAGGTTTTTATCGATTGGCGATAATTTTACCCGTAATAAATGTACTTCTTCTTATGATAAATATTTAAAAAATCTAATTACTAAGAAGTTTGGGATTATAACAAATTTGGATAAACATATATTTAATTATTCTTCTCATGTTTTGTCCAATATAGAAGAATTTGTTTTATCTGCTGGCTTACAATTTTGCATTCCTCCCCCTTTTGTTGATAAAATTTCAATATTTAGTGAAATTGAATTATTATATACTCAATTAAAACACCATTCGCCTATCTCTACTGATGAATTAACTAGTGTTAAAATTCAGTTGGGCGAATTAGGTCGGAGGTTTTCTGCCACAAATACTAAATCTAGTAATTTTGTTTGGCAGAAAAATCATTTTGAAGCGGCAAAATTAATTAGGTCTAATCCCGACATTTATCTTTCTCGCCCTGATAAAGGATCAGGCGTTATTATACTTAACAAAACGGATTATATCCCCAAAATGTTACAAATCTTGGACGATAAAAGTAAATTTCTCCGTTTGGGTGATTTAAGCCATGATAATACTTTTCGTATGGAAATAAAAATCCAGAAAAGATTTCTTCAACTTCATAAAAGCGGATTTATTTCTAAGGAGATTTATGATAGAATCCGACCCATCGGCTCTCAAAGGCCTAGAATGTACGGTTTACCCAAGGTCCATAAACCCAACATTCCTTTGCGACCCATTTTATCTATGTTGGGTTCTGCACAACATGAACTTGGTAAATGGCTGGTTGATCTTCTTAAACCTGTGCTTTCTTTTTATTCGGTCCATTGTATCTCTGATTCTTTTCAATTCGTATCTCAGATACAAAAATTATCTTTATCTAAAAATACCAAGTTCTTGGCTTCCTTTGACATTAATAGTCTCTTTACTAATATACCTTTGGATGAAACCATTGGTATTTGTGCTGACTATCTATACCGTGGCCCCTCAAAATCTCCACAATTTCCTGAACGAATTTTCGTTGAACTGATGGAACTTGCAACTAAATCAGTCTCCTTTAGTTTCAACAACATTATGTACCGGCAAATTGACGGGATATCTATGGGTAGCCCTCTTGGTCCTTCGCTAGCCAACATTTTCGTTGGATTTTTGGAAAACGAATTATTTTCCAAAATTACTAAGCCAGCATTCTACACACGCTACGTCGATGATACTTTTGCATGCGTTCCCTCACGGAGTGAAGCTGAACAGTTTCTTCGTCTTCTTTGCAACCTGCATCCATCGTTACAATTTACTATGGAGGTTGAGGACTGTGGCTCTCTCCCATTCCTCGACGTTCGTGTTTCTAAAGTTGGTACTACGTTTGAGACCTCCGTATATAGAAAACCTACATTTACAGGGCTCTATCTTAATTGGTTTTCTTTTGCCCCTCAGTCTAGAAAAATAAACCTCATTAGCGCTCTTACGCACCGTGCACTTATGATTTGTTCACCAAACCGTCTCGATACGGAACTTGGGGAAATCACTAATATTTTTCTTAGTAATGGATATCCCATTAATATAATAAAATCTACTATTGAACGTAAAATTACTACATTTAATAGTGTTAAACATATCGGTCCATCACGTTGTCCCATTTATTTAAAATTACCATGGTTGGGTCCTGCTGGCCTTCATATTGTTAAAAGGATTTCTTCTGCTACTCAACGCTGTTTTCCAGCTACTATGCTTAGAGTAGTTTACACAACTCGAACCTTTTTCTCTTCTTTTCGTAAAGATGTTTTGCCAACCATTCAAAAGAATTCTGTTGTTTATAAATTTGTTTGTCAGTGTGGAGCTGACTACGTTGGCAAAACATCCCAAAGATTAGAAATGAGAATATCCCAACATATCCCTCGGGATATTCGACTACACCAGGTTTCGAGAACATCCGGGCACTCCCAAGCTCATGAGTCCGCCATTGGGAATCACCTGTTAAGTATAAATAGGTGTTCTGAGCAATATTCCGATGGGTGGTTTTCTGTTTTATACAGTGCGAGGTCGAACTATCATCTCAATATTATTGAGGCGCTAGTTATTAACAACTCTCGACCTAGCCTGTGTAGACAAAAGATTCTTAAACATCAGTTGGAGATATTCATTGATTTAAAACCACCTGAACAGTGAGATTTTTTTTTTCACTGTTCTTCCAACTGAAACCAAAAATTCCCTTCTTCCCTCATTCGTTTCTTAGTTTTTAATTTATCATTCTGACGTTTCCTCTTAGAGGGTCAGACGATAAGGCCTTAAGGATATTTTAATAATTTCACCTGCCCATTTCTTGTTCTTTGGTATTTAATTAAATTATGTTTCCTCTGAAATTTCTCCTTCCATTTTGCTGTACCAAAAATCTACTTACATATTTTCGAGGTCGGTACAGCCCACAATTTATCAAAACGTTAAACAAAGTTATACGTATTAAAAATAAGTTAATCGTTTTGAAGTGTAGGATGGAATTTCTTAAATCTTGCCGCCTAAATCATGTTGCTCCCGGTTATATCTGTCATCGTATTTCTAAAATTAAATGTAGAAATACATTGGCAGTTCAACGTGTTTTCCTACAAGATGAAATCCTATTTAATTCCGATACATATAATTCGTTACGTAGTAAACACCTTTTACTTTGGGCCAGGGTTTAGAAAGAACTATCTTTCTTTGATAAACTCCGTTTTTCCAGGTTTTTATCGATTGGCGATAATTTTACCCGTAATAAATGTACTTCTTCTTATGATAAATATTTAAAAAATCTAATTACTAAGAGGTTTGGGATTATAACAAATTTGGATAAACATATATTTAATTATTCTTCTCATGTTTTGTCCAATATAGAAGAATTTGTTTTATCTGCTGGCTTACAATTTTGCATTCCTCCCCCTTTTGTTGATAAAATTTCAATATTTAGTGAAATTGAATTATTATATACTCAATTAAAACACCATTCGCCTATCTCTACTGATGAATTAACTAGTGTTAAAATTCAGTTGGGCGAATTAGGTCGGAGGTTTTCTGCCACAAATACTAAATCTAGTAATTTTGTTTGGCAGAAAAATCATTTTGAAGCGGCAAAATTAATTAGGTCTAATCCCGACATTTATCTTTCTCGCCCTGATAAAGGATCAGGCGTTATTATACTTAACAAAACGGATTATATCCCCAAAATGTTACAAATCTTGGACGATAAAAGTAAATTTCTCCGTTTGGGTGATTTAAGCCATGATAATACTTTTCGTATGGAAATAAAAATCCAGAAAAGATTTCTTCAACTTCATAAAAGCGGATTTATTTCTAAGGAGATTTATGATAGAATCCGACCCATCGGCTCTCAAAGGCCTAGAATGTACGGCTTACCCAAGGTCCATAAACCCAACATTCCTTTGCGACCCATTTTATCTATGTTGGGTTCTGCACAACATGAACTTGGTAAATGGCTGGTTGATCTTCTTAAACCTGTGCTTTCTTTTTATTCGGTCCATTGTATCTCTGATTCTTTTCAATTCGTATCTTAGATACAAAAATTATCTTTATCTAAAAATACCGAGTTCTTGGCTTCCTTTGACATTAATAGTCTCTTTACTAATATACCTTTGGATGAAACCATTGGTATTTGTGCTGACTATCTATACCGTGGCCCCTCAAAATCTCCACAATTTCCTGAACGAATTTTCGTTGAACTGATGGAACTTGCAACTAAATCAGTCTCCTTTAGTTTCAACAACATTATGTACCGGCAAATTGACGGGATATCTATGGGTAGCCCTCTTGGTCCTTCGCTAGCCAACATTTTCGTTGGATTTTTGGAAAACGAATTATTTTCCAAAATTACTAAGCCAGCATTCTACACACGCTACGTCGATGATACTTTTGCATGCGTTCCCTCGCGGAGTGAAGCTGAACAGTTTCTTCGTCTTCTTTGCAACCTGCATCCATCGTTACAATTTACTATGGAGGTTGAGGACTGTGGCTCTCTCCCATTCCTCGACGTTCGTGTTTCTAAAGTTGGTACTACGTTTGAGACCTCCGTATATAGAAAACCTACATTTACAGGGCTCTATCTTAATTGGTTTTCTTTTGCCCCTCAGTCTAGAAAAATAAACCTCATTAGCACTCTTACGCATCATGCACTTATGATTTGTTCACCAAACCGTCTCGATACGGAACTTGGGGAAATCACTAATATTTTTCTTAGTAATGGATATCCCATTAATATAATAAAATCTACTATTGAACGTAAAATTACTACATTTAATAGTGTTAAACATATCGGCCCATCACGTTGTCCCATTTATTTAAAATTACCATGGTTGGGTCCTGCTGGCCTTCATATTGTTAAAAGGATTTCTTCTGCTACTCAACGCTGTTTTCCAGCTACTATGCTTAGAGTAGTTTACACAACTCGAACCTTTTTCTCTTCTTTTCGTAAAGATGTTTTGCCAACCATTCAAAAGAATTCTGTTGTTTATAAATTTGTTTGTCAGTGTGGAGCTGACTACGTTGGCAAAACATCCCAAAGATTAGAAATGAGAATATCCCAACATATCCCTCGGGATATTCGACTACACCAGGTTTCGAGAACATCCGGGCACTCCCAAGCTCATGAGTCCGCCATTGGGAATCACCTGTTAAGTATAAATAGGTGTTCTGAGCAATATTCCGATGGGTGGTTTTCTGTTTTATACAGTGCGAGGTCGAACTATCATCTCAATATTATTGAGGCGCTAGTTATTAACAACTCTCGACCTAGCCTGTGTAGACAAAAGATTCTTAAACATCAGTTGGTGATATTCATTAATTTAAAACCACCTGAACAGTGAGATTTTTTTTTTCACTGTTCTTCCAACTGAAACCAAAAATTCCCTTCTTCCCTCATTCGTTTCTTAGTTTTTAATTTATCATTCTGACGTTTCCTCTTAGAGGGTCAGACGATAAGGCCTTAAGGATATTTTAATAATTTCACCTGCCCATTTCTTGTTCTTTGGTATTTAATTAAATTATGTTTCCTCTGAAATTTCTCCTTCCATTTTGCTGTACCAAAAATCTACATATATATATATATATATATATGTGTGTGTGTGTGTGTGCGTATATATATACATATATATATGTGTGTGTGTGTGTGTGTGTATATATATATATACATATATATATATATATATGTGTGTGTGTGTGTGTGTGTATATATATATATATATATATATATATATATATATATATATATATACAGGCTGTCCATAAAGTCCGTGTGCACTTAAAAAAAGTATAACTTTATTTGTATTTGTAATAGAAATAATCTGTAAAATGGATTTGAAAGAAGTAAATCTATATTTTTTAAGCTTTTATTGAAATTTTATTTAACTTTCCACATGCCATCCATCATTAGCAATACAAAGGGTAATACGATTTTGCAGTTCACGAAAAACATTTGTCAAATGATTTATAGTAATGCCTGAAATTACATTAGTTATTCTAGCTTTCAAATCTTCCAATGAACTAGGTTTGGCTGCATACACAATTGTTTTCACATGACCCCATAAAAAATCTAATGGAGTCAAATCTGGCGAACGTGGAGGCCAATGAAATGGTTCACCCCTTCCGATCCATCTGTTAGGAAATTCCTGATTTAGAAACTGTCTAACACGCCAAACAAAGTGACAAGGAGCTCCATCTTGTTGAAACACTGTATCATCTTTCAAGTTTAATTATTCAAGTTGCGGAATAAAGTAATTCCGCAACATATCTAAGTAGCGGTCACTGTTAATAACACGATCTTCAAAAAAATATGGCCCTATGATTCGATTTATTCCCAAAGCACACCACACATTAACTTTAAGAGAGTCCTTTTCATGTTCAACAGTTTCATTTGGGTTTTCAGTTCCACAAATTCGGCAATTATGCCTGTTGACCTTGCCACTAATGTGAAATGTTGCTTCATCAGAAAACAGTAAATTACTCACAAATGCATCATCATTGCAAAGTTTTTCATTGAACTGGTGACAGAAAGTTAGCCGTGCATAATAATTCTCTTCTAACAACTGTTGATGCAATTAAATTTTGTAAGCTTTCATATGAAGTTTTGCCCGCAGAATCTTATGCACAGTAGACTTTGGCAGCCTGAGTTCCAATGATGCCCGTCTTACAGACTTTTTTGGACTTGCAGTAAAGGATTCTTCTATGGAAGCAACACTTTCGTCACTGACACATGGCCTTCCAGACCGTGGTTTATCATGGACAGAGCCTTTCTCTTTAAATTTTTTTATCCATTAAACAATGGTGTTCCTATGAGGTGTTTTTTGTTGTATTCAATTCTAAACTTTCTTTGTACAGCAATAGTAGATTTCAATTCAACCAACCAAAGGACACAGTTTACTTTTTCCTCAATTGAAGCCATGGGATCAAATTGATTCTGAAAAATAAAAGAAAGTATTTTTTTACTTATTTTTTATTTATCTAAAAATTGTTACGAATTTTGTGGTGAAAAATTATTCAATAACTATACTTAAAACTAGATACATGAAACTTTATAACATTTTTTACAGATTATTTCTATCGCAAATATGAATAAAGTTATAAATTTTTTAAAGTGCACACGAACTTTATGGACACCCTGTATATATATATATATATATATATATATATATATATATATATATATATATATATATATATATATATATACACCCACACCCACCCACACACACCCACACACACACATATATATATATATATACACACACACATATATATATACATATATGCATATATATATATATATATATATATATATATATATATATATATATATATATATATATATATATATATATATATATATATATAAAGTTTGGGTTTCGACTTCAATATTCAAGCTCATACACCCAAGTCATATGGATATATTTTTATTGTAACCTGAAAAAAAAAAACGTATCCTAGGGCCATCGTATCCTGGAATTCTATTGTAAACGGAATTGGGGCAATCAAATTGAGTTATAGTCAGCTAAAGTACTTCCTAACTTCCGGCATGGCTGCTACCGGAAGTGACGACAATGCAAATTAGTTCCTTCGCTTTTTTTCTATCAAGCTTATATCTCTCTCCTTATCATGAACTCTTTTTTAATTACGTTTTGTACGATCGTTCTTTTTTTTTTTTTTTAAATAATCATTGAAAAAATTTGTTGTTTTATTTTAATAAAAAAATATTGAATTATTATTTGTTTAAGAATTATTGAAAACACTTAAAAAAATTTAAATCTATTTTGGGAATATCATGCATTGGATACGTTTTTATTTATGATGTTTGAAATTTTGTTATTTTGATTTCAATAATTTTAATTTCACATTTTCATAAACATATATTTAGTATATAATTCAAATAAAAATCTTTTATTTTTAAATGTAAAAAAAAGTATTTATTATAAAATTTCAAATAAAATAAAAACTTTTATTTTTTTATTTTGTTATTAAACGTACAAATAAAGACTAATTGTTTTATTTTTATCTGTATAATTTTGTTAATCTTTATTGTATAATTTTGCAACGATGTTCTTTTCTTATAATTTATTTCAATAAATCGCTTCACAATAGAAATACTGAAGAACAATAAAAGTGAAGGGACTGATTTACCTTGTCACCGCTTCCGGTAGCAGCCATGCAATAAGTTAGGAAGTACGTTAGCTGACTATAACTACAGATTAAATAATTTTAAGAGGGTAGAAAAAAAGGCCAGGAGCACAACGTTTGAGAATGACAACAAAAATTAAATCAGAAATGGAATTGAAAACTAAAATAAAATGTCTTCCTTACACACTAAATTTTATTTTCTGTATAAGTTTTTTTTCTGTGTAAGTTTAATAAAACTGTGCAAACAAATTAAAATTAAAATAATGTCACTGCAACAGCGAATATATAAGAGCCAGGTACGTCTAAAGATGAAGTATTGTTGCCACATCTGGGCAGGAACTGCTAGAAAGAATTTATTCTGCCTTGATAGAGTTCAAAATAGACTTCGTAGCCTAATAGGGGATGCCCTTTTCTCTTCCCTGTAACCTCTTTCTCTCAGAAGAGATGTTGCGAGTTTGTCTCTGCTTTATCGTTATTTTCATGGCAAGTGCTCGTCTGAGCTCAAATATATGCCCCCCCCTCGCCAAAATTTCACGAAAAACACTCTTCTAACTGAAAACACTATCAATAATTCCTCCCACTCTTTATCTGTGCCTAAACATAAACGTAGATTTCATGAATAAAGCTTCTTTCTTAGAACTGCACACCCACCTGTGGAACTCTGTTCCGTTTTACTGCTTTCCAACTGACTACAATATGGTCGTCCTCGTCCTACGTGAACAAGTGCTTCATAAGCCGTCCCCCAAGTAACCCAATTTACCAAATTTCCACTACTAACGATTGCTATGATATTGTCCCATTGACTACTGTACACGCTTAAACCATTATCCTCGAGTGGTCTCGTGCCTTGATAAGTCGTGACTATCGTACACTCATTTTTAATTTAATTTAAGTTTTAATTTGAAAAATTCATAATTAAGTCAAGAAAAATAACTTAAACTCTTTATCTGTGCCTAAACCTAAACGTAGATTCCATGGACAAAGTTTCTTTCTTAGAACTGCACGCCTGTTTGCCTGCTTTCCAGCTGACTACAATATGGTTGTCTTCAAGTCCAAGGTAAACAAGTTCTTGATGAGCCGTTCCACTTAAGTTTAACAAATTTACCGAATTTCCATCACGGACGATTACTATATTATCCAATTGACACTTTTTAACCCTTATCCTCGAGTGGCCTCTGGGCCTTGATGAATGGTGATGCCTATGTGAAAAGAAAAAAGAAATAAAAAAAGATAGTTTTGATATTAATTAATATTTCTTTTAACAACTATTTAAATCATTTCTTGGTCAGAATTTTAAGTGTTTTTTTTGTTTTTTTTTGTTTTTTTGTTTGTTTGTTTGTTTTTTGTTTGTTTGTTTCATTTTGTCTTTTCATAGAAGCCATGTTCGTTTGACGAATGTTTAATCAATGGTATTGATGATGTAAGTTTGTTCCATTGAAACGGATCTTACATGTTTGTTTTGCCGTGGAAGCCATGTTCTTTTGAAATTTGAGTGGTTCTTTGTCATTAGAGCTAAATTCGAAAATCGAACTATCGAATTTCAAGTGAATAAATTGTCCCTGCTGGATTGTCATGTGACAGTAATGAATGAGCATATCCAGAAATTACGAAAAACGATAAGGTAGAAAATTAATTATTAACGAAAACAGTTTTCGAAGACAATTAGCGAAAATTGAATTTTATTTAAAAAAAAAAAAGGGGGGGCTGGAGAGTTCGACTTGTAACAAAAGGTAATAATTTTCTGAAATCTTAGGCCAATCTAGCAAAACTCAGTTTTCGCTAATTTCTTTCAAAAACTGTTTCCATTAATGATTAATTTTCTAACTTATTGTTTTTCGTAATTTTTTGGATATGTTCATTACTGCAACATAACAATTAATTGGGTACGATTGGTTTTACTTGAAATTCAATATTTCGATTTTACAATTTCGTTAAAATATTGACGGTTTAAACCTGTTCGTCTGAAATGCAGTTTATTTATTGTAAATAATGCGAATTAATATATAATCAGGTGGGTGGAAGTGGCTCATCCTGATTTAGAACCACAGATTTAAAATTACTGTATTCACAATACAGTCATATTTGATACTGTTCTTTTAGGGTCTTTAGCCGATTCAAATGGTTCTTAAGGGGTCAAAAATGGATCAAAATTGAAAAAATCGTTATACATTTAGTATATTCATCTTAGTTTATTTTTAATTGTTAATTTTTAATTAGTTCGTATGCGTACAGTGGTAACGTCACTAGCTTAGATTGTTACAGTTTCGATTTCGGTTCTAGTTGATGTCATCCAAATACTTATTTATTATTTTTTTTTTACTTTTGAAATCACTGAGGACTGAAAAATACAATTGCGAATTACTTAGGATCTCTATCCAGTCATGGCTGACAGAACAAGAGCATGCTACCCCCGTGATGTAAATAAAGGGTTCTGCTCGAAATTCCGTCCAAATTCCCAAGTTCGATAGAAACATTCCTGAGTTCGACCAGATACATCTGAAGAAGGTCGGAGGTTACATTGAACGAAACGTTGTGAAAATCACACTCAAGATGAGAACAGTAGTCCGATGAATCCAAATAATAAAAATATTTTTAGCTCAATTTTCAGATTCAGAACAGCAAGAATATTTTTTTTTTTTTTGAAATTCAATGAATCTAGAAATAAAAGTTAAAAGAAAAGTATCGGCTGAAATATCTAATGAATTTCGTTGATATTTTAACGTTGTTTTAATAATGTGGACGTTTTGCTATGTTTTATTTGCAGAATCTCTCACTTCTATTGTGTTGTTCTTTAGTCCTCACATTACGTGAGTAATGGTTTCTGCCAAAGGGGGAAGAATTGCTGTTTTCTGCACACACACACACATGTGAACACACACACACACACATGAACACCTGCATACGCACACACATACACGTGAACACACACACACACGTGAACACACGCACACGTTAACACACACACACAAACAGACACACGTGAACACACACACACGTGCACACACACACACGTGCACACACACACATGTGAACACACACACACGTACACACACACACACGTACACACACACACGTGAACATACACATACATGTGCACACACACACATGCACACACGGACACACACGTGAACACACACACACATGCACACACACACACACGTGAACACACACACACACGCAATATATATATATATATATATATATATATATCTAACACTTATCGTTGGCTGTTTCATTTTTTTTACCTAGAAGCTATATTTTTATAGCACCTTACATCAAATTGCTTCATACCTTTTCTGGAGCGATTCTCATTTAAAACAAACAAAAAACGCATCTGTATTAACTGTTATTTGGTATAGGTTCCCCTTCAAATTTCTCTCACTTCAAAACTCCCTCTTTCCAAATATTTCTGGTTGTCTTTCCAAATTTTATGTCGAATTTTTGAATAACTTTCTATTTAATTTATTCTTTCTAATCTCTTTGTGGACCGGAGATTGCTGGTCTCAACCCCACTTTACCCCCCTCAGGTAGCTTTTTACCTTGCTAAGAGAATTCTTGAAGAACGGCGCTATTTCTATTTCTGCTTAACAATGGTTCCAAATGAATAGCTTGGCCAGGTTCCATAAGAATTTACACTTAGCTCGGAGAGTTACTCGGATAATTCAAGAGCGCCATTCCAATCGTTTTGGATAATACGCAGACGATTTCTTTGATTGGTCGATTGTACAGGATTCTTAATTCACGACTCAATAAGAAACACAAATTGCCTACTTGTACAATTACTTTTGGGACATTTTCAATAAGCTGACATTTAGACATCACCAACTCACCCCTACTTCAGGACTGCACTCAGCCTCTATGTGTATGTGCGTGTATACGTGCGTGTAAGTTTGTGTATCTGTGTATGCATGTATGTGTGTGCGTGTGTGCGCGCGTGTGTGTGTGTGTGTGTGTGTGTGCTTTGTTTTGCTATTTTTCGGTGCTTATCCAGATTAGAACTTATGGCGATAAATAAAAATGAAGGAAAACTTTTATCGTGCACCTACTTGTCACAAAATGAAGATGATATATTCCAAAAATCATAAAAATTGATCAAGTAGTTTTTTTTTGTAATTTTTTTTTTTTTTCGAAAAACGAATTTGCTGTTTTTTACCGATAAGTGAAGGTCAAGGCCATTTTAATACCCTATTATAAATGTTCGTACTGTGTGTGTGTGTGTGTGTGTGTGTGTGTGTGTGTGTGTGTGTGTGTGTGTGTGTGTGTGTGTGTGTGTGTGTGTGTGTGTGAAACGCGGTTTGTCTCAGCCTACAGGCAATCCACTCAGGCAAATTAGGTACCGAAATGAAGCTTATAACCCAGCGGATTAATGATATTTATATCCATGTTTGGTGTATGGAAATGCAAAAAAAAAATAAAATAAAATAAAATATAAAAATAAATAAAAAAAAAATAACGATTTACTAAACAACGTTTTATTTACAAGATATTTTTCCGGTACAAGGGCTCAAGTTTGCCAAACTTGGGTGCTTATTCTTCAAATTTTGTGTTTAAATTTTATGAAAATGAAAAACAAACAAACAAACAAACAAAAATGAATCTTCTAAAATAATGTTTTCATTATTGAAAATTTTATTTTCTGAAAAGTAAAAAAAAACAAAACCAAACAAACAAAAATATGTTTATAAATTACTGTTTGGTTTTAAATCATACGTTTCGGTTGTTTTTCCGACATTAGCACCCCCACCACCAAACCCACCACCACCCCCACCACCACCACCTTAATTGAAATGCAAGTCAGTTGTCTGCCCTTGATTCATTAATGGCCGCTACTTTTTCTCTCCCCATTGACATGAAGTAAAATTGGATTTTTTTTAATACAATGCTCTATAACATGCATGAGGGAAGAACAGATGTACATAAATCTAAGACAATGGTAGAATCATTAGAAAATGACCTCCAGACTATAGTGGAATGGAGGCCGCAAATGGATGGTAACATTTAATGCTAGTAAAACTAAGCTGCTCTCCTTTAACAATTACAAGACGTCTCTCCAACACCCTATATCCATGACAAATAGCACCCTACCTGAATATTCACCCTTCAAACTCCTCGGCCTAACATTTGCGTGCAATATGAACTGGAACAAATACATAGAAGACATTGCAAAGACTGCTGCAAAGAAGGCGGGTTCCCTCTATCGAGCTAGAAGACTACTCACACCTGAGAGTATCCTGTACCTTTACAAGGCCACCATTAGACCATGCATGGAGTGTTGTTGGCACATCTGGACTGGTGCATCTACTACTAGTCTCTCCCTCTTAGATAGGGTCAAAATGAGTTGTCAATCTAATCGGTCCCACTTTATCAACTAAGCTCCAGCCCCTGTCCCATCGCCGCAATGTTGCATCACTGTGCCTGTTTTACAAATATTTTAATGGGATGTGTTCTGATGAACTCGTTTCACTTGTGCCCCCTCGACGTACATATCCCGACAAACCTGCTTAGTAATAAGATCTCACCCTTTCACTGTTGATGTTCCTAAATGCCAGAAAGATTTCTATTCTAATAGTTTCTTCCCTTGAACAGCTATACTTTCTTTTTTCTTTTTTTTTTTTATTACATTTTCACCCCAAACAAGGCAAATTGCCACTTTGGTGTAGGGGACTACTATCAGGGGCAGCAACTACTGGGGTACTATGTAGGGATTTGGGCAGCAAGATGTCGGTTCACGTTACACTTGAACTTCTGCACGTCAGTAGTGTTGGGGAAGCAGGGACCTGGAATGGAATTCCAAAGTCTAGCGGTTCTGGGGAAGAAACTACTGGAGTAGAAAGATCTTTTACATCTAGGGATCTCTACAGTGTGGGGGTGGGATTTAGCAGCCTGTCGGGTTTGTCGAGGGTGCTCACATCGTGGGGGCACAAGTGATTGCAGTTCGTCAGAGCATTCACCACTAAAATACTTGTAGAACAGGTAGAAGGATGCAACATTTCGTCAATGGGACAGAGGCTGAAGCTTAGATGACTGTTTAGGGCCTATCAGGTTTGCGACTCTCTTTTGAACCTTGTCAAGGAGCGAGAGACTAGTAGCAGATGCACCAGCCTAAACGTGACAGCAATACTCCATACATGGGGCGAATGGTGGCCTTATAGAGGTACAGGATACTTTCGGGTGTTAGTAGTTGTCTAGCATGGTAGAGAGCCCACCTTTCTTGTAGCGGTCCTGGCAATGCCTTCAATGTAATTGTTCCAACTCATGTTTCCTGTGAACGTTAGGCCAAGGATTTTGAAAGATGTACTCTCAGATAAAGATTCGTTGGCCATTGCTATAGGTGGTAGAGAGGGTTTCTTGTAATTATTGAATGAAACTAGTTTAGTCTTGGCAGCATTGAACGTGATCAACCATTTTTGTCCCCATTCCACTACAGATTGGAGGTCTTCCTCTAGTGTTTCTGCCATTTCTTTAGAAATGTGTTTATTCGTCTTCCTGTCATGCCTCTTATAGAGTGTAGTGTCATCAGCATATATACCCATCTCAGAGGCAATTTTGTCGGGGAGGTCATTTATGAATATCAGGAAGAGTAGAGGTCCAAGGATAGACCCCTTGAGGCAGTCCTGCATTTACATTATATTGTTTAGATGTACGACCGTCGAGGACAACCTGGATTTTTCTCTTATTTAAAGAAGGATTTAATTATGTTAAGTATTCGACCAGTGATTTGGAATTCCCTTCTTGCTGCCTGCTTCCCTGACTGTACTGATATGCAGAAGTTTAAATGTAACATAAACAAATATCTTGTTAATCTTTGCTAGACATGGCCCCAAATAGTAGCCCCTTTACGGTCAAGTGGCGACATGCTTTGTAAGAGGGGGGGAGAACATGCTTTGTAAGGGGGGGGAGAACATGCTTTGTAAGGGGGGGGGGAACATGCTTTGTAAGGGGGGAGAACATGCTTTGTAAGGGGGGGGAGAACATGCTTTGTAAGGGGGGGAGAAGGGGGAGAACATGCTTTGTAAGGGGGGGGGGAGAACATGCTTTGTAAGGGGGGGGGAGAACATGCTTTGTAAGGGGGGGAGAACATGCTTTGTAAGGGGGGGGGGAGAACATGCTTTGTAAGGGGTGAACATGAGTAAAAAAAAAAAAAACTTTGATCAAATTGCGTGATTTTTGGAATATTTCATCTTCGTTCCATGACTGGTACGTAGATCATATTGACTTTTCTGTATTTTCTTTACTTTTAATTGCCACCATGGGTATCAATCATCGATTATTTTAATACAGAAAAAACTACCTGGGTCTTTGTACAGTTCATGGTTGATTTAGTATCATTATAGAAATAAAACAATTTTCTTTAGAGGGCGAGAAGACATATAGGGGGCAAGCTGAAAAAAAACATATGATAATTAACATAAATAAAATTATATATATATATATATATATATATATATATATATATATATATATATATATATATATATAGTAAGTTAAAAAATATATATGGCTATTAAGCTACACTGAATATTCCGCGTTTCATCCACTCTAAGACTCTTCAGGCTTATGTGCGAATTCTGTGGTTGTTTGTCGTTTTTATATGCGCATCTTCTATTGAGATTTTAGTTAGCCAATCAGCTTTCTAGTATCTACCGCGCCCTTCCTATCAGCCAATGAACATGCACTTATCGAACAAACGCCTATTTGACCTCTGGTTGACCTGTTTCTTTGTGTGTGCTCTATTTAGCTTGGATATTTAGTTTCTTGATCTGTTTTAAATCTAGGTTAGTGTTTTTTTTAAAGTTTTTTTTTT